>NC_133935.1:70020648-70358461 GCF_031877795.1 Strix aluco
CTCAGCTAGAAGGTGCGAGGAAGTAATTCTTGTCACACATGGCAGACAGAGAAGGAATCACCCAAATCAATTTAATCGCGTAACAGGAGCCACTTTACTGCCGGGGTGGTCCAGGAGTGGGCACACAAGGAATACGGGGGGTTTGCACACCCCATACTATCCTCAGGCTAATGGGCATTGTTGACATGCTTGGGAAGCCTTAGGGAAAGGTGGAAAAACTCACCGCATTAGTGCCCAATAGATAATTACTAATTTTTAACTTGATGCCCGGGTTTTGATCTGAGGTCTAGTTCCAGTTTGTTTTTTTTTTTTTTTTTGTTAAGATCTTAGAGAAACAGATGACTTCGGCATCCTGATTGGCAATGGTGATCCATATGGCAATCAAGGCTTGGATGACAAGGTGGTGGCAAATGAATCTTGTGAAACTGGCAGCATTCAGAAGAATATGATTGAACTTGGTGCTATTGTGTTAATGACACTTTAGGTCAACAAATGAAGAAAGTGGCAAGAGACATGAGGCAATTGTTGCTATATTAAGCATTAATTGATTAATTGGATATGTTTAAATCTTCCTTGTTAGAATGGTTTAATCAGCTTCCTTCAATTTTGATTGTAATATATTGTATGGTTAGTTTTTTTATGATTTGATTGTATTATCATCAAGGAATGACAATCCACAAGGAGTATGGAGACTCACTGGGACCGCATCCCCTTTTAAGCTTGGAGGCAAGAGGTGACTGCACCACCACTTCAAGGAAACCAGCTGAATCATGACTGTAGTCACGGGATGGATTGTGGCAGGTGCATCCGCCCAATGAAAATAGGGTTTCTTGGCTGCTGAAGTGTAACAGCTCCTGGTTGTCTGTTCTCGAGGCTTCATGGTAGTTGGGGCATACGGTCAATAGGAGCTGCTATTGACCACAGATCAGATTTGGCCTGGGTATAAATGGAATCCCCTGGGGAGACATTTTGAGTTTGTCCCCTGGAGCAGCGCGTTGCAGTTGAGGACTCTCCCCTTGGGCTGGGATGCCACTCAAGGGAAGTCCTTGAGGTGACTTGGGTCAGGATGCTGCTGCCCTGTGCAAGTCACAGAATCATCAAGGTTGGAAAAGACCTTGAAGATCATCTAGTCCAACCATTAACCTATCACTGACAGTTCCCAAATACACCATACTCCTAAGTGCTATGTCAACACAACTCTTAAACACCATCAGGGATGGGGACTCCACCACTCCCCTGGGCAGCCCATTCCAATGCCTAAAAACCTGTTCTGTAAAGAAATGCTTCCTAATATCTAGTCTAAACCTTCCCTGGTGCAACTTGAGGCCATTCCCTCTTGTCCTATTGCTTGTTGCTTGGTTAAAGGGACTAATCACTAGCTCTCTGCAACCTCCTTTCAGGTAGTTGTAGAGGGCGATGAGGTCTCCCCTCAGCCTCCTCTTCTCCAGATTAAACAACCCCAGTTCCCTCAGCCGCTCCTCCTAAAACATGTGCTCCAGACCCTTCACCAGCTTCATTGCCCTTCTCTGGACACGCTCGAGTAATTCAATGTCCTTTTTGTAGTGAGGGGCCCAAAACTGAACACAGTAATCAAGGTACAGCTTCATCAGTGCCGAGTACAGGGGTAAGATCACTTCCCTGTCCCTGCTGGCCACGCTATTTCTGATGCAAGCCAGGATACCATTGGCCTTCTTGGCCACCTGGGCACACTGCTGGCTCATGTTCAGCCGGCTGTCAATCAACACCCCAAGGTCTCTCTCTGACTGGCAGCTCTCTAGCCACTCTTCCCCAAGCCTGTAGCGCTGCTGGGGGTTGTTGTGGCCGAAGTGCAGAACCCGGCATTGGGCCGTATTGAAACTCCTACAGTTGGCCTTAGCCCATCGCTCCAGCCTGTCCAGATCTCTCTGCAGAGCCTCCCTACCCTCGAGCAGATCAATACCCCACCCAACTTGGTGTCATCTGCAAACTTACTGAGGGTGCACTTGATCCCTTCATCTAGATCATCAGTAAAGATGTTAAACAGGAGTGGCCCCAAAACTGAGCCCTGGGGGACACCACTCATGACCGGCTGCCAACTGGATTTAACTCCATTCACCACAACTCTTTGGGCCCGGCCATCCAGACAGTTTTTTACCCCGCGAAACGTGTGCCCATCCAAGACACGAGCAGCCAGTTTCACCAGGAGAATACTGTGGGAAATGGTGTCAAAGGCCTTACTAAAGTCAAGGTAGACAACATCCACAGCCTTTCCCTCATCCAATAAGCGAGTCGCCCTGTCGTAGAAGGAGATCAGGTTTGTCAAGCAGGACCTGCCTTTCATAAACCCATGCTGACTGGGCCTGATCATGTGGTTGTCCCGCATGTGTTGTGTGATGGTACTCAGGATGAGCTGCTCCATCAGTTTCCCAGGCACTGAAGTCAAGCTGACAGGCCTGTAATTTGCCGTATCATCCTTCCGACCCTTCTTATATATGGGCGTCATGTTGGCCGATTTCAAATCTGTTGGAGCCTCCGGGTCAGTCAGGAGTGCTGGAAGATGATGGAAAGTGGTGTGGCGAGCAGCCCAGCCAGCTCCTTCAGCACCCTCGGGTGTATCCCATGTGGTCCCATAGACTTGTGTATGTCTATGTGATGCAGTAGGTCACTGACTGTCTCCTCCTGGACTGTGGGGGTGTCGTTCTCCCAGTCTCTGTCTTCTGGCTGAGGAGGCTGGATTCCCTCAGTACAACTAGTCTTGTTGTTTAAGACTGAGTCAAAGAAGGCATTAAGCACCTCAGTCTTTTCCTCATCACTTGTTATCATGTTTCCTCCCACATCTAGCAGGGGATGGAGGCTCTCCCTGGTCTTTCTTTTGCTGTTGACCTACTTACAGAAGCATTTCTTGTTATCCTTGACTGATGAAGCCAGATTAATTTCTAGCTGGGCTTTAGAACTCCTGATTTCCGCCCTGCATAGCCTCACAGCGTCTTTGTAATCACTGGGAATGGCTAGCCCCTTCTTCCAAAGGCCGTTAACTCTCCTTTTCTCCCTGAGTTGCAGCCAAAGCTCCCTGTTCAGACAGGATGGTCTTCTCTGGCACCGGCTTCTCTTACAGCACCTGGGGACAGCCTGCTTCTGTGCCATTAAGACTTTCTTCTTAAAGAGTGTCCAGCCTTTCTGGACCCCTACACCCTTCAGGACCATCTCCCAAGGGATTCTGTCAAGCAGGTGCCTAAACAAGACAAAGTCAGCCCTTTGGAAGTCCAGGATGGCAGTTCTGCTGCCCCCTCTCCTGGCCTCCCTAAGAATAGAGAACTCTATTATTTCATGATCGCTGTGCCCTAGTCAGCCTCCAACCACCACATCATCCACCAGTCCTTCTCTGTTCACAAAGAGGAGGTCCAGCAGGGCGCCTTCTCTGGTTGGTTCACTCACCAGCTGCATCAGGAAGTTATCTCCCACACATTCCAGGAATCTCTGGGACTGGTCCTGCTCTGCTGTGTTGTATTTCCAGCAGATGTCTGGGAAGTTAAAGTCTCCCACAAGAACAAGGGCAAGTGATTGTGAGATTTCTCCTAAGTGCCTATAGAATATTTCATCCAGCCTCTATCCTGGTTGGGTGGCCTATAGTTGCCTCCTACAAGGTCCTTGACGTTGAGAGCCCTCACTTGTTAGGTGAGTGATAGAGCATTTTGGGTTGTCGTTAAGCCCTACTGTTTTGTGTTTTGGGTTGTTGTTAAATCCTTGGAAATTGTTCTGTTTTCCTCTCACAGACATTTGAACCTGTAATTTGTGGAGGGCTAGTCAATTGTTTTGACAATAAATTTTTATTTTTTGGTAGCCAGTTGTTTCTTTGCGAGCCTCCGTAACAGGAATTAAATGGAAATCAAGTAGCTCCTTAAGAAAAATTAAAGATATATAAAGTGCATGACTGATTGACCACTAAGACAAGCTTAAATGAATCTTAAAAAGAAAAAAATACCAAACCTAAAACCTATTCTCCTGCTTTCAAACCCCTTCCTCCTAGTTTCAGTGCCACATACATTCATTTATTTTCCTCTTGGCAAGAAGGAAGGTGAAATTTAAGGCATTTCTGCTGTGGGTGAGCAGCTATCAAGGGCAGCAGATGTACCAAAAATTTCTCTGTGGTTTTGAACAGCACTTCCTCCACGGCAAGACTGTTTTTAACATTCGTGTTGTATAAAAAACCCCCCAAACCCCAACTGAGTCTGGTGAAATTTGATTTTGCTCACATATCATATTTAATGAAAAATGAAAGTAAAAGCATTCCATATGCAGGTCTGTGTTCCTAGTGGGAGCTGTGGTCATTCTAGTATCAGAAACAAAGGACAGTCCTATGAATTATGTTCTCTCTATATAAAAAACAACCTGCCATACTGGTCTAGCTGCCTAATGGTAAAGGTTGCATGCTACTTTGCAGAAGGTCATTTATTTTCACCTCTGTGACTTTCTCTTGCAAGCAATGCAGATGTTTGACCAGATCTTCTGAGGACAGGGAGATATCCAATAGAAACCAAATATCTGTAAGCACATGTAGACTGCCTTTCAAGGGAATCCCTTTCCAACTTCCTGAAACACACTTCTCATGATTACCACCTGCTGACTGAAATTTAAGTGGAATAAATGAGGGACAAAATGGAAGATGGAATTGCAGGCTGTCCTGTGTTTCATAGAAGATTTTTAAAAAATTTTGTTTGTAGGTGAAATCAAGTTAAAGCATGTGTACTTAAAAAAAATAATAATATAAAAAACATTAAGAAGTTTTAACATTCAATTCTACTGATAAAATTAGGGAATGAAGAGTCCCTCCCAAATCTGGTACTTAGCAGGCTGACGAGTCCTCCACTCAGCTCCCAACCTGCCATTTCTTCAGTCCTTTGCCTCACTGCAGTGTCTGGCTGTTCACACAATGGTACTGGGAGGGAAGGACATAGATCATCTTGAGTGCCATCATGCGGCATGTACAGGACAACCAGGTGACTAACCTGGTTTCCTTCTATGACAAGGTGACCCACTTAGTGGGTGAGGAAAAGGCTGTGGATGTTGTTTACCTAGACTTTAGTAAGGCCTTTGACACCGTTTCCCACAGCATTCTCCTGGTAAAACTGGCTGCTCATGGCTTGGTGAGGAGTACTCTTCACTGGGTAAATGGCTGGATGGCCAGACCCAAAGAATTGTGGTGAATGGAGTTAAATCCAGTTGGCAGCTGGTCACAATTGATGTTCCCCAGGGCTCAGTACAGGGGCCAGTTCTCTTTAATATCTTTATAAATGATCTGGACGAGGGGACTGAGTGCACCCTCAGTAAGTTTGCAGATGACACCAAGTTGGGTGGGAGTGTTGATCTGCTCGAGGGTAGGAGGCTCTGCAGAGAGACCTGGACAGGCTGGAGCGATGGGCTAAGGCCAACTGTAGGAGTTTCAATACGGCCCAATGCCGGGTTCTGCACTTCGGCCACAACAACCCCCAGCAGCACTACAGGCTTGGGGAAGAGAGGCTGGAGAGCTGCCTGGTGGAAAAGGACCTGGGGGTGTTGGTCGACAGGCGGCTGAATACGAGCTGGCAGTGTGCCCAGGTGGGCAAGAAGGCCAATGGTATCCTGGCTTGTATCAGAAATAGCGTGGCCAGCAGGACTAGGGAAGTGATCTTACCCCAGTACTTGGCACTGGTGAGGCCGCACCTTGATTACTGTGTTCAAGTTTGGACCCCTCACTACAAAATGGACACTGAGGATCTGGAGCGTGTCCAAAGAAGAGCAATGAAGCTGATGAAGGGTCCAGAGCACAAGTCTTATGAGGAGCGGCTGAGGGAACTGGGGTTGTTTAGTCTGGAGAAGAGGAAACTGAGGGGAGACCTTATTGCTCTCTACAACTACCTGAAAGGAGTTTGTAGCAAGGTGGGTGTTGGTCTCTTCTCCCAAGTAACAAGTGATAGGACGAAAGGAAATGGTTTCAAGTTGCACTAAGGTAGGTTTAGATTGGATATTAGGAAAACTTTCTTCACTGAAAGGGTTATCAAGCATTGGAACAGGCTGCCCAGGGAAGTGGTTGAGTCACCATCCCTGGAGGTATTTAAAAGACATGTAGATGCGGTACCTAGGGACATGGTTTAGTGGTGGACTTGGCGGTGTTATGTTAACAGTTGGATTCAATGGTCTTAAAGGTCTTTTCCAACCTAAATGATTCTATCATTCTGTGATCCCTGATGATCATTGGAATAGCTAGAGCTGAACTTACTTACACCTATGAAAAGAAATCAGCCACCCCTTCATTTGCAGGCAGAAGTAAACAAGATGCCAATACAGTATCCAGGGAAGACATGGTTGTCCACTGATTCCTGTGTCAGTGGGGAGTGGCATTCTGTGCTTACTACTAGTGTCTGAAGCTTTGTTGATCCTAACTTTGGCTGTATGTTTAGGTGAGGAAGTTTCTGTGCTCTACACTGCAGGATCCAGGCCCCAATTACCTTCTACTGACAGAGGAATATATACAATTTTGACATCACTAAAAATCATGACAGTGACCTAACGAAATATCTGTATAAAAC
Organism: Strix aluco; assembly: GCF_031877795.1. Classification (NCBI taxonomy): domain Eukaryota; kingdom Metazoa; phylum Chordata; class Aves; order Strigiformes; family Strigidae; genus Strix; species Strix aluco. The sequence continues at coordinate 70,027,194 of NC_133935.1, forward strand.
GTTTTTTAGCAGCCACAAACAATGACTACAATGCTATTTTTCACTAAAGTTGATTGAAAATTCAGGAGAAGTCTATCACAAAGATTCCTTTTTAACCCCAGTTTCTTTGACAAAAGATGTTAATTTTATAAAATAAGCTTTCCAAATGTTCTCATTATACAGTCTCTTTTCCTAACTTTTATGTTATCTGGACTTGATATTACTTTCTGTCTTAGACAAGCATCATCCCCACTCTTTTTTTTTTTTTTTTTTTTTTTTTTTTTCCCTGGCAGAATAAAAGAAGTATTGTGAGTAATGTATCTAGAGAAAGTAGATGACTCTGTCATTCCTAGTGGTGGTATCACCAGGATATTGTTCAGACACCTTGGACAACATTTAGGAAGCTTATAGCATATTTCCATTGCGCTATGTACTCTTGACCTATATGGAGAATTTCAGTTTCCATTCAAAAGGCAGAATTTTTGAACTTTCTAAAATATTGGGACTACATGATATTCAAGTTTGAATGCAAAAATAATTATTTTAATTGGATCATTTATTTGGTGTGCCTGATATGTTAAGAAAACATTGAAAATGATGAAAAAAAAAGTCTAAAATATCTTCACAAATCTAAACATTTGCATACAATCAATTCTTTTCTGTACATCAGTTGATTCCATCTCTCTCCATCCTTTCTGTCTTATGCTTTGTCACGCAAGTGGAACAGTGAGATAAATCAACCATTTATTTGCTTTATTGCATAAATCTCACAGCAATAAAATAGAATTGATCACATAAAGAAGTTTAAGATGAGTTTCAGTGAATCCTTGAGATGCTCTAAATTAATCATGCAGGCTGATATTATATTTCCTCAAAGCAAATATATTTTAATAGATCTTTTCCAAACATTTTCCTCCTTTAATATATTTATAAACGTTGCTACTATTCTTATTTTTCTCTAAGATGATTAAACCATTATTTTTCCCTAGTGTTGTGTGTGGCAGAACAAATCAAGAAAATCTCTTCATTACTTAGAAAAAATATACAACAAAATCACTGGGAAATTTAAAATGAAGATATGAATATATCTTCAGCCACAATTAATGTATTCTTAAGCTTTGTTTAAATCAAAATAGATGACACTGCAAGAGGATCCATAAAAATGGAAAGCCATACTATATGTAGTATGTAATGCTATCCTGAGATAAGTTTTAAAGGAATGAAAATTGAGCTAGTCAACTTGTCCTTTGCATCTAATTGATACTGTCCATAATATAGTATTTTAAACCATTAAATATGTATTTCATTAATTTCAAAGCTGCTTGATTTATAATACTAGAGAGTATAGTCTAAATTCCCATTGGGAAAGTACAGATTAATAACTTTATATGCACAGATGTAATTTAAAACAGGATTGCTACTAACTCATGAATAGCTACTGTATGAGTATTGTTAGTACAAGTTCATCTTCCCTGACATGTCTCTCTTTTGCAGAGGCCTGAACTGTGAAAGTGTAGTCTCTGCTTTCTCTTGACATCCTCTACAGATCTGTCCAATATCTACTGATCTGTGCAAATCATGCCAATTCTGTTCTAAGATAGTTATCACTCTTTGAGAAATGGGAAGCAAAGCATGAACATTTTTGTACTGGTCCCCACAGTGGAAATGAACACTGACAAAAGTAGAGATCTAGGTTAAACTATGACTGTGAAGATGAAAGTACCTTCCCTGTCCCCAGTCTTAAAAAACTTATCAAACCTGAGTAGTTTATGATGGAAATACAGGATTAAAACATCTGAAACCAGTGACAGATGAGGTAATATCCATTCCTTTAATAATCCAGTAATATGTGATGGTTTTAGTTTGCTCTAAGACTATTACTTCTAGAGTGATAACTGTCACATCTGTGTGGTTCCTAACTGTCAACCCTTAAAATCTGGTACTATTATTATTATTATTATTACTGCTACTTTACTTTCTGGCGAACAGCTGGCTGGTGAATCCAGGTTGAAACACTCCATTATCAGATAATCAAAGTCATCACGAGGCTGATTCACCATGAAGTGGTTTATGTGAATGGAAGTAATGCATTTTTTTGGCATGCAACAAGGCCAGCAAACATTGTATCTGATTTAGAGTTGTTACTTGTGTACAGTGATATGCACAGGGTGAAATCTAAAACTTTTTTATGAGACAAACTGGTAACAGCATGGAAAATAACACTGAACTTCACTACACAGGGTAAATGTTGACAGTAGTACATAAATAGTAGGATTCATATGGGATCTTGTAACAAAAACATTTTCTTTATGTTTCCATAATATAATTTGGTTCACTGTTATTGGAAAGAAATACAATCAGATTAAGGGTATGATAAATGTTTTTGGCAGTATCTTGCCTTGTTACCATAATTTGAAGGGACTGACACTTCACTGTTTAGAGAAAAGAAGGCACATGTAAAATAAAACAAAAGGATGAAACAGGATAATTGATTGCAATAGTAAACCCAGTGCCAATCTTCTAACTCTTTTATTTGGATTACTAGACTTTCCAGATATAGAAGTAAAGGTGTAGTTTCATTATACACAGCTATATAGTTCACTTTTAGCCTATTCTATTCTTCTCCCTCTTTCTTGCACCGTTCACAGGTGCTTATTCATTTGTTTCAAACCTAATTATGGTGCAATCAGAGAAGGAAGTGGAACAGCTCACTGATCTGACAGAAAATGAATTCATTAAAAAAAAAAGGAAAAAAGACTTTCTGTCAGATCAGTGAGCTCAACTGATTTATGCACACAATTGCTAGTTGCAAGAGACAGACATGAATTTCCAACCAGGCCTAGAAGAACCTCCTTTTCAGAGGCAATGTATAGCTGTACTGAATTAGGTGCAATATTACAGCCCTGAGAAAGATAAATACAAGGGTAATGACTAGGAGATGTAATATGCTAGAAAAATTTAGTGATCAGAAGTTGTTTACCTTGCAGCTTTTACACGAGCAAAGTAACATTTTTTCTACAAGCTTTCTACAGAGATTTTGTACATACAGGACTCAAAGTAGACCATTTCATCAGAACTGTAGGCTTCCCATATTGGAATTGGCCTTTCTAAGAACCATAGACTTCAGTAGAAGGTTACTATATTTGAAACAGTTATCACACAATTTCAAACAATGCTATTTTCATGAGGACTGGATTTCCCATCTTTCTAGGAACCCCACAACTATTTGCAGACTACTATATATTTCACAATATATAATTCATTAACTAAAATTAACTTAACTTTAGAAATGCTACATACCAGATGTTAAGTGGTCTTAACTTTTACTTGTCTTCTTTCCTCTTTTCTTCATCTGAAATATCGCTTCCCACACATTTGGAATGTAAAGTTTTGGGGACAAGCGATATGTCATATATTTACAAGAACTGACATAATGGCTGCTGATCATTTTAGATTATTTCTATATTAATCTGCATTGATTTTCTATATTAATAGGAAAAGTAACAGCTGATATCAAGGTTCAAGAAAGTAATCCGTAATTTTAAAGAGGATTCACAAGAGTCATCCAGCATCCATGAAACATGTTCCAAATAAAGTTTAATGATGAAGAGAAGTATTGGCCTTCAGTCCTTTTCATTTAACAAGCTAACAATGCTTCATTTTCTTTGCCAGCACTGAGAACATTTTGATTTACAGTGGATAGTATGGGATAAAATGTTTACAACTCAAGCTGGACAATCTTTCTTCAGAGACAGGCTAAGCATATCCAGCTCCTGGCTAAAGAACTTTGAATTTATTGTCTTATCAGAGGTCAAGCTTGTCAGCTATTGTTGCAAGGGCTCAACCTGTACTGCACTGTCCACAGTACCTGGGATGAAAGGATTAGTGAATCACCTCTTTCCACTATGTGGATCAATAGATAAAACACTCTTACAGATGCCTCTGAAGTTCCCTCAGATTATGATTAATGAGTTCATGATGTTTTCCTGTTGGCTCTTCAGTTCCCACACCGTAGTTGAGCTAAGAAAAAAACATAGTTTCTTTGCTCTCAAGAAGCCTAATTTCCATGTTGTTTGATGGCTGCTACAGTTTTGCTGTTCACGAACAGCATACTCCAGAGAATTTGTTCAGTTTACATGACCAAGATACCTGGGTAAACACACCAGATGAATACAGGCAGCAAAAAGCAGGGAACATGGCTGATCAAGCATGAAAATGAACATTTCTGCCCTTAGTTCAAAAAGTCATCACATTATCTTTCAGTCTGAAAGAGGTATTTCTATTGGAAAGAACTGTCATAACAAAGCAATACAGTTAAGAATATGTCACATAGCCTTCAATGAAGTTCATTACTACTCAAGGAATTAATACTGTTAACTAGGGATATGATGGATATAATGCTTCTTTTGATTTGCTTAGCAAGAAGTTGGCCAAATCAAACATAAGATACTGGAAGGGATGCTTTTAAATCCATGTAATATAGTTACTATTCATACGTGTTACCATTTGGGTGGTAGTATATGTACAGAGATGTACTGTCTTATCACTTACAGATAGTAATTTTTGCGTGTTTATTGAAATATTTTACTTTCATCTTCTTCCAAAAATGCAAACTGTTTTCAAAAGAAACTTCAAACTAGAAATTTGCTGTAAAAGTTGACTTTGTTGAGTTACTATGTAGCTAGTTTTCCTGCATTCAAGATCAACTATATAACACAAAGCATTGTTCTTTGTCAAAGACATTGTTTCCAATTCAAGAGCTGCTTCAGGCTGTTTAAATTTAGAAATCATTCCATGGTGTAAGATAGGATAAACTTCTGGAATGGCACATACCTTACACTAATGCAATACATAAAGACACCAGAGAAAATACCTGAAGGGCATTTGCATTGTCAGTGCCAGTTTAAGTAATCAAATCTTGTTGATTCCACCAAGACTGAAAAATCTTGAGGTTTTTTTTGTTCACTGTCAGATATCTTGTTTTTAAACACTGTGACAATGCTGAAATCTCCATTCTTTCAGAAGCTGGTCATTCTGCGCATGCTACATACGGTAGTATTGAAGTGACTGAAGCAAAGCCAAACATCATATTTGTCATCATATTTCTGCATTTCCATTTTCTCCCCTGGCCCATCATTGGAACAATTTGTCCTTTTCAGAAAATGCTCCCTTTCCAAATCACCCCTCAAACAGAACAAGCTGCCAAGAAGACTGAAAGGCACATACAACATGGTCATGATAGGCTGTAATGAGTGCTGTGGGTGTTAGCAATTACAATGGGTGCATTTGGTGTTCCAACTCAATGGTACTTTTCAAGATGATATTTGTACACATGGTTACTTGCAGTCTCTATTGTATATCATAAATAAGGATTTTCTGTAAGGTATACTAGGCATACTGACCAAGAAGGTATAATATTGTTTTATTAGCAGGCCTCTGGTATCATTCATTTCTGCGTCATTTCACTACTGTTTTTTCCTGCATTACATTCTGATGGCATTTTCAGGCTGAGGTGATATACTGATTTCTATGGGCTACATAGATAGCATGTTACATCCCAACAGGGGCACTCAGGTTTCTTTATGGCAATTTTAGAATATATATATAGGATTTAATGTGTATATCTATGTGTAGCATTTAAAATGTTATCAAAGTAGTGTTTTTACCCCAGTGACAAGCATTTTCAATACCCCAGCATCCTTCTAGTTATGAGGGAGACATTTTGTTAAGTTATACGCACATGCACAGTGTGTGTATAATCCTGTTAGGAATTACAGAAGTGCTGCCTTCCACATTTCCCATATCTAATACAAAAAGACCTTTCACCGTTCTGACAGTATGAGAGACTGTCACCTGTCACCCCTCACTCAGGCACCCTCTGGAGGAGGTGCTCTCTGGGAGCACCTATGCCTGGTCAGATTCTGAATCGGCAGCCCTTGAGGAGTACCTCAATATGGGTACCTCTGATATATGGGTTCATCTACTGCTCCGACTCCCCTGTGATGCCTTCCATGTTTTTTCTCATAAAGAAGCACGGGAGTTTCTGCCCCTGCATGGATTACAGGAGGCAGGAAAACATCAGAGTGAAGAATGAGCACCTCGTGCCTCTTATCCTGGAGTGCTCTGAACATCTGCAGTGGGCTCCTTAGTTCACCATGGTGAATCTACAAGGGGCTACTATGAGCATCCTGTGATGCAATGCTCGAGACACATTCCAGTATTCTGTAAATGGTGTCCTGAAGGACTTGCTTCATAGTTATGCCATGCTATACCTGCATGACATCCTGGTATTCTGCACCTCTTGAGAGATAGGCATTGATACCATCCACGACATTTTCAATCACTTGCAGCAGCACTGACTCTGTGTCAAACTGAAGAAATGCTCCTGTCACCAACAGAGGGTGGAGTTCCTTGGGTAACTGTGGGCGATATTGACTTGCACATAGATGTCACAAGTTGGCAGCCCCCTTCTAGCACAGGTGCAATGGCTTTCAGGATTTACCAGCCTCTAAGGATAGTTCATGATGGGGATTTCTGGTATTGTGGCTGTCATAAAGGCACTCACCCAAAGGAGGGCTTGATTTTCATGGATGCCTGAAGCACAAGCATCTTTTGAGAAAGTGAAATGGGTATTCACTGTGGTTTTTATCCTAACTCTGGTCTTTTATTGTAGAAACAGATGCTCTAACCTGTTTCTACATCTATAGATGCTCTAAGTTTTTTTCTCCGGGTAGCTCACCCCACTGAGAGGAATTATGCCTGGGATAATGAACTCCGGGCAATCAAAGCTGCCTTTAGCAGCACACCTGTGAGGGGGCAGAAGGACTGAAAATGGTGATGACCAACCACCACAACCTGGAAGGGTATTGAGAGATGAAGTGCCTCTCTCCCCACTTTGCCTGTTGGGCCTCCTTCTTTTTGAGCTTCCCCTTCACGTTCCTTTGGCATCTAGGAAGCAGAACGTCAAGGCAGATGCCTCACCATGGAAGAAGGACCTAGAAAGACCATAGCCTTTTTTTGGAAGTTCAGGTCATGATTTGTCTAGCAATATTTGTACAGAATACTGGACAGTGCTGTGGTTGTGTCTAGTCATGTGGAAATTTGATTACTGCAATGACCACTTATGATTTGTGCCTTGCCAGCTTGCCAGTGTCAGCTGCGAAGTGTAGCGGTCCCTATATACAGCACTGAGATTTTGACCACCCAGCTTTGTTGCTGTTGTTCTTAGACTGCTCAAGAGCAGCCTCCTGAGCTTTGGCTCTTCAGCATTTTGTACTGAACATTTCAGGCTGACGTTTCTTGTAAGGCACCTGATTCACTGCTCCCGCAGACAGTACACCTGAGCTTCCTCCATGGGCAGAGTCTTTCATGGTGCTGTTTCCCTGTATCAGTCCTTGCTGTTTCACCAGTTGCTTCTCATTATGCCCTTCTGATAGCTGGTAGGATGCTAGGGATACTAGTCACTGTCAGCTGAACCACCACCAGACCTTATTCCCAATGCACAGCATATTAGGTGAAATTGGAAAAAAGCTTTATACTCTGAATGCAAGAACTGTAATTTCGCTCAGTCCTTAAAAGGTCCTCGCAGGCTTGGAAAACTCTGTAAGCCCTTCATTCCCCATATGTATGCACATAATATCAAGATACACTCTGTCATGTAAGAATAATTTTCAACATTTATAGAAGTGGATTTATTAGATATGCATAGGAAGAAAAATACTTGGCATGTACTTTCTGTAGAAATTTTTTATATAGAGCTCTCCTGTATACTAATGTATAAATACATACCACCTCGCAAGTTACACAGCCCTTTTAGACTGATGTGTTGGGTTTGTGTGTGGCAGGGGTTTTGGTAGTGGGGGAGGGGCTACAGGGGTTGCTCCTGTGAGAAGCTTCTGGAAGCTCACCCAGCTCAGTGGGAGCAAAGGCCAAGCCAATTAGCGATGGTGGCTACACCTCTGTGATCATAGAATCATAGAATCACAGAATCATTCAGGTTGGAAAAGACCCTTGGGGGTTCCATTTGTGTCTTGTGCAATGGCACTAGTGTTTCTTTTTAACTCCAGGATGTGGTTCTCCTTGTGCTTCCAAGGGTAAGTAACATTTACCTTATCACAACAACTCGTATTTGTTGGAAAGCCTGATGCAGCAGTGATGGAGTTAATAAAAAAAGCATATGAACAGAGTATACTCCTGAGGAATTGGAGGAAACTGTTATAATAAGACTATTAACTTTGGGTTAAAGGAGAAAACAAATAAAAGACAAGTGTTGTAGCTATGGCTTTGGGTCAGATAAGCTAGATTAAAATAATATTTGTTTTAGCCTTGGGAAAAGAAAAGTAGCAAATTGGGAAGTAAGAGTTATTATTACAGTTAGAAATAGATAAATATAAATAAGATTGGCTAAGTAGTTTAAACCAAATAACCAAGGATGGAAACAGTCCTGCATTGTGACTATGAGGTTATAATTGAAGGCAGGCGTTAGGCATTTTTAAGTTCTTTGCTTAGTGTCTCCCAATATGCTGTTGGATTGATTAGCCACCAGTGTTTCTCATAAGGATGTAGTGTCCTCTATTCAATTTAACTTCATTTCTCAAATAGAACAATTTGAATATATAAAGCTTTCTGTTTTGAACACTGAAACTTTGAGCCCTACTACCATTACTGTTCAACATTACTTGTACTGAAAACAAAACCAAATTAATTTAATTTGCCGGCAACTGTTGTACTACTTTTAATGTCCTTAACATTTTTTTTTCCTTTCCTTCTTTAATTTTGTATTTCCATGGTCAGTAAGCACATTGTCAAGTCTAATGCTCCACAAAACCTTCATTTCAGTTTGACTTTTGGAAATTTTCATTTTATTCTACAAGATGTAAGGTTTTACATCCTTTGCAGTTTCCCTGTTTAATCCTAATGTCTCATTTGTGTTGGTTATTTATCTAGTTTTGAGCTTTTCTGCAACATATTCTAGCTCTCTGCTTGGGATACATGTTCAAGAACATTTTTTGGACACTCAAGACAAAGGACTTCCAGGCCTCTTTCACATTCAAGTGAAATGCTATTCTGAGCTCTGTTGCCTATATGAGTAACTAATCTTGTCTGCCTTAGCTTGCCAGTTCAAAACTGATACCCCTCATTACGGGACTCTATTTACTTTTCCATTTAATTAAAACTGAATTACCTTATGATCATGTAATCCAAGTCTATTTTCTACAACTGACATTTTGTATAATGTCCTCACTACTTAAAAGAGCCAAGTTTAAAAGCAAATCAGCTTTGTTGGTTCATTGGTGAAGTAACCTGATCACATTCTGAGGGAGCTAGCTCTTTTTCAGTAGCTTTTGGTCAGAAGCTCTAGCCAAGAAATTAAACAACTCTGCTGCGCATGATTTTCCCAGGGTACATACTGACAAGATTTTGCATATTCAGTCTTAAGAGTGTGGTGGCATAAAACTCTAATGACAGGTAAGCTTCTTTGAGGCATTCATTTCACTGACTGAAAGCCAAGGCTCTTGAATGCTCCAGGCAAGTTACCCCTGAGCTTCCTGAGATGCTCAGAGCAGTATCAGTGGGGCTCTACCTACAGTATTCCCTCACCACCAGGTGCAGTTTCATTTCTGTTATACCTTACTTCTTTAGTTTTCCACACTGCAAAGCAAGAATATTCTCCCCATTGTTTTTATTTATTTTATTTTATTTTATTTTATTTTATTTTATTTTATTTTATTTTATTTTATTTTATTTTATTTTATTTTATTTTATTTTATTTTATTTTATTTTTCTCTCTCAGACAGTGAAAACCCATATTCTGAAATAAACTATAAGCCTGAATTTTCAATAATAGAGACTGTGGACGTAATCAGCTAACATATGTGCTTTATCAGCTTTTTACTAGCCATGCTGTCACTAATTTCAAAGCCGTTTCCAATTCCCTCACATGCAAGATGAAGGAGGGTACTGAATAAAAGACAGGTATCTGTGAGATGCAGAAGGAGTGACAGTAATACATTTGTCTTACTTATTTTCATACTAGACTTACACAAAGGAGGTCCTCTAGAATTAATTTAAAAAATGTTATGCTCTTTTGCATCGCTCTGTAATCTAAAAGGAAAATTTCCGTGTGATGCTCTGTCTCTGAGAGCTCTGGGTTTTCATCTACACAGTATTTCTTTTGAAACCATGACTTTCTTTTCAAAACATTCAGTCAGACTCAGGGAAGATCCCATTATCATTCCATGGACTGTGTGGCTTTACATTTTGGTACTGAATGAAAGACTCAATGCATTTCATCAGTATGAGTGCATGGCAGTGGTTTTTAGGACAACATTGGGAGGTTATACCACAACCTTTGTAGAGGAGACTAGCAGAACACTATTAATGTTAAGAAGTATTCAAAATCAATTAAGATCACGCAGCCAGAGTGCTACCATTTTCACTATCATGGATGCCTCCATCCTGACTGAAAAAAAGCATTTAAGCGCATACTTAGTTTTCTGTGAATGTGCATGTGCCAGTCTGAAGGCAGGACAGTGAATCATGTTTCCCAAAATTAACTGGAGGTGACTGTTCTTTGGGGGCATTGCTTCAATATTACTCCATTACTTCTCACCCCTCATGTGGGGTCCTGATTTACACTTGTGTAATTCCAGTGTAGCACTCAGCCTCTGTAATGAGACTGCAGCATGAGTAAAACCACTTACAAGCAGATTTTTATCTTCCTGTAAATTAGCAATTCTGCAGGAATGTCAAATGGTCCTGCTAAACACATTGAGCTGGCCATGTCTGAAAATTAACTTTCTAGTCATTGCTCCAGACCACGTGGCACTTGACAAGTGCTACAACACTCAGGAAAGACCATGCTAATTATCACATGACTATTATTTATATCTCTATTTCTTGAAACGCTATTCAGTCATTAAAGATAGTGAAAAATGGCACTATCCAGAATGAATATGAAATGAATATTCATAACACAGCTAATTGTCAATGACATCTCAAATTTCATTATAATTTCTGTTTTGCTTAGCACTTTCTCATACTTGCAATAAACTCATCACTATGCTATTTAATTACTGACTATAACAGAAGTCCAGACAAAATTACATATACACGGTAGGGGTCTACATTTCAAATTCAGCTATATAGTTAGGATGTTTGGAGAAATGTTTCTTATACAGGTATAGATGTATTTATGTAGTGTAACTGATCTTAACATGCTTAACAGAATCTCCTACTTTTTTAATAGGCATTGCACGTTTTAATTCATAGCAAATCTAATAATTCAGGAGTTTCTAAACTTGTTAGTGGAACTAAAATAAACTTTTCCCTTCTACTGGGATATTATAATAGGCTTTATTTCTTTATTCTGTGCATTTCATCATTCCTTTGAAATTGCAAGTAGGAAAACACAACTAAACAAAAAGGCTTGCAAGTGAGCCATTCTAATGCTTATCATTATTTTTCTTGCAGGCTTGTTAAGCTCTTAAATATGCATTTGTATCAAGCTAATTTAAGCCCATGCTTTTTGTGTAATATCACCTACTTCACACACGCATAGACAATAAGGGAACTTAATTTAAAAATGGCTACAGTTATAACGCTGGCTATATAAAGCCAAAGGGAGATTATTTTAGCTTTAAAAATTGACTCAGGGAAAATTAACACAGTGAACAAGCATATTAAATACTAACTGCTTCAAATCATACTGATTCTTGCTGCTGCTAAAGAAAGGACTATCTAATTTAAAATACGTCTCAGACTTTAAAGAGTACTTCTCTTACAAATACTTACCTTTACAAACATTATTGTTTGAAGTGCATTGAAAAAGGAGATGTCTATTGGCAGCTGTTCAAGCTGACAGTTTTGAACAGGACACTGTGATGAGGGACAGGAAAGCAGTCATTTGGGGAGGAGAAATTATGATGGTTGATCATGATGTATTTACTGGAGTTCCTGGGACTGGGGGTCAATGGATCCTCCTTTCTGTAAATTGGAAGAAGTCAACCCTTAACTAGAGGGTGGTCAAGCCACACTGAACTGCAGGCCTAGCTGCAGAATGCCCACTGTTTTCTGCTTGTAATAAATGTCAGCCTCTGAAGCTGTTATTTACAAGCTCTCTCTGTGGTAGCCCTGAGATTCCCAAGGCATCGTTGGTTGCAGCATTATGACCAAGTTCTTTCAGTCAGAGCAACCAAAGCGACAGAGACTGAAGCTGATAGGTCACAACCCCATTACACTTTATAGTGACTGACATTCTTTTTGCCTAATGAATACTTTTAAGAATTCTAAACCATTTTAATTTTCCTAAAGTGTATTTATTAAAAATAGCTTCTCTCACCTTCTCTTAGGTCTGCTATCATTCTTTCTTTTTCTTTTCTGCTACAGAAGATTCACAGATATATATAAGCAGGAATGACAAAAGAGCTGAATGTATGAGAAAGTTTTAGCCTGATTGTACATTTTCATTCTCTAAAAAGGGTAATAGCCAATATCTGAACAATTCGTTAAAGGGAAAATGTGCAGACACCCAGTTTAAAACTGATGCTGCTCTTAAAGAGGCTATCCATGATTATTCCAACCTAGATAAATAGTGAATGGAAAAAACTCCAACAAACAGCTACATGAGAAGCACATCATCCAAAGATTCTTGACAAAGAACTCTCTGGTGACACTCACAGGCCTAGTTACCTGCCCTTCTCCTAAGAGGGACTAACAGCTAATGACAGTCTGTCGGAGAAGTTCTACTGGAGGTCATATATGATACTTGCTACATTTAAAACAGGAATGTAAAAAAAAAATGGTGTTAATACTGGGAAAAGAATGAGTGAGGTGGACAACCACACAAGCTTCAGCAGAATTAATTTGTTAATCTTCATCTCTACCTACAATCACCAGTATTTTCTTTACCCCATGAAGCAACTAGCTGGCTGATGCATCCTTATGCAGGAAGTCTGTTTAAACATGTTAAATATAAAGACATATTTTAAGTGAATTGAAGAATACATCTCTGAGCATGTGTTTAAATGGCATTTTATCCAAGATTTTAAACAAGTGTTTCCTTGAACTCAGTCTTTCATCATCAGTTAACCAGCTGGGACAGAACAGCTACACTGTGGGAGTACAGAAGTGTGTGAAACAGGGCATAAGATTCAATTCATGGCTAAAGTACTCCCAAAGATGCTGGAGTCACTGTTAATGGCCTGAATTCTCCAGGTAGATCAAAGGCAGAAAAAGCTGACAAGACACCTTGAAAATGTAACTGAACCATGGAAATTAGAAAATGTTCTCAACTGAGAACAATCAGGTTCTGTAGCACCATGCATTCACTGCATATTTTTCTAATTTTTGTGATTTGGAAATAATTTTTCAAATGTGATCTAGTAGTAAATTGGTGTTGTCTTTTCTTCTTCAGTTTGCAGAGAGGTCCAGGAGGAATGCAATGATATGCTTTAGAGCTTTTAAAAAACACATGAATTTTAATGAGAATCCCTAAATTTCCCTTTGGTGTGGTTGATACTGCTTTTCTTATTATAGCAAATGTTGAGTGAAGTCGCTATTAAGTTCTTTAGGGCTCCAAACTGACAGTACTGAACTCACTATGGGAAAAAGAAATCAGTTGTCAGAAATTAAATGGACAAATAAATAAATATATTTGTGGAAATCAAAGAAAATTATTTTGCAATAATGTTATTGGAATTGCTGCAGAAACCATAGTTTTAATCTATTAGAGAAACGCATTCAATGTGAAGACAAGATTTTGACAAGAACAAAGATGGAACAATGTGAGAGCAATTATATACCAGTTTATGACAGATTATACTATTAAACTGGCACAGCTGGCATGTTTGACCTCACCTCCAGAATAGCTTTTTTACAAAATAAGCAACAAAGAGAACAAAACGTAGTAATAAACCTGTAATAAACACAATGTAGCAAAGACTATTTAATTGCAAACTGTGATCATGGAAAAGAAAGACAACAAAAAGTAAGCCAGCTGGTAAATCCTTCTTTTCTAAATGTCCCTTGTTCTACTCAATACCTACAGGGTATTTTAGTTCAGATGATAGCAAAATATCACCTCACCTGGTGATGAGATTCCTCTCATTCAGCTATAGACATTGAGGTGAATGAGATTTGACTCATAGGCTGAGACACCAAATTTAGGTATCTACATGTGAATTAGATATTCAAGACCCCTGCCTAGTCAGTAAAATACTGGAGTTTCAATCAGCTATCTAAACACAGATGTCTATTGCCTTCCATTTAAAATGCCTTCTTAGGGTATCTGAGACAACCTCATGGGACTGGCAGATACAACAGAGGACTTCAGGGACACTCTCCTGAAGAAGAGGCTGGAGGCTAGGGAGATATACCTGGGGCATCTCTAATAGCATTAGACATCTATGCATGGACAACTAAAGCGAAGCCTTAGTCCATTTGATCTACGGATCCAGACAGCTGCAAAGTGAACATCTACAGCAGATCAACGGAACTGTTCCCCACATGCCCTTGCAGATGACCAGGACGAAATCAGTATTATGAATTCAATGGTGTGCATATTCTTTCTTCTATGCATACATATTAAGTGGTTGGTTAAGGTTCTTCTGCAGTGCTTGTTCTACAAACGACCCAAGCCTTGGATTCATTGTTAGCCAAGTGAACTTCCACAGCAGTAAACTTTACAATCTAGCAGATAAATCACTGGGGAGAAAAAGGATTATCATCTTGTCTTATGAAGCCACTTTATCTGGGATACTGTGTTCAAATAAAGGAACTGCATTCTTAGAAACATATTGGCAAAATGGAAGGAGTTCTTCAGAGAACAAAAGAGATTAGGAATAAATGCTTAGATCTTTACTTCTTAAATCACTCAAATATTCCAAAGGACTCAGTGCTCTAACTACCATGGACAAGTGATGAAAAGGAGGAATAGTATCAGCTTGCAATAGCAGAACTCCCAAGAAAAGAAGGGAATTATAGTATACAGTGCTCTGGGATGTAATTAGAAGCCAGAGTGTGAAAACAAAGACAAGAAATATAAAGAGAAACTTCCCAGTCAGTGACACTTTTCTAGTTATTCAGTAACCTCTGAAATGTAGAAATCCAACTCCATGGGATACTGAAATCCAAACTTGATTTAGTAATAGAAAATGTACTTTAGAAGACTGTTCTATACCAGCAGAGAGACAGATGGGATAATCTGAAAAGCTCATCTATTAGCAACACCTATGAATTTTTCCCACACACTATTAGTTGTCAGATATTTTGTCAGAAAAGCAACTATCCTGATAAAGAAACAAGATTTGTCAAGAGAATACCAAATAACTCTTACTCAGAATTCACACTGGTAGGCCCTTAGCAGCACTGCTTAAATCATATCTATCCATCAATATTTCTGTTTAGCAGATGCTCATTGGCTAGTACTTATTTTGGACTGGCTTTAAAGTAAAAGATTAAAGGCATTGAGTATTGATAACTAAATTAAAAGGGCTGGCTGCCAATAGCTATAACAGTAAGTAATGAATAAAGAGCATTGCCTGCTTGTGTCCTCTTGACCATGCAGAACAATCATTAAGAATTAAATGCTGTGATTCAGTCCCCCTCCTCCCTTTTCCCCAAGAGGCAATGCCTCACACACCACCAAGTATGCAGTACTCCGGGAACAAAGCCAAAAGTAGCAACTCATTCTCTGAATGAGAACAGCTCAAAAATAGGTCTTACCCAAGAAGGAGCAGTGGGGGGAGCGGAATGACAATGTTTCCTACTATTGCTTATAACGCACTTTTTTTTAATGGAATGAAATTTGTATTAACACATCTTTTACTGTCGTTCTTAAATGAAGTTCAGAATTTTGGCTGAGAGGCTGCATTAAAAGTATGTAATAAAATGATGCTGTTTTCTTTACTCTTAACTTACTCTTTCACTTTTGCAATCACATACATAACGTAGCTAGAGTGGCTTGTATAGGCAGGTCAGGTAAGTCACAGCAATTGATGATGTGTGAAGTTTTGAAGGAAATACCTTCCACCATTCCACATCCCTCCTTCTCTTTTCCCCACCAATCTCTGCTCCTGACACATATAAAAAAGGTTGCATGATACATATTACATATATATCAGCTTTATAGACATAGGCTGGCCTATATGTGCATATATACAAATAGACTTGCATTAACCCTTGTGGTTAACCTTAAGAGATATGGTGATGATTTAAAGAAACTGTTCTACAGAAAACTAAAATGCAACTAAAATATAGCTGAGAAATAGATACACTGCTGTTGGCCTGTTTGGTGTCTTAGACTGGTTATACTAAAATAAGGACACTGACTTCATTGTAATTGAAAGTAGGAACAAGCTATAACAAAAATTATGTAATACTTGCATCTCTTTTTAAGTTACTTGATTTATTCTCGGTGGAATGCAACACAACTTTTGAATTACTCTCTCAGTTACATTTTCAAACGGTTTCTCTCTTTTGCTTACAATCACCTGCTGAATGCTTTAAAACACATCCTATTTTCCATTTGGAAAATGTGGGGTTTTTTCTACATGCTTTCATTTCTAATGATTCTTAACATTAACGTCACTTCCCTATTTACTCTGTTTGTATATTGACCTTGATGTCAGCACAACACTGGTGCTGGATGTGGTTAGTTAAAATTAGTTCCCTCTGTTTGCTGTGTAGCAACAGAGCATAAAATGGGGATGCTATCTAAATTCTCCAAAACCAGTGGCTATATTTAGTTGTTTTTAGATGTTACGTCTCCATTGACGACTACAAGGTAGAATGGGCTAAACACAAGTGGTATTGAATTCAGTGGGATTATATTGACGATTCATTTAATCATGTATGTTCAGCATAAAGAAAACATTAAATACTCTCCAGACTGTGGCTGGCCACACAAGGGTGTGCAGATGACAGAAAAAGCTACTCTTGCAGATGAGAGCCGCAGGAATACTGGGGAGGGCAGTCAAGGTTAGCAGAATTGAGCTGAGCAGCGATAAACAAGCTCTGAACCCTTTCAAACTGTGGCTGAGCTCCTCCTCCAGAATCCCCTCTCCAGAGGTCTGGCACCCTCTGAAAAGGCTTCAGTATGTGACAGATGAATCAGAGAGTATTCCTTGAGGGAATTCCACTGTTTCATGGCTCCTCTTTGTCTCTTGTTCCCTCTAGTATAACACAGTGCATGCAGTTACCACGTTCATATATTCAAACCCTGGATTTGCACAGAAATACAGATGTTTGCATCTGCATAATGAACACACCTCCATTTTTTAGGGTATGCTCACAATGACTCCAGCCTTTAATGTCTAATTAAATTAGGAGGAGGTGCATTATGACTTTATATAAACTTCATGGAACAATTCTCAGATCAACAGTCTATTTTAACAGTGTACTTTAACCATTAAAATGCCAATGTCTTTCAGTTATTCCAAGTTGTTTCTTTTTTAATAATCCACATACTGGAATAGGGCATATCTTACATATTTGTTAGCATGAAAAAACTATTACAGTAGGTATATGATAGTAATAAAATACAGTGAAATATGAATGTTTTTCTTGACTGAATACAGTTTTCTTGACTGAATACAGTTTTCTTGGAACAAACTGGACACTGAGCTTGCATTGCAGTCAACAGAGGAAAAAAAAAAACACCTCCAGAAAGCAATCTATCTCGTTTTCAGATAAGCATCTGAGATAGGTCAGCACATTGCTAAGTACTCATTTCTCTGTGTAAATTATGGGTAGAGGCTAGGGTGGATATCTCAGACTTGTACATCTACATTTTTGATGTCTGTAGTTAGAGAAATCAGCACAAACCCAAATGTCCAATACCAGTTAAAAAATGTACCCCTGGGCTTGTTCTCCTCCCTTTTTACATAGACTTCATCACAGAATCTCAGGATTGCAGAGTGGTTGCGGTTGGTACAGACATCTGGAAATCCAAGACCTTTGCTCAGAACAGTGTCAGCTAGAGCAGGTTGCCCAGGGCTGTGTTCAGCTGGGTTAAAAGTATCTTGAAGGATGGAGACTCCACAACAACGCTGTGTTTGGTCATTCTCCAAGTATAAATTTTTTTCTTATGTATAAGTGAAATTTCCTGTATTTCCATTTGCGCCTATTGTCTCTTCTTTCACTGGGCACCGCTGAGGAGAGTCTGACTCCCGCTTTATAACCCTCCCATCAAGTACTTATAGACATGGATAAGATCCACCTGAGTTTTCTCATCTCCAGGCTAAATAATCCTAGGTTCTTTCAGCCTCTCTTCATGTGACAGATGCTCCAAAGCCTTAATCTTTGTGGTCCTTTGCTGGACTTGCCCTAGTAAGTCCATGTCTCTCCCCTCCCATGCACTAGACACAGCACTCCTGATATGCCCTACTAGTGCTTAGCAGAGAGGAAGACACCTCTTCCTTATCTGCTGGTGACGCTCTGTCTAACGCAGTCCAGGAGGCTGTTGGTCTTTGCTGCAAGGGAGCTCTGCTGGCTCACGCACAACTTGCTGTCCATCAAGACTCCCAGGCCTTATTCTGCAAAGCTGTTTTCTAGCCAGTCAGCCCCCAGCCTGCACTGGTGTATGAGACTATTTTTCCCTTGGCTGCAAAACTCTGCATTTGCCTTTGTTGAACTTCGCAAGATTAATACTTCAACTCATTATAGCCATCAAGAAGTCCATTAATCTAGTCCTTTAAATCATCCATTCCATTTAAATGGAAGAGTGAAACTGCTTCAAAGGCCAATTCATCCCCCTATTCCAGCAAGTAATGTCTGAGAAAAGGGGACATATCTCTCTCCACAGGTGTGGCCAGTCACAGATTGGAGAGTATTTCATGCTTTCTTTACACTGAATATGTTCGCTTGCTTCACAAAAATTCACTCTTACTGCTTTGTGCTTTCTCATCTCTAAACAATGTGGATACTAGATCTCTACTAAATATGGTTGTGATGGTGCTCAGATCTTCTTTATCCCCGGTGTCCAAAATGCAAATGCTCCTCCAAGTGGTAACCTTCCCCTTCTTTTAATTGCTGACTTATTTTAGTCTTTAGTTAGCTTATCCACTGTCTCAAAAAGTTTTACTGTTAGTCACAATATTTTCAAGGTACTTCTAGAATATTTTATAAATCCTATGTGGTAAATATTCACTATTCATACATCTGGTCAAACTCACTAACTTTAATCTGCCTTGATTTTTTCACACATACCACATGCTAGGCTTGACTTTAAAGCTTGCTTCGTACAAACTACTTTTTACATGATCCTTTCAGCAGTTTTAAAAGTTCATGTAATAGCAGCTTTTACAAAGACAGAACAGAAGTCAGTAAATTTAGATTTTTTCTGGAGTAAATGCAGAATAAAGGGTAGTTTTTATCATATGCACAAGTCATTGAAAAATGTTTGTGTTGCCATCGGCAGTTTAAAGTTCAATGACAGATTGTGCATTAAAATCATAACTTGAAACTCACTTGTGATTAAAGTATAGATTCTGTTACAAAACTCTATGAATTCCAGGGTCTTTTCCAAAAATTGAAGAATAAAGATATAGATATGTTAGTGAAAGGAATAACTCGGCTAAGTGGAAATTTATACACAAAATAAATGAAGAACTATTCCTGTACCCAATAGGTCCTGTAAATACTTATCTCTGAAGTGATGTCACTACTCATGAAACAAAGTACTGTTTCAAGGTAGGATTTTATGATGGAATCCTATTACATTAGACTCCTTCTGGAGCTCATGTTCCCAAAAACCTTGTCATAAGAGTAGTTGTTACACAGATCGTTCCATTAGGCCAGGTTCTGAAATTCTCATTCATTTTTCCATCTACTCAGCCAGTGGCCTTCAATAACCCTTTCAAAAAATGACAGAGTTCCCCCTCTGGCATGCCCTCTCCAGAACTGTGACTCCCTTTGAAAAGAGGTCAGGTTGTGCAATATACACTATATAATGCCAAAAGCAGACCATTGAGATAACCCAATCATTGTAAGTCATGCATGCTTTCTTCCACCTTTTTGTCACCTTCTTGTCTTCATTTTGTAAGGCTACTGGGAAGCAAACTGGCCCTTGGCATAAGTAAGGCTTTCTTAGGAGTCATTTTGCTGGCCTTAATTACCTCAGTGATGCAGAAGGGCTGTGAATTTGTTTTGGTATTTTTACTGTCCTTGGTAGAATATTATTGAAGGACAAAGTAGACAATGTAATAAATGTCATAGCATATTACAGAATTTGTATGAGGCCTTAAATCTTTTTTGGAAGCAACTTGAAAAAGGACTTTACACTTAAAAATGTAAATCTCTAAGGAAAAAAATCCAAACCCACCAAACCCTAACTAGAAGGAAAGGACAGTGTTTGAGAATCTTACTGGATATTCAACAATATTCCTGCTAAACCATATCCTCATATTAAAAAAAAACCCTCAAAAAACCCAAAACCAAACCCAAAAATCCCTGGTTGACATTCCAACTTAAAAAGTCTTTAGGCAGATAAGACCTGGGTTATACCAGCGTTTCCAAAAGCCCTTCAACTTCCTCCTTGATTTCAAGACGCTGTAATTCTTTTTAAGAATGACCATTAACATTTTCACTAAATGACTTTCTCCTATGATACATTCTTGTTTCCTTCATGGGTGTGAACTGTACACTATTTTCCTCACAAGCCTGTCATCAAGCAATCCATGTAAGCACTTGCCTGTCATTGTTTCCACCTGAACAGCACTGATCAATTAAGTGCATTTTTACATTACTTGTTTCCTTTTTATTTTTTAAATCATAGTAACATAATTTGTTGCCACAGAGAAAGACTTGACATCTACTATTGCTATGCTCCTTTGATGAGACAGCATAGGACAGTACATCATTTTACTTGGACCAAAATGGATTGGTAGGACCAATCTGAAGTCAGATTAGGGTTTGCACTTTTATTGCTGATTAGTAAATATACTGCAGCATGACAGCCACTTGCATCCTGAGGCTGCCCATCTAGCACAGACAACCACAGCAGTCACAATGCCATGGGCTGTAGATGCTGCTGTTACTTTGACATAGCAACTCTTTTTCCAACATCCCTTTCTCTATGTTTGGACTAGATATTGAAGCATCAATAACAAAACACCTTTGACTTGTATCTGGAAATATACAGCTTTCTATAAGGGCTGTCTTTCCTGCAGATTAACACAGCTTTTCTTCAGCACTCTATCTCAGAACCATTTCTCTGCTGTGAGCTTCTCTAAAGCAAAGCTGCCACTGAAAAATGCAATGATTGTAAAAGCATGAGGAGGAAGGTTTGATTAACTTTTATTTCTAACCTTCTAATTGGTGTCTGCCATAATCATGTATATAGTTTACCTCTACCTATTTCTAATGTAGGTTGCCTGTTAACAAGTAATTATTTAAAGGGATAAGTCCAGTGTAAAATTCACACTTCTGCATGAACTGTTTTTAGCTGTTGTTCTTGTAAAGAACATTTGAGATTATCATCTCAGAGAGAGAAAAAAAGTTGTTCTGGGTTTCAGTCTTTATTTTCTGCATTCAACAGCCTTATTCTGCATCGTTGTTCTGTTCCGCCAGTGCCTTCAGTTTAAATCAGACTGTGATTTGGTTTATTTAAGTCCATAAGAAACGACAATATAATAATACATAGGAAAGTCTCAGTGAGTGAATAGTAATTTTCTCTTGGTACTACTACTGTTAAAGCTTCACCAAATTCCTCTTTGTTACTCTACCAGAAAAGCAGAAAGCCTGCTTTGCCATCAGCATAGATGATTCTTAGTGAGGGCCAAAGAATAATGTCCTGTTTTAATCATGAAATCAAGAAAATGTTTCAATTTAGTTGAAAATATGTCATAAGTGAGAAACCGCAGGAGGTTTTGTTTTTCTTTAAAGTTACTGACATTTTATCTCTGATTCTTCACAAAGTGGGATCAGTTATTTCATCCTTGTGTTCATCAGCATTAGAATCATTAAGACAGTGAAATGCAATTAAACTTTCTAAGAACTGGATATCGATCTAATTTAAAAACCCCTATTTTCAGATTTATTGTTATTAGATTTCTTACTAAGAAATAAAAAAAGTGCAGGAACTACAGAACAGCCATGCCATTCTTTACTAAGGCTGTCACTTCTGGGGACATGTTCTCCTTCTGCATCAAGCCTTGTCATTCAGAGATGTCATATTTATCCCATGTGCTGTTTGCCCATGCAGACTGTGCTAAATATACCTGTACTGCACTGCATATATACTCCTTTTTTCATCTAAGTTTTTTTTGAAGGAATATGGGTGCCTTCTACATGATATATTCCATTATATTTTAACTAAAGTTAGATTTCACCTTACCTATACTGTATTTCTATTCTCACATAGTCACACTCCGGCTCCTTTTACAGCCAAAACCATGTAGAAAACTATTAATTTACCCATATATACTAGATACTTTAAGGATGAGAGAAATCATTCCTGCTAAGGTCTGCTTCTCTCCATAGAATCTAAATGGGAGTCTCGATATCTACACTTCAATGAGTCCCGTTCCATGTCTGTCTTTTTCATTCACAACTTGCCTAATGTGCAATTAAACCATGCCTTTATCACTCTAGAGGAGTCTTGTCAACAACTGAAAACTAAAACCTCTTATCATATTTAATTAGGCAATTTAACCATGCTGATTTCAGAATTGCACTTCTTCCCGATTCACATTTGAAACCAAAACCCAAAATGTTTAAGAAAGAAACTGCCATGTTGACCAGCAGCTCAAGGAGCTTTCCAAATCATAGTATCAATCTTTCCTGATATATCAGCTCTTGAGGAGCCTTCTCCATGACTCTGGTAAACTGGGGACCAAGCAGAGAAATTCTGATGTTGAAGTCCAGGAATGCGTGGAACTGGAATTATACTGTAAGCCAACAGCACTGAAAATTTAAAATGCTAATCTACTTCTCTTGCCTGTCCCACAATAAAGCTGTTTGGGCCTGGTTTGGGTTCAATAAAACAGATTTTTTTTAAGAATCAGTACTGAGAAAGAATAATTTCAATAAGTAAGAAACATCTTACATATAATGTTTGTTCAACTTGCAGATTACAGAGTTGAATGAAGATCAGAGTCAGTATGTAGCCTTGCATTGGGTATGGATAACAGCATGGCTGTGTGATCTTACCAGAAAACAAAAAGCCTGAAATTCTATGACTGAACACTCATGAAACAACGTTCTCAAAAATTATTTTCCAAGTGGAAAATATTGAAAATGTATGGCAACTTTTAACCTCTCAGGTCTGTTCTACTCAGGAAGAAGAACAAATGCAAAAGCAAAAATTTGGTGGAGCCAGGATAGATTTCTTGGAAACAATTTACATCAGTCTGTATCTGAGAGAAGTTATTGCTGGATGAATACTGATAAAGTAAACCTAGATATAATTCTAGGTATTTTTAAATAAGAAATGCAGTTGATTATCTAACACCAAACCTTCTCTTTCTCATGAGTCAACTTGTGAAGTTACAAAGAGTTACTAATGGTATGTAGTTAGATTAAAAAAATGAATACATGTCATTAGGAGAAACATAGGAAGTTAAATTTTTTTCCACCTTACATACAAAAAACATAATTTGGACATTTGGAGAGCCCTATAAGTAAATGTAGCCACCAAATAATTTTCTTTTGTTTAGGAGCTGTATGATTGACTGATTCTTAATAAGTGTAAAAATAGCTGTAGGCAAACAACAATATTAAGCTCGCAGTGCACAGAAGTGACCTAAAAAACAGATGCCAGCCCTCAGCTCTTCCTGTATAATTTGTACACGGTAACGATAGTAAAATAATTCCTTAAGCATATTTTCTAGCTTATTATTCATATTCACCACTATCTTATTTCATGTGACACTTCAAAATGCTCTTTTATACCTGGGTTGCTAGAACAGGATATCAGCAGCTTTTTGCTACTGCATATAATTGAAAGGCTGCTACTTAAAGCAGGAACCATTAAAAAATCTGAATTTGCCTACAGTTACAACCCAGTGCTATGCCTAGAATAGAAAAGTAATTACGGTATGCTGCTGTATTTGAAAGTGTTGGAAAATCTTCATCTTTTAATGGTGACTCCTGTTCACAATAAGAAGCATACACCTTGAGACTCTTTCTGTAGTCTATGTATACATATTTTAACACAAACAGTGTAAGTAGGTAAGACAGAAAGAAATATTTTATCAGGAATTAAACTTTAAACAATAAAATCCATTAACTTTCAAAGGTCCTTTTAAAATTTTTAAAATTTTGGCAATTCTGTTCATTTCAGTGGTGATGATTGAATTAACTTTCTGGAAATGGAAATCATATCTTTTGTTTCTCGTTTGTGAAAGCATTCCTGGTGTCAGACATGAAGTACTTAATACTACTCTTTAGCTTTAAAACGAACATTATTAATAATTCCTGACATTGCTCAAAAGGGATGAAAATCAAGTGACTTTGCATTCTAATTTTGCCAGAATAAAATCCTGCTGCCTCAGGTGAAATCAAAATAAATTTTCAGTACTGCAAAGAATATGGGTGTTCTGCTGCACAGATGTGTCCTAATGGCACTTCATACAGTGCAGCATGTTAAGTAATGTGTGATAGCTTGCGCATTTTGTTAAAACAGGAACATATCCGTCATTCAGAGGTAGACTCAAAAGATTAGGAGGTTAAAATCATTAAGTGCAGTGCCTGTTGTTGCTAAAAGTGGCCTTGAATGTGAAGGCACCAGTGAACTGACTTGATTCCTGTATTGTTGTACATAAGCTGGATTTGTACTAACAGTACAGTACTGATTATACCTTCAAGCAAGATTTACTTTCCTGTAGAAGATCATCCCTCTTTATTTACTGAGCTAAGCACTTCATGCGCATCGCCTTGTTGAGCATTAAATAAAAAGGCTTGCATTTAAAAAGTCTGATGGTGAATGAAGAGTTATGTATGTCTTCATTTATTTCAATTATTTACCATTTATGCATTTAAAATGATCATAAGAAATACTGTTTTATGGAAAATTGATACTAATGTACAATTACTGTAAATAGCCTTTGGGAATGTAGTGGCAATGTTTTGTATATCCCTGTGTTATCCCCAACTGAAGCATGGATGAATGTCAGCTTGATCAATGACATTCATGCAGGTTTCTTCATTCTAAAAGTTAAAATTCCTGGTTTTTTATACTCACAATTCACATAACTTATATTTTTATCTAAATAAAAAATGCAATTAACAAATTCATATAATCTTTGTTAATTCAAGGAATACAAAACATTTTTAAAAAGCCACAACAACAGCTTGGAAATGAAAGGTAAAAATATTATCCTGTTTGCTAAAAGTGAGAAAACTAACTAGAAGAGTGTAAGGTCACTGGAAATTGACCCATTTGTATAATTCAGGTTTTTTAAAATGTTTTTTCTTTTATTACTACAGCAGTCCCTCTGGTATGAGAACACTAATGTATTACTTCTTAAATGATATATTATTAAATCACAATAATTATATTTCTTTTACTTTGTCAATACAAGCTTTGCATTTGGAATGCAGTTGAGGCCAGTTAAGAAGAAATAACTAAGCTAAGATGGAAATTTTTGAGAATTCAGGAAAAGTGTCTCCACATTAGCCTGACCAGAGCTCATTCTGATGCCTTTTTAATGTAATTTCTGTTTTAGGAATTTAAGATACTGTGGAGTCACCAAGCTGGCACACAGAAATTTCACTAGCAGCACAACTCTGGCAAGTACAGCTCAGGTACCTTGAAAATGACACATGATAAGAAACAGAATCCAGGCTCATTCGTTTGGTTTTAACAGGTGAAACAAGGACCAGGTTCCTAGGAATTTATTTCATTTTTAATTAGTCCTCATTCAGGCTGGTTCTCATGGGCACTAGCATGAATTAAAACAAGACAAGACCTCACATTCAGCTTCGTAGGATTTGTAATGCCGTGTGCCATCTGTCTCTTTGATGAATATCAATCTTTCTACATGCTTTTGAATACCTGTTTTTGTTCAGTACCACACACTTACAAATTTGTAGTAACGTTCTAAATGTTACTCACTCTGCAAGAAAGAGGAGAAATCCAATGTACTTTTTACTTAAACGATGGTAGAAGTGGTTCTTATTCTGGATATTTTGGTCAAAGAATAGAATGATGAATTTCAGTTTCACAAGTGACCTTAAGCGTAGAAATCCAATACAGCAGTTCTATGCACATAAGTGGATAGAGATAACAGTAACAATGTTTGTTACTCTGTCCTTGCAAATGTCATACTGTTATGGTAAACACTCTTAGTAGGTTGAGAGAAATATTTCCTCATGTTCATACTTCTTTGCGAAAGTGAGACTGATCCCTATGGTATGTTGAGTCCCACTGAGGTCTTTCAATTCCTTATATCTTAACTGCAAGTTGAATATTACATACCGTCTAACTTTTTATTTGATAGATTAATTTATGTCTTTTATTGCCTTTCTCACAGTCAAGGGTAGCTATCTAAAGGAACAGAATTTTCTATAATAAAATCAGGATAGACAGGTGTAGGACTGTCAAGATTCCCTAAGCAGTCCTCAAGGATTTTGCACAGGTTTTTCCCTACTTTTACTACAATATATTAAGCATGTAGAAAATATCTCTTATGGACTAACACTCTATGAATTTTTCTTTTCCTTTCCACAAAAGAAAAGCAGTTTGTGTTAAGCTGTAAAATTACGTTGAAGGCATGAGATACTCCAACAGCAAAACTAAATCTTAACTACCTTACCAAGTTTTAATGTAGAGATCTACAAATCTGTTCTTTAAATTAAAAGTAAGAAAATTTAAACCTAGAATTTTAGTAAAGAATCCACTTGCAGAACTAGAATCTTCTTGTTATACGAAGCATTGCCAAGCTTTTATGCAGATCAATGATATCTAAAAACCTCATGGAGAAATTAGTAGCAGCTAGCATCCAATCTTATTTATTCTTTCACATACTTAGTTACTAAAACTCATATGATTTTTAATGTTACAAAGGAAGAAGTTTCTCCCACCCACTTCTAAAAAGTAGAAGACATGAGATTTTTGATGTAGTATAAATAGGAAGCCCCAGTTAACTGTGTTTCTACCCAGCCTACTGTTAAACCAGAAGATCATAAAGAAAGATACATTATACACGAACTTTTATTTCATAGCATTTACATTTCTCTGTGAATGCAAAGGAATTCCAAATTCAATCAAAATGCTGATAACCTTCAGTTTGGAAATCATGCTTACTTAAAAGACATCTGAATTTTAAAATGTAATAAAGGTTAAAAAAAAAAAAAGAAACTTATTAAAACTAGCTAGCTGGCTGCCTATCAAATTGCAAATATAAATGGAGCACCCTCACCAACTGTGCTTCTAGTAACCTTAACTTTTTTCTCTTGCAAATAGGTCACTTCTTGGCCCGATGATTTTTAACCTCTACGTAACTTGCAACACAACGAACACCTCACATCACCACCGGTAAAATATACAGTAACAAAAATAATGTGAACAGGTAAATGAGCAGGTCTGGTCCCTGATACAGCACAATTGTGAGTTCTTGGTAAAGTGTGAATAGAAAAAAAAACCCACAACAATATTAGTATGGCCAAAAATAAGATTATATCTACATGAATAAAGAATGAATGGCACTCTTACAGAATCTTATACTAGATTCTGGACTAAACTAACTCTGCAAAGTGCTGTGGAACTGTGACTGGGCTGAACATAACCTTCCTGTAAGAGACTTATCTAACGTGCATATAGTGAAGGAGGACCTTCACTACTGAGTCAGTAGAGCACTGCTGTCCAAGATGCAACCAATTTTGGAACAGTCTGTTCAGTTCTGCTAAAACTGCCATCTAGGAGATCTCTGATAAAATGGAGGGGTTTCAGAAGACATTTGAGAAAATAATTAAAGGAATGAAAACAGACCTTCTGAACAATTCTGAGAGTCCAACATATCTTATCAAAGCAAAAGATTAATGGAGAAGAAATGATTTAGTCACAGCCTGTAAAGATCTATACAATTTTTACCGTGCATTTTCCCATCCAGCAAACAAAGGTAAAATAATATCCCACAACTGGCAGTTGACAATAGAAAAGTTTGCCCTAGGAGTGTAGTGAAATCTTCTAACTGAAGACTATTAGAAACATTTATCTAGTATTACTTTAGAGTCTCATCACTTGATGTTTTAACATCAATTTTGTAAGTTTTCCTAAAATTTGCTTTTTAGAGCATTGTTTAATAACATGATGGTCTTTTCCAAACTAATAAAGTACAGACAACTTAACTGATAACTAGTGCTTCTAATATTACAGGGTAAATTAATACAGTGAAGGATTCAGAGAAAATACAAGGCTAATTCACCAATACCCTAAGTGAAAAAGATCAGCATTATAAACATCTATTTCATGAACCGATCCGTGGTTAAAACACATTTTTGCAAAACCTGCTAAATGAAGATTAATTCCTTTTTTGTCAGGACGTCTATTTCTTTATTCATGAGTCCACAGTTCTTTAAAAAATAGCATCCATTGTAATTTTATCATTTGGGAAGGCAATATTTTGAGTTAAAATCCTGTCTATTCAGGATTTATTCTTGTTTAAATGTAGTAGGATGTGGACTACAGACAATGTGAACAACAAAATATTCTATCCTTTGCCAAGCACTCATTCACTTTTAAACGCCAGGTGCCTGTGATCGTGCACCTAAGCACCATAATTAAAACATGGAATGCTGGATATATTTAACAGGTTCAATTTTGTCTGCTGGTTAAAGATTGAGAGACCGAAAGATGGGGCCTATTAACAATACTGTATGAAGAAAGAGAAAACACGGCAGACTGAAGTAAGTCCCACTGGGGGCCTAACAAGCACCTGCCATTTCCATGCAGTGACAGATCAATCAGTCTCTGTATGCAGCAAGCTGACCTGCCAAAAGCTGAGCCACACGGGGGAGAGAAGAAAAATGATCAATTCCCCAAATTCTGTGCTCTGTAGTAATAAAATGCTGTGCTTTAAACACTTACACTGTTTTTGCAATTGTGATATCTTAGTCAAGTTCAAAATCTGCACTGAAATTCCAGTCTGATATACAGAAAGAAAGGTATCCAAAGTGTATTAGAAAACAAATTCTCTCTATTGTTACTATGTAAATTCAGTTGCATTACAAGGAAAATAAGTTTTGGGGTTTTCAAACTTACAGAGTTGTGAAGTACAAACACCCAGGTTTTTGTTCTCATGTACAAGACTGCAGTTTAAATTTTGCAGACTTCAGTTCATTGCTTATCTGATTTCTTCTTGCAGTGGAGGACTGAGCTGGCCAATAGAATAGTAAAACATACTAAATATGTACCAAACACAATGGTGGAAACTGGAAATGAAAACAAGAGAATTGCAACTTGGTATTTGTCTATTTGCTAGAAAGTGTAGTTATCAACACTCCTATAAAGTTCACTTATTATCAAGCAGAAGAATAATCAGAACATCAAAGAATATTGTACATAATTCTAGGTCCTACCAAAACTCCAGGCTGTTGCTGGCTTCGGTCGGTGCCTGGGCACATGGATACAGTTACATGCTAAGGTAAGGGAAGCCAACCTCAACTTGCAAAGATCAGAAGCCATGAATGAAATCTCTAGCCATCACTATTCTTTCCTAGGTAATCAAGTACTCAAATACATCTTGAAAGGTGACACGATCCAACAAAATTGTCTGGAATTCTAGGGAAAGCACTGACATCATGCGCTGCTTATGCGATTAGCCTGGATCTTTTAATATTTTCATGTTCTCTCTCAAGTGTTCTTAAAGCCACTTTCCCACAATATGAAGTATGATTTTTCATTTCCTGTTATACAGAAGACAGCTGTGGAGCAGTGGTACAGTAGTAAATAACACAGGATGGGAATCTGTTTGGTATACAGAAAAAAACCAAAGAGCCTTATTAGAGGCATTTATTTGCATTTACCCTTCATACTGTTATGACAAATGATGATTATAATGAAACCCCTCAATTTAAAAAGTCCAAAGCTGTCTTTTGATGTAACAAAAGAAGTCCGGACTGACAAAAATGAAAAATAAAGAGGACAGTCAAAAAATTCGAAATGATACATTATTCTTCATTAGTCAATTAGAAAAATACTTTTATTTGAAGCAAAACAGTAGAAACAAATGGTCTGATCTTTAGGGAAAATCACTTGTTTCTCATTCACTTGAGAAATTGTTCCAGAACAGTTCATCCTTGCACAAATATTACCTTTGAAATATTATCAGTCACTGTCTGCAGCGGTTATCTGCTGAGCAAGTGACTGTAGTGTTAACTCAAGAGAGATCAAAAGATGGCTATAATTTTTCCATCAAACTTGCAGAAGAAAAACCATGAGTTTTATCATATAAAGTCAGGCTTTTACACAGCTTGTTGGGTTCTGCCAGCTCCTGCTTTAGTCTGTTCTCTGTGACTGCATTAAGTTTCAGCAAATTCATTTCCCCATTAGTTTTGCTCCCCAAATACCCTTGTTGATATATTTAATTTTAATATCACACCTTCAGTTGTCTCACAGAGCCAAATGCTACGTGACACCATGTGGATTGTGCTGCTCTTCAAACTGAGGTGAAGTTCTGACTTGATTGAAGTGAACAGGAAGACTTACATTGATTTCAGTGGGATCATGGTTTAACACACAGACTTTATAAAACATATCTCTAGGGTCTGCACCATAAATCCTGTTATCACTCAGTGACGTGAACAAGTTCAGTACATTAACACTCAGTAAATTAAGTTGTACATTAAAAAAAAAAAAAAGATTTAATCAATGATGGTGATGTAGACAATCTTTAAGCAAATAATTAAAACAAGCACTTGATAAAGGTTCAAAAGAAGAAAAAAAAATCAAAACAAAAAACCCACAAAAAAAACCCCCAACAGAACAGCATATGTGAAGAGGCAAACTGAAAATAATTTCTTTCACACAAAACACAATACAATTCAAGCTGTTCTGTAATGTGCAGCATACTTTCCTATTAAATAAAGAGCAAGCAATTCTGTCTTTTTGGCTTTCAAGTATCACCAAAAATATATTCTGTACCTCTGTGTGAGAGCTAAGTACACAAATGCTGAACAATGCTGCAGTTGTTAGTGATTGCTTCTTTTTCAAAAAATTATTTCAGGATGACATAAACAACTTTCTAGCAAGTTCAGTATATAAACTTAGGGTCACTGGGGCTTACTATGATACAATGCCTATGGAAGAGATTCAAAGGTATAGCTGTGCAATAACACTCAGAATACGGACTGAATTATTTATCTTTCTAGGAATTACTATGATCACATTAATAGTAGGCTAAATTAAATTTTGCCTAAAGTAATATTTAGATACCTTATATCAAGACAGCATTTTTACATCATCTAGTATCCAGTTTTACCTAGTCCATCTCTCAGTTTGATCTCAACTTCCCCTGTGTTGTTATATTAAATATCAAGATGTGTGCATTGATACTGATACACAGGGAAGCATGTGTTCTGGGGAGAATCCTGTCTTCTGCCTAAGCTTCTCTATGATCTATTGTGCCCAACCTAAATTCCACCTAACACCCCAGAATTCTTGCAAAAAATTTTATGGTCAGTCTCAATCTGGAAAGCAATTGAAAAATCAGTGTTTAACTCCTAGATAGAAACCTAATGGCTATCATCTGTATTCCTTGCAAAACATCTATAAAGCTTTACATTCACAGCCTGAAAAATACTGAAAAGTTTCCAAGAGCTCTGCTTAGAATTTTGAACAAAATATTGTAAATATTAATTCTCAGGTATTTTTAAAGCATGTCAAGGCATTTTTCCTGGATCATCAGCATGTACACCGTCCAGTTTATGCTGGAAAGGACGTCTGTTATAATTGCAGAAGAAATATTTTAAAGAACTACTTTGCTAAACAAATTAGAAGGACTCCTCTGAGTATTCATAATACATGTTTACCAACTATTTTAATTAAAACACATATCTCTGTAGTTAACTTCAAACCTATATTTCAGTCTGGCTGCTTTATTATGATTTTCAAGTTTCCTGTATCACACACACATACATTTTGAAAAACAAATATAAATAAAATATGACAGAATAAACACTGATTAGAACATTTTGGAACATCATTAACATATCCAATTCACATGGCATAAATCTGCTAACATCTGCAGTGATATAAAATCCCCAACATCTTTCACATCATGAAGATGAAAGCAGCCTTTTTTTTTTTTTTTCATTTGGTGCAATAAATAAAAGAGTGTATTTCTTCTATTTCACATTTGAGAAAGCCAATGAGTGTTACAGCATGTTAGCAAAGAACATTAAAAAGAAGATGGAAATATGATGCTGAGCAGTTCTAGTAATGTTAGGCCAGGACCTAGAACAAGAAATTACCTTCATCAGACAGTAATTCATTGTTCTGGGAGGCTCCCAGATAAATAACCTAGACTACAGCATCACCTGTCTTGGCATTTTTCACATTTCTGGTTTTCCATCACTGAAACTGAACAGTGGAAATTTAAACAAGGAACCATACAATAAAGCTGAGGAAAAACATACACTTACGCACATTGACATGCAGAAGGTTCTGAAACCATTGCTGTTGATTATTCGTGAACCATATTAAATCCCAGTTTACTTACATGGACATTGTTTTTTGGTTATTTTTTTAACTGGGAAAATATTTTTTTGAATCTTAACAAGAAAATAATAAAAATCTGCCCCAAATTTACATTTATTCTGAAGGTTGCCAACTGTTGGTGTAAAATGCAATTATGTTACAATTATATTCACAGCATGCTTGCACAAAGGTGCAGTAAGTATCATCCATTTTAGCTCATTCAGAGCCTAAAAATGAAAGCCCAGCCTAATATGCAACTGCCAGATTTTTGCTTCAGTTGAACTGTTTTGCTCAATGTCCATTTGTATGAATAAATCAAATACTAAAGTCTTTATTCAGGCTGAAAAAGCACCTGTAATCTTCCCCTACTGAGAGTGAAGTGTACAATTTATCTAATAGTAACAGATTTATGTTTTGAAATTATAGTATGCCCATCTGAAGTTTTTTAAAACAGACAATTCAGATCTACTTCAGGTCTGTAGAGGTTCATGCAATAAACTGTTAAGTCTCTAAAAACCACCCTGCTCTGCAAAGTCCCACAGACAAATAACTGTTGACAAGCTCTTTAATTTGCAGGTTTTTATTTACATAGACCTACTGTGGCAGCAACCTATCACACACAACAGTTTTTGCCTCTTTGCTTTTTTCCCTTGTCCACATCCTTTGCCCCAGGTCATTCATCTGCTTCGCAAAGAGATAGGGAAATTCCTGTTTGCATTTCAGAAAACCTGAATGCAAAAAGTTACGCATTTGTGAGCTTCCAAAGCAACAAAGAGACTGTACCAAAAATGAGCACTCAGATTCAGGAATCTCAGCTAAATCGCTAAGACCTTCAGCTCCTAACCTTTGAAAACTAGTTTTGAAGCCAAAAAGACCAGTGTTGAGCAGATACTGATTTTTGTTTGTTGCACTGTCTGACCACCTTCCTCTTTCACTCAGCTGAAACCATCTCAGCATCCTCCCTCCCCTGCCATCATCTCTGCCCCAGTCATCTCCTCCCCTTCCCATGTGTATATTCCACACCCTACCAGGTATGGGATTCCGTACCCTATCCCTCACACTTTCCAGGTGAAGAACTATTACTATACATTATGGTTGCCTATAAAATAAATATCTAATCCTCAGATCAGTCTGAAAACCAGATTATTACTGGCTAAAAATAAGTTCTTTTTGATCACTTATCCTTTGTAACTCAGGGCTTTCTCTTTAGAAGACAAGTCTTAAAATGTTTCAGATAAATCACCTAGTTTTCCAAGGGCAAAAATGAAATGTATGTAAAAACTTATTTTAATGTGAATGTATCATTCCTCACATAAATTAATGCGAGACCTAGTCCTAGGCTCTTCAAACTCTTGCTTGTTTGCCTTTATTACAGTGTATTACCAATGACATATAAGATACATATTTCCCTCCTATTTTAACAAGCAGTTTTACTAAGATGATGGTAATGATGGGTCCTTTATTATGCATTACTTTGAAATTTTTACTTCTAAAAATGTTAACAGCAGTACAATCTCCATTGCTAACAGCAGGCCGCTCTCCACTACTAGGCAAGAGAAAGATAGCTTCACCAGAGCAAAGAAAGTAGCAAAAATACCTTTTTTACAAAAGAAACTATAGCTGCCTGACTTCTCATATTAGTTATGTATTTCTTGTGCTTTCTGCATTCTTCATGTTCATCCTAATTTGAGAGGGATTGTTTCGACAGGACTCTAAAAGATAAATCATTCCCTAGAAAGATCAAACTGCTCCTGTCACCAGGTCAAGTAAGTCAGGTTCTAGGGGAGGCAGAGCACTGGAAGAGCAGAAGCTTCTTAGACTGGGGGTCACTGGGTCACTGCCTTGTATGAGCATCTAACTCAAATGACCCAAGTGACTAGGCACACACTGTAGATGAAAACTCTCTGATTAACCATTATCAGGGCTGTGTTATCTTCAGAGGACTCAAGAGTGTCAGTGAGATTATTAATGTTTAAGATGCTGTTCATGATCAAGTGGCAAGGGGGCTCTACAACAAGACCTTAACTGAAGCAACACTAGATGTCTGTGGGCCAATAATCATCTCACCTGAAACATGTCTGAAAGTTGGCAGATGATATTGCAGGGTTTACATTGCTTTAAGGCAGCAGTCAGGCAATCTAAGCTTTTCCAGGAAACTTTCACAAAGATTTTTCCAGAAAACTTTTAGGAGGGCACTGGCATGTATTTAGTTGCATTAATACTTTTTGTATTAATGTATAATACTTTTTGTTCCTTTCCAAACCCTCAGTTCAGTTCCTACTCCTGTCGCCTGCACCATGGAGTCCCCTCTAGAGGTCAGGTGCAGGGAGGTATATAATTTCATTTGACAATTATATCGTAAGGGCTATGGGATGATTCCTGGAGCTAAGAGGCACCATTAGAACAAAATATTCTACTGAAACATATACTATAAACACTACAAACACAGACATAAGCCCTATTTTAGGGGGTTAATAATCTTTGCTGCAGTTATCTTACTCTTTCATCTTTTACTCTTTATTGGCTCCTAATGGAATACCATTTTTAAAGGCGATTGTTCCAGAATTCATAGTACACAAAGACAGTATCAGAGAATTAAGAAATATAAACTTTCAGTTTCTTTCTGCACTGATATTAGGCCACTTAAGAATAACCCACTTGGAAGTAACTTGTGAGAAACATTATCTCTATCTTATGGGCTTTTACAGAACTCAGTTTTATCTTTATGGATGTTGTTCATTAACTGAAAAGGTTAAAGATCTTCTAAAGTATTTGATTATTCATCAACAACAGACCTTTTTTACACATACTACGAAGAAAAAAACCCAGAAAACCAACACCTGGAAATTATAACCGGAACATAAAGCAGTAATAGAATGAAGAGAACATCAAAGATTACCAAATGCTTTGCTGCAATTCAATTACTGCTGCCATTATATACTAGCAAAAACCCTAAACTTTTCCTACATTATACAGTACAGTTATTATATAACAGTGCAATATGATGAAATATACATACATAGTGCTGATCAACAGAATATTACTGAACCAAGCTCAATAAATTCTGCTCTTCCATGTCTAGTAAGACTCAGGAAACACCATCACCATCAGCAAATAAGGTAAGAGAATGGGGTTTCAGTCCTGCTCTCACAGAAAAGGAAAAAACAAAGGGAAAAAAAATCTCAATAATCACTACATTGTTGTCTCATTCACATATGACATACTTGGAAACTTCTCCCACACTGCTGAGAAAAAGTCACGCAAAGTGCATGATCACCTCTGCTTCACTTGCTGGCTGCCCTGGAAGCATTGGCCGTGCGTAAGGGCCAAGTCTTCTAAGGCTGGACCATAGCATAGGCCAGACCCAGCTGTGGAGGAGCAGAGGCTGGCTAACTCCTGAGCCTCTCAGGTCTATGGAAGAAACCCTCTATGGAAGAAACAGCAGTATGTAGTTACAGATGTAGGTCTACATTCCTGATATAATAATTGTCTGCCTCTGCATTTGTAAGTAGGCATGAAACTACCATTGAAAAGGAAATCTCATCTTATGAGAAGGTTTATTTGGGAACATTCCCCTCTCTGAATATGGAATTAGGGGGCTACTCTTGAACTAATGTACTGAGAATTCAATGTAATTTTATTAATGCAGCACAATGACAACTTAGAACTTGTACCAAGAATTCATAGTTGATGTTGTAGTCAATACAGTACCGTATGTCTTCAGTTGTGTAGATGCTAGCAAAAATTTCACAACCTGTACACGATTTGTGAGTAGGGCTGTGTCTGAACCAAGGCCTCATTAAAAATGAAAAAAAGAAAAAGAAAAGAAAAAGAAAAGTAGAAATTATTTATAATACTCTTGGGAACTCCATTATCTTTTTCCAGTGCATCATTTTGTCAGCAAAGCTGTGATGACTTTGGACTTTAAAAACATGTGATATGTACAAAATTGATCAATAAAAATCAGTCTGAAAACATCAATAACACACTAACTTTATTACTTAACACTCCTAACCTGGTTTCTGATCACGAGGCTTAATAGTCCCTTCTCAAACCATTAAATTTTGAGTCTACAGACCACTTTCAACTAAATTTGATAGAGATCTCAAAAACACTAAGTGCCTGAATGTTTGAAAGGTTGGCAATAGGACAGAGCAAAAAAATTACTAATGACAAATTAATGCTTATTGATGCTCCTAATGTGAGAAGGACTGCAGCTGGATGGCCAGTCTGCACAAACTTCTCTTACTGTCAGCAGGCCAAAAATGACAGAAAGGGTATCAGTGGGATTTTGTAGGAAGGAAGGAGCACAGGATATAGTAGGGAGGGGAGACAGGGGACACAGAAGAGAACTAGAGGCATTTGTAGGTTCTGAGAAGAGAAGGGCTGGGGGTCTTGGGAGACTTGGGTGACATGAAGGAAAGCTAGTCAGGATTGGAGGGACTAAATACTACTGCTTCATTAGTCCCACAGTTCACAGGACAACCTTACAAATAAAGCATCACACACTTGAATTTGTAACGTAACATATATTTTTAAAAAAATATTTTTTACATCTGTTTGCAAATAAGTGTGGTTTTGTTGAATTTGTTTTTTTGCTTTTGTGGGTTTTTTTCCTTTCAGATTATGTTATTTTGGTTAAGCTTTATAACACTAATGAATATTTCCCTGAAAAGTAATATAAATCCTGCTGTGCAGATATTTCACTTTTTACAACCTAACTACAATGCTCTTCTAAGCTGTGGTGCCAAATTTTTATGCAATGCTTGGTTTCATGGCAGAATTCTTTGTATGAATACAGACATTTATACGGCAGATGTTTTGTGCGTGTCTATTTTTTGTTTTCCTTTCAAAAATTATGTCTATGCAAATTCCCTGTACTTCAATAATTTTTTTAAGAGCTGACAAATATGCTTAGTCTTGTATCTTCCGACAGGAATAACACTCAAATATACACTGCCTTGTCAGCAACTTCTGCAACACTTTGGGAGATGCTCCAAAATTTTTCGTTTCATTTTAAAGCTCATTAATTTGACACATTTAAAATATATATGCATTATAAAATCCGGCATTTCTAGATTTCAGTAAAATGTCTATATTGCAGAGAATGTGATTTTGTCAGTTCCATTTATTTCCTTCAAGATCACCATTAAAGAGACAACATATCTATTCTTTTATTAGAGCTAGAGTTTTATTTTATATGTTGAATCAAAACCAGATAAAAGCTTGGCACAAAACATACGGTAAGAGGATGTTTTGCCCCGGTTTTCTTTTGATTTTCCTGAATGAAGAATAAAATATCACATCTAGGGGATGGCATGGGAGTGGATTTCTGCATTACGAGGTATATATATTGATCTCCTAATACTCAGATGACAACCCATCAGAACAGTGTGACTATTTCAGTAATGTAGGTAGAGAAATTTTCACACTCCCTTGAGCAGAACAACTGCATAGTATGCTACCGAAGTACTCTTGACTTGACTTATTAATACGATTTTAAACATCTGCCAGTGGTCTTATATTTTTTATAAGTTATTAAGAAGGACGAAGAGATTACTCATGAAACATAGCCATTTGACAAATCATTCATATTATAATTAGAGAACCTACTATCTAGTATTATTATATAAACACACACATTTATTCTTGATGTAATACCATTGATTTCAGTGGAGTTAGTTATATCAAGAATGAGAAGAAAGAGAACACTGAGGTTTACAAAGGAAAAACAGAGATGAAAGGCACTATGTTTAATGTAACACAGCCTACTGAAAAACAGGATGACTCCCATACCTAAAAAGTGCAAGTACGCACTTAATCTCCCTTCCCAAACAACAAATGAAATGGAGGTGAAAGCAAAGCTGTCCTCCAGGTCAAATTGCTTCCTGGAATGAAAGCACCAGGGGATGGTTAAAACGTGACTATAAAAATAAAGCTAGGCATCAAACTTAAATGTTTGGAATCTGCCTCCCTCAAAGGCATTTTGCATCACCCCCCCAGCCTCCATTGAACATGCTTACTCCAGTGCTATACGTGTAAATCTGATTCTCTGGATTGCCTACAGTAGCCGAGATATGCCACAGCCTGGGTTCAAATTCCCTAATGGCTCCAAGGTTTTATTCTTCCACAAACAGAAACTTATTATGGAAAAATTTCAAAAGCCTGAGTAAAAAAACTTCAATGATCACTTGACAAGTAACATGAAAGGATAAGGCAAGCCACCTAAAATCTTAAGTTAGCTCATAAACATCTAAACCTGCAAATCCAATCTTTTAATTTGCATGTCTTTTAGAATTTATATTTATTAGATATCTCTGAAGTTAGCATGAAATTTACATTTTACTGAAATTTAAATTTTTAATTGGTAACGCATACTTAGAAGTGTGTATTCTGAGGAGATGGACATCGGTATCTGTCTTTCTAAACCAAAGCTCCTCTGCTATCCTCCAGATTTAGTCAGAATTCTGGCTAAATTACCAGGAGGAGTCAGGAAAGACATGGCTGTACTTCAA
Organism: Strix aluco; assembly: GCF_031877795.1. Taxonomy (NCBI): domain Eukaryota; kingdom Metazoa; phylum Chordata; class Aves; order Strigiformes; family Strigidae; genus Strix; species Strix aluco. Next base: position 70,066,323 of record NC_133935.1, read on the forward strand.
CCAAGGATGATGACAACAGGGCCATCCATCTTTTGCATATCAGTCTAGTAGTTAGACCATTCATCTAGGATGCATCTAGGCCTATTTATCACAAAGGGGATTGAATTCCCAGTTCCTGCATTCCAGGAAAATGCTATGATCACCAGGGAAATATCTTGAATCAGACTATTTTTCACTCCTCTTCCAAAAAACTAAGCCACTGTGCAGCAAATCTTGAAGTCCCATGGAGAACAGATAGGGTAGTCTATCCAAGCCTAGTAGTTGACACTCATCAGGGAACAGAACAGAGGATACAGAACCCTCTCCATGAAACATATATGGCATTTTTATATTGACATTTGATAAAAAACAGCCTGAATAGATTTAATTGTCTTCTGGAGATACCTAACCTGTCTACATAGCCACTGGGGACAGAAAATTCAATGTCTTAGTGGAGATCTAAACAGGCACCTACTCCTCTGGCTGGATAGTAAACCAAAATCATTTACTCATGTCCTTGGCTTAGACATTTAGGCTGTGCTTAGTTATAAATTCAAAATTTGCATTTCTCAGAAAGAGATCTCATCATATAATTGACGTCCTATACCAAGCCCCAGGTGTGCAAAGTCTCACAGACAAAATGAAAAGCTCATATAACTGACTTGTACCTGTTTTTTTCCCATGCTAGAGCTGTGTGTCAAACATCTAGAAGATGTTACAGGAGGATGTTCCCTCTTCACCCAAAGCACCCCTGTGCACCTCTCAGCTACAATAGTCCCCACACCTCAGGTAGTACCATTCCTTAAGACATCACCTAGACCACTAAATGCACCTTCAGTTGTATGACTCACTTCACATGGAAGACAAGAATTTAACTCTGAAGTCTGCAAAATATCATCCTTCATTAAAGTATATCAGTGATTAGGCATAATAAAAACAACATTCAACCTCACCCTATTTAGCTGAAAGTGTCTTTCAGATGTGTGACGAAACTCCTTTAAGGGTTATCTAGAGGGAAAAGGATTCAGAAGGCTACCTCTACTGTTATAAGAACTAAGTATCAGTCTTCCCATAACCCTGACAACTTTGTTTTTTTCTTTTTAATATTTGACATTGACACACTGCAGTATGTATAATTCTTTTGTGGCTGGAACAATTATAAGAATTGTTCTGTAAGGGAAAAATAAACTATCAAAAGCGATTCTCAGGACTTCATGGAGAAAAAGCAAAAGAAGTAAGAAGAAAAAGGAAAAGAACAACAAGAAGCAGCAGCCCTCAAGGACACTAGCCTATGTGGAGATTTACTCATTCTCACTTTATTTCAAAGTAATCAGTTGATCATTTTATTATTGTTAATGATTTCAAGGATATAGGAAGTGAGTTCATTCTGTCTTAAGGGAACATCTCCCACATCATGTGTATTCTGTTTCCTGCAATTTAGTGGAGACACCCTCCATTTTCTATTTAATGACTTGACTCTGCACATTTTTTACTACTAAGTCCAAACTTCCTGTGATCATAGACTTATTCTACTGAAGGCCTAATTCTGGCTACAAGATGCATAAGGCTGATGTAACACTGAAATGAACCCTACCATCCGTCCATACCTTTTCAGTCACATGAAAGATTAAGTATTAGTCCACAGCACAATCCAATGACAAGTCTGTCTGTCTGAACTGACAACTAATCTCTGTGAGAAGAATTAAGTGTGTCTGATAACCCAAAGCAATCTCAGAGTACCACAACTCTTCCACTCACGGTCTATGAGTTATTCCACTATGGCTTTTATAAAGATGGTTAAAAAAATCAGAACATTAGAGCTGGTAAAGATCAATCAATAAATCTATTTCATATCCTACCAATACAAGAGTGATCCCCACAATACTCTTTCTAGGTCTTTGTCCAAGCTAGCTTTGAACTGAAAAATTGTTGGAGTTTCCAGCTCTGAGAAACTATTCCACAGTCTAATAGATTGAACTGCTAATCTTTTTTCTCCTAAATTTCTCCGTATCCATATTTTCATATTTGCAGGCCACCTTATATGCTTCATCTTCCTCTATGATTTTGTGATGTTGAGTTAGTCATGGATTGTTACCAGTTTCATCTCTGTCTCCCCTATTAGACACCATTTTGGTCAGTTCAACAGATCCTTTTGCTTTATGTAACTCTACACAGACAATTCTACATGTGTTTGGTTGTTCTTTAATTGTCATGTGGGATTAGGATATGTTTTACCTACATTTTCACAGGAGCTATCATCAGTTACATTTCAGCTCCTTCAGAGATTTTTACATTACCTTTCAATCTTTATGGGTATCTTTCTTTTAAATTCCATTTAAGCCTTAATTCAGTCAGACTTTAGTTGCCAAGCTTTTACACAAGGCAAATTGAAGTAAAATAATTTTGGGGGCAGACAGATCAGGACATGAAGATTCATAAACACCTGAGAAGTTCCAGAGGTATTCAGAAATACCTTGGTTTGAGAGGTAAAACAAATAAGCTCTAACACTATCTGAAATGAGTGTTTCAGCACCTAAAATATGCTATCAATGCTCAAACCATGCCTAAATCACCTGTACAGCTCTGAATCCAGCATAAAAACATGACCAAAGGAGGGGAGTACATCTCTCAGGTCTTACACATATTCAGTGGAGAAGAGAAAAAAAAAGAAAAAGCAGCAGTAGGATCAGTACTCCGTGCTTCCTTCTCTCTCAGAGGAGTCCCCTTCTTACTAGGCCACAAACTCAGGTTCCTTCATACTTATTTTCACCTGGACCCATCAGTCTTGAATTGCTTTCTGCACAAGTTTCCAAAAGGACTACAAAGGGTCCTCACCTGGGATACGCCCCAGTCTGGCAGGTAGTGTGATTTGTGGAGTAGTGTGGCAACCTACTCTAGATACTGTGTGCATAATCTATGGATATTCTTATCTTGTTCTGTTTATCTCTGCTGGGTTGATACAGATCTCAGGCACTAAAGAAAACACCATACTGGGCGTTCATGATTCCCCTCCTAAGTACATTACCTTCCTAAATTTGGCCTCTATCACAAGATTTAGGATCCTAATTATTATTTGCATTTGGCCTCCAAAATTTACAACACACTTAAGCCCTGCAGATCTCAGCCAACTTCTTTTTAGCTACTCACAGAGATTAAATACTCAATTTTCACTGATAGCATGTTTCCCACCCCTCCCTTCCCCTTTTATTTTTATGACTTGCTGGTTAGAACTGGCTCCTTGTAAGCTGGCTTTGGCTGTATTATCACACGTCCTGCTAGGTCTCAGGAATGTTCCTGCAAAAGAGTTTCCCTGCAGCAACATCCTGCTTCCTTTCCAACCACCAGAATGATTTCCTTAATATCTTTTGGTCTTTTCCAGTAACCATGAGTAGGAATAAATATTTCTCCAGAAATCAATCCGTCACCACATTATTCATATAGGGACAGCATATGATTTTAGAACTGTGATGTATGTCCTTATAAAAGCTTTAATGTAAACAGGGAAGTGTATTAGAGAGTAGAGAGATTACCTTTAAAATTCCCACTCCAGAAAAGTACAGCATCCTCCACAGTTTAGGACATGGGCTTTCAAATATCTTATCCCATTCACGTAGGGTACACCAGTGTATTTCATATGAGGAATGTATTTCATATGCTTTGTCTGCACCTCAGAGGCAACTTCTGGAATTCTTTGGTAAGTGCAAATGGGGAAGAATAGCAATGTTAGCTGAAAAAACTAGGTATCCAGCAGGAGTTGTTGATGGCCCAACAAGTGTTGGAATGACATAATGAAGGCAGACATACCCCTTAGGTTTTGGCCTAGAATAATTTAAACTGCTCTGTATCTGTGTTGTTCTGGGTTAATCTGCAGTATTGTAATCAGATGATGCGGCTGAATATTAACCTGGCAAAAAGCGATGCCTGTTTGGCATCCCAGACATTTCCACAAGTGCTTAGTGCCTGCCCAAAACAGGTCAGGCATATACAGCCAGAGTGGGATGGGAGAATGGGACTGAGGCAGTCTGGATTTACATTGGTTTAGGCTACCATGAAGCTGCACTGTCAGTTGAAATAAAACATCCTATTCTTCTATACTTTGCTGCTTGATTTTACTGTCCCACTCTTGCCTGGTTTTATTTGGATCAAGGATGAGCAAGTTTTGTTCACTTCCAATCTCCTGTCTCAGACATGTAACAAGACTGCTAATGTCTAATGAAACACAGGAATAGCCCAAGCTTTGGGCTATCACTTTACCATGATGCTGTAAACTGAATTGTATTTCTGCCTACCCTAGCATGCTCATATGCAAATGAACAGGAGGACTAGGTGAGAACAAAGTCTCACTGGCAGGAATTAACTAGATTCAAAAACAGGCAACCTTATCCTTTGGGTCTGCCCCCAAGGTAAAGAAACTTGTGTGCAGACATAATGCTACTAAGTATCTGAGCTCTACACCAGATGCTAGATGAAAATACAGCAGGGGAATAGCAGAAAACAGAAATGTCTGTTACGTGCCTGCCTTTCACAGATTTTCAGTAACACTTAAGAGCTTAACATCTTTTATGCTTTTGAAATCATTCTTAATAAAATAACATTAGATCTTTCACAAATGTGTCACTTCCTGGGCCACCACGACCTCGATCAATACACTCCCGTTAACTGTTATTATGAGCTGTTCACAGGTCCTCCATCAGTACCTTGTTGAAATGGCAGTTTTCAATGTGACAGGCCTTTCTGAATTAATTTTCAAGTATGAATTTAAGAAATAACATGTCAAATGTATTATAAAAATCCCTGTACTATAACACCTATTTGATTTTCTTTATTCGCTGCTTGTTTTGTTCAGTCCAAGAATTCTAGCTTGCTTTGCATGATTTAATGGAAATCTTTGAGGGTATTCTTAAAAAAGAAACATTCCAAAATGGATATACATGTTCAACAGCTTCATTTTCTAACACTTGTACCATGAACATTCTCACTGCGCGAAATGGGTGTGTAATAATTTTAGCATCACTTTAAATTCTTGATGTTGATGTGACATATCGGTTTTCAACCTTCATAGTCTTCCATTATATGCCCACAAAAAAAATCATTTAAACTATATACTCACAGGTACTGTGTTGTCTTTTCCAGCTTTCTTCCTCATTTGCATTATCAAATCTATTTTTGCTTCCACATGTACAGTATCCTGTAGGTCCCTTCAGTTCAACTACATGACATACAGTATCTATTGAATCACTTCTTACAAACAGTGTGTTGTGCTACTTAGAGCGAATCAATAAATTGCACAAGCAATCTTCAGGGTTGTTTCCTCAGATAGTCTCTCTTTGTAATCGCTTATTAAATGAAAACTGATTTTCTCATATTCATGCAAGAAATCGGAACCTTCAGACAATGTCAATCTATCATGAAGTACACACAGTAGGAGTAGGCAGCGCTGTATCAAATTGTCTGGTTTAGCCGATGAGGAGTGAGATTTAGTTGCTTAACACAGGCAGCTAGTGAACTAGCATCTCCTACATGGTTTCCACCTGGCACCCCACAACAACACTGGTCCATAGGTTCTATGCCATTTAGCTCACCCTGTGCAAGATGCCTTCAATATCCTTAAGTATCTGAATGCACTAAAATGACAACTTGAGGAAACTAAATCTCATTTAGAATTAATCTGTTATGCTAAGAATTGCCAAAACACAAAAAGACCCAATATTACCATTACTAAGATGAACATTGTTTAACTCTTCTTTTTCCCTTTCTGTCAATCTCAGTTTATTAATGTACTAATTCTTAACATGTTAATTTCTTGGACCAGTTACAATGTTATTTCAGTATTTGGAAAGGTATACCTAAATGTAAATGGTGACTAAGGTGCTAAACAACAGTAACAAAATCTAGTATCAGCCTCTTCACATCCACTCTGTGATGGGTCTGCAATTTTCCCATGCAATGGCCTGAATCATCCATTATAGATCTCAATTGTTTATGCCCTAGGCCTTCCATTTTTAAAACTCAGGTTTTTTGTTTTTGAGGAGATTCATGAGAATCTTACCCCCATATAAAAATGTAATTTTTACAGATGTAGTGGAAAATTACAGAATTTGGAAAGAATTTAAAATCAAATTGTTGGGCCAACTAGGCCCATTAAGGACCAACTTAACAATTTAGGCATTCCTTAAAATGCAGCTTTTACAGTTTTGTATATAATTGAACATTTTCAGATGTCCACAATTTATTGGGTGGGTTCACACTATGACATAGTAGTCAATTACAAGTTACAGGTGTGGTTTTATTTACATTTCAGAATTCTGTTTTCAATGTATAGAAAAAATAAAAACAATCCCTGCAGTTGTTTGTGGGTTTGTTTGTTTGTTTGTTTGTTTGGGGTTTTTTTTGTTTTGGTTTGGTTTTTTACTGAAAACAGTATTTATTCCACAAAACCATGAAACAGATGATTGGAAACTTATTATTATTGCTTGGGATACAATCTGCTTTTGTTTACAACTTAGAGTGACAGTTCAGGCCTCAAATAGATCAGAATGTAGCTCATTTTACAGTGAACTAACTGGTTTTAAATATAGATTAACCCATATCACAAAGAAAAATTATAGTTCCTAAGCATTGATCAGTAAACCAGTTTTACCCCACTGAATCTCAATCTGTCCTGTCCCTAAGTTAGCATAGTAAGACAGGACTGAACACTAGAAACAACCTCCCAGTATGAATATGAATTAAGAAAAAGGAATCCTAAAAGAAGAGATATCTCTAGAAATCTTATCTATCTGAAAATTGAGTTTATTTATTTGTACAGGAAGTGAAATATCTTTAAAACAGTCCACACAGAAATAGGTATTCATATTTTCTGTAACTTTATAAAGCACAACAAAATGCGAGGCTATTATAATTCCCCATTAAAATCTGAAAATTTATGTTCTGAAAGAGAAGAACAAAACCTATGTTTCCCTGTTTTCTTCCATGGAATTATATGAAATGTTAACAAATTATGCTTTCCACTTGGACATTTTACTCCAAGTTATTCTTGGTCTCTTTTCAGGCAGTGTGAATCACTGAACTTCAGTAGAACCAGTATTCAGCATTCAGGACAGAGGAAGGGACCTAATCGCTTTAAGGTAGTTCTTCAAGTTTCTGCCAGCTCCTTTCAATATGAAGTCTACCAAAATTGCAAAACCTTTGCTAGCATTTTGGATTTAGGACTTGAAGATCAGTTACTTGCCACAAAGAAGTGTATTTTGATAAGTATGATGGTGAATAGAACAGGTGGGTTTCAGTACATTGGCACAACAAAGGAGTGCACAGCTTTGAAAAGATTGTACTAGTTGAAGCAGTACTGAAGCAATAGCATGGCCCCACTTTAATTAGGTTCTTCAGCTTTATAAAGATTTTATTTTTATTTAGACTCCTCTGTGCCTGAAGGACTTAAAACATGGGGCCACGAAGACCATACCACCACTCTACTTGTAAGCTTGTCTTCAGCTATATTCTTTTCTAACACAAGAATTAGAAACATGACCTTTAACCTCTCTGAGACTTAAGACATCAAACTCACATGCTAACTTGCTTGGAAATTAACAGATAGGAATCTAGTTCCAGTACTGCAATGATGACCCATTTGTAAATTATGATACCTTTTGTAAACAATTAGAGCAATGGAAACTCTGCTCAGAGCATAAAAATCTCTTTGAAAGCCATGGAAATAAACAAGAGGTTGAATCTAAATAAACAAGAGGTTGAGTCTTGGGGTACAAATCTATGGAGTATACACTGAAGCACATGGCTATGACGTGTCAAGAATTGGTATTTTCTCTCATAATTAATGCTAGTACTACTGAGAAAAATATCAAATTAAGACAAAAATATTAGAAGGCTCAGTTAAAGTACTGGACCATAACTAGGACTGATCATGTAGACATGCAGTTAAATTAGAATGAGATGTTAATTATGACTAACCTAGTTCTGGTAATTCATATGTACAGTCACACATCCAAATATCATGACTTTTTGATCTTAACAATATCTGCAGAAAATATTCTGCAGAAGGTGTTCATGTTCTATCCTTTCTCAACTTGGTATATAAATATAAAAGGTAGAACATAGAAACGTTTTAATATATAAAAGGTATTTCAGGCTAGCTTCCAATTATGTGGTAGTGGTCTCAGAAAACTCTCTTCAAATAGCAATTTTGGGACCACCCTACTGAGATCTGAGTTAGTTTTAGAGAACTTTGTGATGCAGAATGCCTGATGAAGCAATGGTCTCAGAGCTCATGAAGCTCTAACTGGCTGACAGCAGGAGTTAAAAATACATATGGTTCCTAGTAACAATAAGGACAGTGATTTTATTAAACCATGTCTCTAGAAATCCAACAAGAAATTCAGGGTGAGCATGGCTGAGACTGTTCTGTAAAAGAATTAGACTGAGTTAATGACCTATTTCACCACATAAGTGCATTTGTGAGAACTCTTTCTTCTGCTGCTAAGATCTCTCAAAAGCCAGTGGCAGGCATGCCATCATGAAGAGAGCCACACAGAAAAAGAGAAGACAGAGAAGACATTGGGACTCACAATTGTGCATGTGCATGGAGTTTGAAACAAGGATGTACTCCTGGTCCTATAGCTTAAATATAGACAAAGATTCTGATTCCCCAACAGTCTTGGCTACAAATGATGGAAAATTCAGGATCATAACTTCCTGATTGTTTCTAAAAGCTGTTCTTTGGATTGGGATGAAGGGATACACCAGCCTCCTGTAAAATATCCTCCATAACCTTGGTCTGTATGTAGTGTTCCTGTTACACTTAGGACAGTGAGGGAACTCAGTAGATGAACTGCTGACAAGTGGATTTAATGTGTTTATTTCATAAGTTGACCACTTCTGACAAAGGGGAAGAGGGGAACTTAATTTGGCATGGCATGCATGCCTGCATCATTCCACTGCTCTAATTTGGTGCTGCCTGAAAGCTTATTTTGGTGGGTATTGTGTCCTGAAATGACATGGAAATAGAACTGGAGGGATGTCAAAAAACTTCCAAAACCAGCTTAACCAAATAAAATCAGCTGACCTGTGGAGATGTGAAATGCACATTTAGAAACACTCAGAGCTGGAATGTAGGTGAGGCTAAGTACAGGAATGCCAGGATTATGTGAACATCTAAGAACAACATGAATATCACCATTAATGACATTTATAAATACCAGTATTTTTATTTTTAAGTTACTCTGAATTTCTAAACCTCTTAAAATATTAACTCAGGACTCCCAAATTCACTAAGGTAGGTAGCTAAGGATTGCTAATCTTATTTTTACTGCTGGGGAAACTGAGGCAGAGAGGTTCAGTGACTTACCCAAGGCCACAGAGGGAGTCACTGTCAGAGCCGGGATTAGAGCTCAGGAGTTTCTGACTCCCAGTCCCAAGCTCAGACCACTAGACCATGGCCTCAGGACATTTCCCGCTGGTCTTCAGTCTAAAAAAAAGTAAATTCTCAAGTATGTTACAAGTATGTAACATAATATATATTTCTTTTTACTTTGAATGTAATGGTATGAATGAGAACACATTGCTCATAAGTCAGTGATGAAAAGCAAACCAGTACATTTTATCTGGGTTACCTTTATCATACATATGTGTATGATAAAGTTCTGCAGAAGAATCTTGAATTAAATTGCAGCCAATACGAACATCTATTGTATTTTTCAGGGTAAGGAACAAATTGTCTTTCCAACCCAGCCAGCACGTCATTTATATTAATGGTGAGGAATGTTAAGTTGCTCTGTGTGTAAGTAAACTCTATTAAGAAAGTCACGTCCCTTGGTGAAGCTAGATCCTTAGTAAATTTTACTAGCTAAGCACTGAGCTCCACGTCAGAGTAATTACACCTGTTATCCACTGTGAGCTCTCTCTTAGCTTCTTCATACTCCTTAATTTCCCACTTCAGCTAATTTAGCAGTAAAATCATAGAGGTTTTAAAAGGTTAGCTACTGAGGAACCGGTGCATGAATGTTCTGTTAAGCTCCATGCATTGAAATCACATCATGTAGAAGAAGGAATTAATTAAGTAACAATTAGGTAGTGATGGATCATTGACAACATATATACATTTCGGTGCTAAAATTAATCTCCCCTGTAAATCCAATACACTGTGTATTTTCTTATCTATAAACTGGTAAGTTTTATACTTGAAATATAAAATGGACAGGCTCTTCAGCAATATCTTAAAAATAAAAGGCATATCTTCTGGCACTATTGAAACTACATACTATTTAAAAATGATATAGGTTTATTTTTTTTTAAGAATTGAAAGAGTAATGAGAATAGCAAAAGGAGAAGAAATTTATAAGGCAGATGATTTTAAAGTGACTGTAAGGACATTTGCTATATGAAAATACTTAGTCTGTTGAAAGTGCTAACAATTGTGTAGTATTCTCTTGCTATCTTCTTTTACAAGTTGCCATATTGTTTCCTTGTATTGACAGTCAGCTGCTTAATACATAGATTGGCAGTTAGCCTGGTCAATGCTCAATTCTAAAAGCCTCTTAGCACATGAAAAATCTTTGGTTCATTCACACCTTGTAGCAAGGATGACAGGGCAGAAGTGACATCCAGATCCATTTAGAGTATACTTTGAGTCTGATTTTCCTTTGCCTTGCACCTTGTGTAGTCATTTATAGCTGTTCAAAGTGAGCACAAAATGGATATAAAACACTGCTACCCATGTGAGGAGAGGATTCTGATTTGGTTGCATTATTTCCAGAGGTGATCACAAAAAGTGCCAGGCAGTGAAAAAATCTGGCTCTGCATAGAAAGTCTAAACAATTTTGACACAAAGCATACAGTAGCAGCAGCACTTTCCAAACAATTTACACAAATTGCACTTTTTCTTTGGATTAATGGGTATTTTCATTTGCTGTTTGCTGGGTATTTTCATAGAAAAAAATACTAAATGTTAAACTCATCTACAGAAAAGAACACTATTTCTTCCTCTTTTTTTGTAGAAACATATTTAACTGTGAGTCCTAAAGTATATTCTCACATAAAAAGGAATTCATGTCCTACATAAGATCCCCACTAGTTCTACCTTTTCATGTGCTCCTTCTAAACTCAGTACTTAAAGTTACACTTCTACACAACCTCCTGGAATCAATGCAAAAGCTGGTACTATCACAGCAGCTGGTCTCAGTCCATCAGAGTTCAATACTGTTCTGGCTTTGGTGTGGGTGGTAAATTACTGTCTCAGCATTTAACAAACAGTGATATGGCTGCTATATGACCTACCACTGCTATGATAATGCAAGACCTATTGCCAAGTATCTTCAAGATAGAAACTAGTATTAAGAGGAAAGGCCTACAAATATTACATTAACAAATGTGTGTTAACAAAATTGATAGTTAACAAGATAAGGACATAATCTGTCTGTCACTGGAGATGTGGTCAAGAATTATTTCTACTTAATAAAAGACATTTAGTGTATACTAATTAATTCAGTATGTTTGGACATTTATTTCCCCATACTACCTGGTGGCCATTTTTCTGGCCCTTCCCAGCCAGAAATCCTTCCTGTTACACTTAGATGCCATAATGGCCCTGGCAACTCAGGTGTGTTGATTAGGAGCGGAAATAGAAATTACTTGACTGCATCATCAGCTGTTGACTTATGAGTACTGCTACAGTAAATAATGTCTCTTGGTGTTTCTGTTAGAAACTTTATTTTCGTTTAATCACAGTCATGCACTTCATAGAGTCATCCTAAAACAATTCCCTAACCTATTACCATTGCCCAAAGCTTACCCTTCAATCAAGCGGCTAAAGAACAAATGAACATATTTTTTCAATTCTTAATATTTTAGCAATACTGTATTATAGATTGGGTTTCTTGGGCTTTTTAAATTTTTTTTTCTTTTTTCCCCCTTCCCCTTCTGGATTCAGTGCTTCTTTAAGTATTCTGAGTTGCCAGTCTGCCTTGACTGAAAAGTACTGTGTTTGTTGTGTGTCTGCATGTGTGATACCAACTGCTGAAGACTGCTTTATGTTAGAAGAGGGCTTATGCTCAGAGCTGTTCTACAGTTGGCTCTCTCGCAGAATCTCTCCTCACCAATGACAATGATGTCTCTGTGTGTGGGAGAGTCTGTTTTAATATTACACTTGCCATGGACTTAATTTTACTGATGGGGCATGATTATGATTTCATTTACATTAATCAAAATCATGAGTCATTCCATTGCTGTCAATAGCATTAAAGGCCTATACAGACAAGTAAGAGTTCAGAATCTGGCTTCTGGTGTTTAATCTGAGAGGATATCTGAATCACTTCATTAAAGATAGATACCAAAGGATAGATCCTCTGCTTACTTTGCATTACTCAGTTATGTCATCAGCATAAAACATCAAATAAAGAACTCTAATGACAGCTGGCAATGTGTCATAATACATGGGTTTTCTGTTTACCCTGGGTACAGAAAATATGCCTGAATTAACAAGATTTAAGATAATATTTCAAGTATGACAAAGTTACCCTATTAGGTCTCTTTGCCCTTGGAAGTTGTCATTAATGTTTCAAAAAGTTATTTCCTTCCTTTGTTGCTTTATGTCACTCTTACATAACCTGAATGCAAAAGATCTAAAGGCAAACAATATTTAAGTAAGACCTCAGAGACTGAGTTCAGTTTTATAGCCCTGTCCGTAATGAATACTATATCTGGTAAATACAGGAGCATCAAAACAGTGATCACAATTCAAAAAGTTTGTTTTGTGGGTATCTCATAAAGCACTATCAAATCTTTATTCTTTTTTAAAAAGTGAAAAACATGTTAATTTTCCAAAATACAGGCATTCTAAAACAAGAAAAGGTTTTGTACTGGTGTCTGTCTCCTGCTCAGACAGAGAAATTGTGCAGGGGATGATGGGCATTAATTTAGTCCTCACTGATAAGTACTTTTAATACTAAATATTCTTGAAATTGCACTTATTTAAATACACTCAAGCTCCATGTAAATCTAAAAAAAGATCATAGGGGAAAAATTATTTCAAGAGGTCTAACAAGCTATCAGAATATTGCTCTATTATATCTCTTCAGATTTTTTCCGTTTTTTTAAGTCAAAGAATTATTGGCATTAGAGAACATTTTCTAGAAATCTGTTTGATATATTACAGGCCCTAGAAACCATTACTGTTGTATATACTCTCAGCTTCACCTCAAGCACATGTCCCAAGACACCAAATCAGAGAGTTGAGGGTTTTATCAACAAACCAGGACCAAAAGGAAGCCAAAAGAAGGGATGTTTTAGTATGTTTTCTGTAGGTCTCACTTATCGTCTCACTGAAAACTAAAGATCTACCTGTTCATCTTGCTTTTCCAGTACAGTGGGAACAGCAAAAACATTTTCTCCCCAATTCCCAACTAAAGCTTTCATTTTACCCTGCTAGACCATGTGTTCAGTTTTATACCCTACACTTCCTCAGCATAAGAAAATTCTTGTACAGTGAAACAATAAGACACTGTCTTCAGGCTGAATACAAATGTTAGTTAAACCACTGGTGCCTTTTAAGAAAACCTTGATATCATTTCCACTCTTAGTAACCGTGGGAATTACACATTTTTCTTGTCTTTGTGATAACATTGCTGTGTATTTCAGTAAGCACAGTTGAGCACATAGCTTAATTATAAGGCAACAGACTTTGCATATCTGTGCCGAAAAACAATTAGAAATCTCACTCTTTGTTCTTCAGTAAACTAAAGTGAATGAGAAACCGAAGAAATACGGAACAGAGAAGTGACCTACCGTGGTTGTCTTTATCCGTCCTCCTGGTTGTGTACAGGTCCAGCCTGATTTATTGATTAGCAAATCACAGCCTTCTCCTTCTAAACATGGAAGCATTTCACACCACTGTTTTGTCTTGATAATTCGTGCTATGGAATAGAAAAGAAAAAAAAAACAAACAACCAAAAACAATTGGCAGAAGAATTCACATTTCACTTATCTCTAAACACTTTCTCATTTGAGTTGTCTATTTTCATCATCTGATAATGCAGCCATAGGTTATGATGTAGACAGCCCTAGGCAATTTACAAAATTATTTACAACTCCTGCTGTGCCAACAAATCTCATAATAAAAATAGAACTTAAAAACCAACAATAAAACAAAAGGCAGCTCTGTTGTAAATTGAAAGGACATAAAAATTAGCTAATCTTCTAATTCCATGCTCCTTACAGTCAAGTAAATATTGATGGGTGGGGCTAACAACTGAAGACTTACTATCCTAACTAATCATTATGGTAGCCTAAAAGTGACCTATGACTGGGATCCATTGGGTTAGACTCTGTATAAACCTGAGCAGACACTCCTTATCCTGAAGTGCTTACAGTGTAAATAGACATGAGACACTCAGTGGAGAGACAAAAGCTATAATAAACGGGTAGAGGGGTCAACATAATGACAGGAATTGTGAAACTCTGTGATACTTGCAATGGTAGGGGCATATTTAGGGGCAGGAAGTAGGAACATAAGAAGGACAGGTGTTGAATGCAGTAAAGGTTGGGAAATCATGGGGAAGGAGACAATAAGCAGAGGGAAAAGACTGGAACAAACATCCTACTACCCTATTACTACAAGGGAAAGGAAGTCTAGTCAAGAAGGTCCCTAACTCTCTGAAACATGGTGTGTTGCGTGCTTTGTGGCTCCTCTTAATGCTTGTGTCTCTGGTAAGCTGGCTCTGCAAAATTTCCTCAAGGTCACACAGAGCAAATAGTCTTGGAACAATAGAGCTCTGACTGCATTAAAGTAGATGCAGAGGAGCTGTAAGGAGAATTTTTTATTCAAGGTAGTGAGAAAAGGGGCTTTAATTCCTGTAGACTTCTTTCTTTCAAGTTCACCACGGTAGTATCTGGTTTCCTTCTCATAGAATATTAAGCAATATTAAGCAGTATTTCATTATTCTTTCACTCTCCCCATGTATGCAAAATTGTGGGGTGGAGTGTTAGTTTGGGATACTTTTTATAAAATACATATACAGAGATGCACTCACTTGCACGGTGACATATACTCATGCTAAACAAGGTAAGGTCCCCCAAACAATCTATCTTTTGCTCAGACTGTAAACTTTCAGTCCACAGAAAACGGTCCTCAGTTCCCTCAGAGATCATCTCAGCAATGCCAGACTAGACTATAAGAAACCTCAGTTTGTATATAAGTGTCCCAGGATTCAAGGGATGAAGAAGTCCACATACAGGGACACAGATCATGTCTTCCTCTGTGTTGATGTGTGACACCAAAACACGCAACCTATCTTCAACAGTCATGAGCCCAACAAAAAGAGAACTACAGGAGAAATACTTAGCAAGATAAGTGTACAGGAAGCTTAAAATGCTCCAAATTAATTCTGGGTCCACGAATCAGATATTAAAAATATGTATTTAATAGTTTATAAAAAAATGACCCAAATTAATTTTGGGTCCAAGGAGCATTTATTTAAAAAAAAAAAAAAAAGCGGGCATTTATACCCAGTAGCAGTTGCAGCTCTTGATGCTCATCTGAATGCGTGATTCAGCTTCCCTACGCCCCTGACTTTCTCTGTCTGGAACTACTTAAGAATACACTTCCCAATGCCAGAGGATCATGGAAAGAAATAGAAGTGTAACGTAAAGTCTTGTAATAAAATCCTTTCCAATATTTTGACATGAAACAACTTGTGTCCTCAGTCCCGGTACAATTGTTGGTAAGCTCTAGCAATATAACGACACTGATTTCTTTCAGTGGAAGCTCAATCTGAAATTCATATTAAGATTTTCATTATAAAAACCACTTTAGCTCCCAAACGTCTACATAGGAATTTGCACTGTTCATTAGGCAATATATATATCTCTGGAGGAATGATTCCCAAACAATTTTCATAACTAGAATTTTTTAATGGAAACCCACTATGTTTTTATAGCACATAATATACAGAAATCTGGATTGTGCTTGGGGTCCATAGGTACTGCTCTGCTGAGAATTGGATCATATCAGTTTTTGAGGCTAACATCTACTATGTAACAGGTAATAGCCTCATCCTTTCTGAGTGAAGGCATGCATCCGGTTGCAGGCTTTATAGGAAAAGCTCAGTATTTATAGGAAAAGCACCAAACCTCACCAATTTGCATGCACATATTTTGTAATTCATATATCAAATTGGCTCTTTCTATCAATGTTTCAACAATATGAAGGATCACTGAAAGACTGAATAGTTAAACTCAAAAATATGTACTAGATTGCCTCTACTATCTCAGGTGGGAGGTTTTCCTGGAAACATAATTTGAACTAATAAAAAAAAAATAATTTCTCTCCTCTGTTAATTACTCTCAGTGTTTGCTTGGTTGCTATCTCAGAATGCAGCTATTGGTAACATCACAAATATATCCTTCCTCTGGTTATTGGCTATATCCACACAAATTTAGAACACACCAAGAGTATTTTACAAAACAAAGTGTAAACCATTTCTGTGTTAAGTGTATAGACTAGCTCATGCATTTAGGCCTTGAGAATGGGAACAAGCCCTTTTGCAGAGAAAAACTACTCAGGTCACATGGTTTAAAGCAAATCAGTATCAAACCAGTTTATTAATTTATTAATGACACACAACCAGCGGCAGTGCAGGATCAATACCAGTAATACAAAAAAGTAAACCATAGTACTAGAGACGAAACGTTCATAAGCCCCTGGAAATTCCCAGACACCTTCTCAGAACCGCAGGCCCTTCTACCACAGGCACAGGATTCTGCCAACCCTCCCACCCCTGCTCCCGGGTGGCGCCCGCCCCGTCCCTGCTGGCGGGGGGCAGCGCTCTGGGGCAGGCAGCACCTGCCCGCCCCTGCCCCCCCGGGGCTCCCCCCTCCCCGTTACAGAGCTTCACAGTCGTTTGACCCAGCTTTTCTACCTGACTGGCGCTTTGTTTCAAAAGCCTCACAAACACACCCGCTCCCACAACCCCTCTTAACAGGCCCTGTTCTCTGGGCCATTTGCCAAAAGCGGGCCGGGCGGGCACCCTCACACTTAGGTATAAATTGAAGTCTGTCACACATGCAGTCACAGTTGCAAAAGGGAGGCCATCTTCGTGTCTGTGGGATCACATCTATCTCTGCATTTTCATTTTTCAGTTCGTCCATTATAGCAGAGTATCGCCGTCAAGCTAAATATGTAGTCTAGGGAGGGAGCAAAGCATACAATGATTTTATCGGCACGATATCAAGAATTTCTATCAGTAATTGAAACTGAGTTACACTAGTCAAAGCAAAGGAATACAGTGTATTTCCTGAGGCAGTCTAGTTGCCTTTTTACTGCCTATATTCACCAGGGGTGAAATTCAGCCCCCTGCAGACAAGACAGCAAAAAGCCTATCAGATTCTTCAAATCCACTCCAAGCTCCGTTATAAAGAATTAAGTGGTACTTAAATGATACATAGGCTTTGTGCAGACCTTCTGCAAAGAACTGAATTTTATCTTAAGAATCTGAGCTGACACTACTTTGCATCTCTGAAGAAGGACTGTGCCCCTTCACTTAAACTGAAGTTAATAGGAACTGACGGTGCTCAGCACATGGTAGAATTGCTTTCCCAGGTAATATCATTTGAATGGGAGAACAAATAGAGTCTACCCAAGGGTTTTTCACACAAACAGTTCTGAGGAGTTGCAGGCAGGCCAGAGGTTATATCAGCACGACACCAAGCTACCCACCAAAGTGTGTTCTTAACTGTTCTGTTAGAGCAATTTGCAATGAATTTCCAGTTATTAGTAAAAATAAATAAATGAAAGTCTCTATTCATGATCAGTATAGTCCAATTATAGACTCTTTGACTGAATAGTGTTTCAGAACAACACAGATTATCTTCTGCTAAATACTGCAACTAGATACATTTTGTCACTAAGCTTCCCACCTGGTTTAACATTTTATATATATATACACACTTTCCTATAGAAAATCAACTTTATTTTCTATATGGTCTTTTCACACATTCACTCTACATTCAGGCAGTTATCAATTGCTGCATCTCTAGTCAATCTTATAACTGAAAATCATGAACTTTTTTTGATAGCAAAAAAGCGAGCTGAATCTTCTTCAGCAGCAGTAAATGCAAAAACTTACAGACATCTAAAGTATGTTAGATTAAGACACTCAGATTGTTACAGTTTGTTTTCTCATATTTTTTTAAAATGTCAGAGAGTGAACTTGGAAATAAAAGTAAAAATGTATTTTTTTTCATCCAATAAGAATATTGATTAAAACGACATTTGGATACTGAGACATGATTTCAGAATACATTGTGCTCCTATGCATAAAAGATGGTGTGTGAAATGAATATTTACAAATCATAATGAAAACCATGGTACAAGAACCTAAATAAAGTAAAAAAAAAAAGATAGCTTAGTTGATGTTTATCAGTCAATTCTAGATGTCTGAAGTAGTGAATGGAAGATTCTTTGTACTGGAGAGTAGGGAAAATTTCTCCTAAACCCAAGCAGAATATTCCATTTTGAAACATGCTTCTTAAATGAGAGCTTAGCTCACCTACAATTCTTACAGAATGATGTTCTCCCTCACATTATTTTTTTCAATAACTTGTAGTACTTAATGCAAGATGTAAAGTATGCACTGGAGAAAATATTTCCTTTTTTATTTTCATACATTATTTCACTTTTGTTTTTCTTGAACTTTGAAGAAAGATGATCAACATAGCTGATTCCCAACATTCAGAAATGCCTTTGGATTCATCAGTTTAGATCTAGCGAGACAAACACATTTATTCTAATGTTCATCTCTTGCCCTATTAACTCTAAACAGGACCCGTACCTTTTATTCACCTTCAACTGATCCCAACTGGTTCCATCATCCCACTCCTCTCCCAACTGCTCTGTTTTCTTTACCTCATATTTTTCCTTTTTTCTTCTTCAGTTTTTTTCAGCTGTAGCCTTTTGCACCAACCATTTCTCTCCTCTGCCTGACTTAGTACATATACACTATCTACCTATCAAGGATCCCAAAACACTCTGTGGAACTTACTATGTTTAGCTAGTTTTACCTATGACTGGTAAATGCTGTTCATTGTCCCCATTTTGCACAGATGTTAATTTGACCAAGGTCACACAAGAAATTTGTTGCAGAGCTGGAAACAAAACCTCTGAATTCTTGGTGGTTGCTAGTCTGGAGACCTTTCTTTGTCCCATTTTCCTTCAGAAAGAGACCATGCTTTAATACATATATATAAGAAATTAAACAACAGCAACAAAAAATATGCAAAGTAATAGGCTTTTAAAAACATATATCAGTTAAATTGCAGCAGCAGCAAAGAGGCCAGCAGAAACACAAACTGAATCACAGTACTTTAATAAGACATTGCAATCATGAACTGTCTTTAGAGCAGCAATTTGACTGTAATAGTGTATAAGCCCCAAACGTTAATCTATTTTACTATACAACAAGGAAACATCACAAACCTTGGATACCTTTTACAGCAGACCTTCTGCTCCACTTAAAAAACTGGAAGCGGTGCTAATTCACAAAGAGTTAGCTCGTCTCAATTATTTATAGGGCATCTAGACCAAAGACTATTTAGTTCTAAGAACAGCAATATAGCAATGTCTAGACATCCATTTTATCATTTAGCCCTTGCTGTCAAGATTGGGAGGGATACTTGAGCTGAAGTTGAGAAATATATGGAAAAAAGTTATCTTCTGCAGGCTACAGAGAGGCTACAAATTGAGACCAGGTAACTAAATGAAGAGTAAAAGGCTGAATGACAGGGCAGAGGCTTTTCCTGCAGTTCACCCCAATCATAGTTCCAGTAAGGGAGAAATGTTATTGCAACCTCAGGGTTGAGAAGACATCTTCAATATTGACCTGTTCCCTGAAAAAGGATAAAAATCTTGATTTACCATAAACAGTTCAGATTGCACCGTGCACAACGTGTACTTGGGAGGAGCAGGATAATAAACAGATGATCTCCAAACTATGCAGTCATCCATATCACCCTAAACTAGGACTTCATAAGGGGCACTCCTGCAGTTATATAAATGGTCCCTAGGAATTCAGCTGTGACATAAGAGGTTGCTGGATAAAGCTATCTGAATATAGGATTTTACTTAGTAAACCACAGCCACATAGGTTTAACTTTAAAACTACTGCATTTAGCAAGGCATCCAGGCATCTGTTTAATTTTAAAGTACCTAATGTTTTGCTGAATCTTCATAAGACTGTAAAATAAATATATACTGACAGCTTAGGAGGGAGAAAGTCCAAAGGTATTCCACAAATCAGAAATTATTATTAATAATATTAATAATAACATAATAAATCCCCAGAACACAAGACAGAGGATAAAAACCAGAAACAAGCAAACAAACAAACAATTAAGCAAACAAAAGCTGAAGTAGAATCCTGATTCTAGGAGCACTCTCATGAAATTCAACAGCTCTTATCTTCCTTCCTGTTTGTATCTCCAAATAGCAGAATTTCCTCATTATGATGCCCCAACCAATAAATAAATAAACAATGAAAATAAGCATATGAGAGTAAATGCACAGGAACACAAAATATCTCACCTTCTTCTAGTGTAGAAACAAGCATGTATTTATCTGGCCTCTTGCTTTTCAGTTCTCTGTAAACCTTAATACTATGTGACTCAGTGATGTAGTGACAGGTAGCTTAGATTTGTCTACATCCAGATGTTCAAATATTTGCATGACAGGAGCACTATCCTAAAATGGAAAGTGTCCTACAAATCGGCTTCACAGTCAACTCATGTCTGTTTCCATTTTAATTTTCAAGGGCCAGTTTTCTTCTATTTATAATTGCTCTCACTTGAGATTGTAATATATCTCCACATTTGTTTTCAAGCCCTTAGCCTTTCACTGGCAATTACTACAATTGTTTACACGGAAAAGTAATACAGCAAATATAACACATATTTTTCAA
Organism: Strix aluco; assembly: GCF_031877795.1. Lineage (NCBI taxonomy): Eukaryota > Metazoa > Chordata > Aves > Strigiformes > Strigidae > Strix > Strix aluco. The sequence goes on from NC_133935.1 coordinate 70,087,256, forward strand.
CTGCTTATAAAGCAATCTAACAGAAACAGAAAAAAAATCCAGTTTCTTTTACTAAGTCTCACAGGGTCACGACAAGCACCCTGACAGTCAAATACAGACAAAATCTACACGTTGAATTTTATTTAGGTACAATACATGTACTCATAGCTTCTTCTAAGTTGGTGGTTTCTAACTATATATTAAAATGCTAAAGGTTTAAAAAGGCAACCTGTTCACAACTTTGCTCAGGATTTCAGCACTTGCCTAAATATCCACAGATGCACATTTTCACTGGTTTTCAATCTGTGAATGATCTAGTGCTTCATTATCTGTGGGTAGTTAGCGTTTGCGGTCTAATAAGAGATGCTAATTGAACACCTACCCCTAGAGAAACCCTTTGTCAGGACTCAGTGTCTTCTGTTTCTGTCCCCTGCTGTTCTGCTCTGCTGTATTCAATTAGTGTGCTGGAAGCAAAGTAAAAATTACTAAAAATCTGATCTGTGATATGCCAGCAAAGAACCCTTCAGAGATCAGGTTTTCATCACATTTCACTTTGCTGCCAGCACACCGAGAACAGCAAATTTAACTGGAGAGGGACAGCAATTTCAGATCCAAAGAGGAGAATCTGAAGGCAACAGTGAAGGCTAGAGACAAGAGAGGGATATAATGGGAAGTAACAAGAAAACAGGTAATAGAAAAAAGAAAAAAAGAAGAATAAGGCAAGAAAGGAAGGGAAAAGAGGACAAAACCCAGCTATATGTAGCAGCTACTGAAGTAGATGGGTTAGGTCAAAAACTTGTGCAACTTGTTCAGTGGAGTCAGTAGGATGCTCTGGGTAAGTGAAGGCTAAAGACCAGAACTGTTGGGATTTTTTTCTCTTAAGTACACCAATTTCAGTCCTCTTGTTATGAGCAGAGCACTGCAGTGGAACACCAGATTTACTGTAGTTAAAAGAAGAATGTGAAAGAACTGGGCAGATATTCATGACCATCCCTATGTTATGCAGGGAAGGCTGGGCAGCTGTGAAAGAAGGAGGAGGACCCCAAGAACTCCTAATTATGAAGCATGTGAACATATCAAGGTAACCACTGAATAGACAGCAAAGCAGGAATTTAAAGGGGGAAGTCACAGCAGGAATAAAATATGCTCTAGGGTACGTGGTAGAGTGATTAGTGTCATAGAAGCTAAGAATAAAAGATTATGAGGCGGGTAGTAGAAAGGAAGTGAAGGAAGGGTGGCAGGAAGGTTATAAATCAACTTTACAACAAGTGTCTGAAAACAGACTGAGCCTCAGAGTGTAGATACCCATGGATATCGGTGACAAAGGATTCATGGCAACTTCATCCTATCTGCAGCTTAGCAATTGATTGCACAATATCTGATTCTGTACTCATGAAACACATACTAAAATGACAGCCAAGGATCAAGGTCCTTCTTGGGATTCTAGCTGTGGAGTGCCCGTATAACCAGGCTTACTAGGTATGCTTAATGAACATTGCACATGCTCAGTAAGGGGGGAAAAAAAAAAAAAAAGGGAAAAAAAAAGCAGCACTCTTCATTTGACAACTGCTTTTGCATGAACAAAGCAATGAGAATCAGAATATGAGACTCCATACACAGAAGAACTGAAATCTGTTAGTCTTTAATCTTTTTAAAGCTCTTTCTCGGAATTTTAGTTAATGTTCTCCATGTACATTCAAAGGACAAGCATTTAGCTGAGTGGTTCTACTCTGGCCCTCATTGATTTTGATACTTTCCAAGTCCAGTCAGCATGTACACTGCTGCTGTGACATGGTGGCGACATTGTATTGTGCACTGAAAGAGATAATAATTCAGCTGTTCTCAAGTACAATGGGCTTCCTTTGTCAACAACCACAGCAATAGGAAACTTTGCCCTCCTTCTGTCACGTATGTACGAACAGAACATGCAAGCAAATTGAGTTGAAATGAGCTCAATGACTAGCACAGAAGGAGCTGAACAGCTGCTGCTCCGAGAACAATTAAAAGTATTAGAAAAGGAAACAGCAACCAGGCTGTACTTACTTCACACCACCCGTGATTTCCCTCTATTCCACATGACTAGATGTTGTGTTACAGTAAACTGTATGCCCTTTAGGGTAAGCTTGTAACCCCTTTTTTTGATCAGATAGTAAAAAATAGGCCATAGTTATGCTGGGGATTTTAGCACAAATCAATGCTACATGAATGAAAATTAATAAATTTTTAATGAGTGGAACAAGTGAAAACAAAGAGAAAGGAAGACAACTATATGGTTATCACCTTTCACGGTGAGAATACAACTAATATAACCACTTGTGATTCTTTTGAAATTTGTGTTCATAAGTACTACTTTGTCAATGTCCCAGGAAAATTGCCATAGTGAACTGTAATGTTGACCTTCAGATAGCTTGGAAACTGGCCTTTTCTCATGACTTCTGCTTTCATTAGCCACTGTTTGACCGACAGAGGAACAAATGTGCTTAAATACAGCAAAGATGTTAGTTTAGATTACATGCACTGAACTGGTACACTGTCCGTGGGAAACCCTGTTACAGGGAGATGTGTTACACCTCGACTGCACAGTCAATCACACATCTTGTCAGACAGCAGTCTGACATCACGTCTATGCAGAACCTGATTTCTGGCTGACAGATGAAGGCATGTGAAGTTTTTTAATGTAGCTTTTCATATATATATATAAAATATTACTGTTCCTTAACCAAAACTTATATGATCTGAAAATTTTTTCCTGCTTTTCGAACTTAATTTGGGCAATTACTGGTCTCAAAACTTAGTAAAGCTTTCTCTGCATATATCTCAGTACTTGGCAAAAATTTTAAAAATTACAAATGACTGTCTTATATTTATATAAGGTTTCCGGTTTTAATTTATTTTTATAATATTGCACATAACATCAGGAGACGGGTATCCTAATAAGACAAATAATGTAATTCATCTCAAAAACTCAGCTAATGTGTGGATGTTTTTACCTTGCGCATGTAATGCATAGAGGAATCGATTTTCAAAGATTCATCAGATTCTACTTCATAAAAAATTCTTCCAATGTTTTATGTAGTACATACACTACAGTTCAGAAGGAGCTCTATAGCAGAGTCACTGATTAGAAGGAATAGTCTTTCTTCACCTAACAGGCAATATTTTATTTATTGGAACACATCCAGCAAATCTATGAACAGCCACAGAAGGTACTTTAAACACCAGTAGTCTCCTGGTCTCCTTCACCCTCAGAAAATATAATTTGAAGTTTTCAGAATTATTTCTGTGAAATCAGACTAGAGGGATTGGTCACAGGGTGGAAAAGGGGTAAATGATGCCTCTTTCCTAGGGCAGGTAATGCATGTGCTTGTATGCTACAGCCATTATGCTTGCAAGCGGGAGTCCTGTCCCCTATCAAAAGCAACACAGTGGAGGTTGGTTGGGCCAAAGGACACAGTAATAGAACAGACAATATACTCTGACTTACTTTTTTAAACTATGAACTCTGAAAATAAGGCCATAAACACTTGTGGTTCTGCAGCAACTGCTCACATTTTTAAAAACCAGATTGCCAGGCACAAAGCAGTTGACCAGGACAGGTCACTGAGAGTTAAAACTACTTTTTTGTATTGCACTCCTTTACAGGAAACATGGATTTTAAGGACAGAAACAACCAGTTACACTAATCTAATCTGATTTTCAGCTTTATGAAGGCCATAAAATTTAATCCAGTAATGTCTCTAATAATCTCAACAATATCTGGTTGAGATACAACATATCTTTTAGAAAGACATCCAGTATGGATTATCAGAGAATACTCACATTTCTACAAACTCTTAAGGAAGCTTAAACAATTTAATAGCAAAGACAAAACTTCTCAGTTCTATAGATTTCAGTATTTCCATGGGACGCTTATTTAACTCTCATAGGAGTATACTTCTTTTCCCTTACTAAACTCTAAACAATTGAATGGTCTGCTGTCAGCTAGAATAAGGCCACGTCCCTGACAAAACACTTGGTGTCCCTAAAGTTTAATAATCTGAATTTTAAATCTCTTGCTGTTGCTTTTTTTAACATTGAAAAGCATCTTAATCAAAATAAAACAAACTGCACATCAATACTGGGACACAAACAAGAGTTTTAACCCCCCCAAAGTTTACTTTGGTTCAGTGTCTCTAATCTTAGATTTTAAAAATGCTGATGGAAGCAAGTTAGAATACGGCACCTGCAGGAATGTCATTGTCTTCTTTTAACAGTAACTGAAAAGAGGTTTCTCGACTAACTCTTGCTTTATAGAAGCAATGGGGAAGCCTTATTGGAAATATTTATATTATGTAACAATACAAACAGTACAAGTTCGCAGTCCTGACTCAGGCAAAACTTGCAATGGGTTTCTTGAGGGTTCCTCTCAACAAAGCGCTGCTTGACTGAGTCTGCAGCTTGGAAATAGCCCCTTGCAGATTAAGAAACCACAACTGCTAGTTCTCTATGCCTCTATTAAGTATATTACTGAACTACTTAAGTGTTCATATAGTCTCAATATTTTAAACACACCAAAATAAAATAACCTTCAAGAGGTCTTCCCAGGGAAACTTCACAAATTTTCTACACTTTCACACAGCAAATCTAAAAATGGCCTTTTAAATTATCCCTGTATGCATAATTACATAAGCATGTATGTATGCATGTATCTATGCATCTACTGTATTAGGAATAAAAGATGCTGTTACAACTTCTTTGCAATATTTTACCTCTGGTCAGCAGGATATCCTGTCTAACCACTGTAGTCATACGGGAAAAACAGAAATAATTTTTATTAAATTGTAGAATAATGTGCACACTTTCTACTGTTGGACTGAAAACCCACTTCCATAATTTCATCTGTGTTCAGAAGTTTAGAGCCTATTTACATGGCCTAGTTGCTGGAAAGTTAAATAGTGAATTTACAACACACTAGCCACTCTCCACTAACTCTGCTTTTTACAGCTTGAGGTGTACTTGTGTTACCACATTTCTCATCAATATACATTACCTGCTGCTTTTATAGACAGCTTTCCATGCCTGAGCAAGTTTGTTTAAAGATAGACCATGTATCCTTATCTATAAAATTTGCAGCATGTAGATTAAATCCAAGGAGAGGGCTAGCAAGTGGCTTTCTGGTAGTAGGAAGGAAAATGGTCAGATAGTTTTTTTTAATTCCTCTTTGTTCAAGAACAGAATTATGTATATTATTGTTAATAAACAGAAGATTCTTCAGATACCTGATGCCATTATCAGTATATTCTGTATCCTAGAATTATCTGCAAATTCCTATATTTTGACTAGTTGTTACTGATTATCATAGATTTGTTATTAAGTTGATGATTGTGGAGTTTAAGATAAGAAATAATCATGATTAAATAATCAAATAGAATTTTATAAGAATAGTAATTTTATAATAGTTTAAAAAAATAATAGTACAATGTTTTAAGTGACTGTGGAAATATTGTGCAACCATGTAATCAGTTATGCTGCTATGAGCTCCCTTGTAAAGCCCCAAACCAAAGCCACATAGGCCAGTAAGAAACATTAACTAGATAATTATGTTGTCAAACAAAGTATTATTGTTAGACTGCTTACTAAAAGTAATTTATTGTCTTATAGACTAGAAGTTATATTGTAAGAGAGCCTTGAAGCATGTTAAAGTTGCAATGTGAGCCAAAGTCCTTGAGACAAGGACATTGGGGGGGTCTTTCTTAAGGGTCCACAGTCTGCGGTGGTCGTAAAAGCAGTCCCCAGGCTCATTTCAGGACTTTAGTGCGCATGACTGGAAAGATGTGTGGATATGAAAATGAGTTACGGGAATCAACATGTTTATGTATGAGCCCTTAATTAATATGTATCATTGTATCCTATATAAACAGCATGTTACACGAGTTAGGTGTGCATTGTTGGTGAGACGACTCCCCTGCGCACCCGGCCATAAATAAAGGAGTGTCTGCTTATCTACATCAAATTGGTGTCGATAAGTTCTTTTATCCCATTTTGGTGACATAGCAAGAGAAAAGGTAGCTATTTTTAACTGTATCTTACAAAGATTTCTAAGTTCTTCAACTGTAAAATATTCAAGACAAGCCAGAATCATTTAAAGAAAACAGACATAATAGTTGATCATATGGAGGCTGGCGATTTCTACCAGGTGAACTACTAGCAAGCACTTCAACTTGCTGAAAATGTATGCCTCATCCTTGTTTCAGTTATGAGAGAAGTACGAATGACACACACACAAATTTGCCAGCAAAGTATTCAGCAGTTTTACTGTGATATGAATGCCTTTTTTTTTTTTTTTTCTTTTACAAAATTGTAGTGGATGCTACAGCTTCACTACTGTGTTTATTATATGCATGGTCTCAACTACTTGAATCTGTGCATCCCATTCAAAAACAGACTGCAAAATGCCAAAGACTTTCTTTCACTTCCAATCCTGCTTAAGTTTTCTTTGTGGCACTGCTCATCTGAATCATTGCCTGTTTCTTGCTTACAAAACATTCATATTCAAAGCACCATTAGCACAATAGCAATGAACAAAGAGCCTTTTATGCCAACGTGCTACAACTTCATCTCGCACACCCTTTACAGGAAAAAGGTCTTTTCTCTTCTTTCCAGTATCAGTGAAGCACTCATGCCATGTGAAAAGAATGCTCCCTTTCAGTGCAGAGGGGACATGACTGTGCCTTATGTGAATCTACTGTATGTACATCTGAGGGGAGGACTTAGGTGACCTAAAAGATCTTTCTCATCTCTAACCTCTATGGAAGTTCATGGTATCAGGAATTGCATATTAACAACCAGATGCAGGATTTTGTGTGGAAACAGCAGAGTGCTTCCACAGGATGTTTTTCTTATTTTTTTCCCTGCTGTAAATGATAAGAAAAACACTTTTAGGTTTGTCACAAGTATAATGGACAGAACACAGAAAGGACGACGATTACCCTTGAATCATTTACAGCAGCCATTCCTAAAGATATTGTAAGACAGAGCAGTAAGTAAGGAGGGAGAACCTGCAGCTACATCACACTAGAAATTGGTGGATTTTGTTGCCAGTACTACATCAACTTGCCACATTGGCACTAAGGCGAACACTGAGGTTCCCCACGAGGTAAGACTGTTCCTTTATAGTATGCTGTAAATGCATTATTTAGAGAAGAACAAGAGGAAATGGAAATGTTTTATACTTCCTCCTAATAATAATTCATAGGCAATTCCACAAGGCAAAAAAGTGAATAGTACAGAGTTGGTCAGAAAAACACAGAACACAAACCCATTTGGAATAATGGCATATAAGCAATATCAAGGCATTTTACAGTAGTATAAAGATGTAGGATAGATATGAGAATCTAACCACCCCAAAAACATCTTCAGTATCAGATAGTCACAATGTTTCCAAATACCTGAACTATGCATCCCTGTGACATGTAAATAAACTTGATCATTCAGTAACAGCTGTAACATTGTCTAGAATGTTTTACCCTGAGTTCCCACTAGCACAACACACACTGGTAAAACAAGAAACAAAAAAGAAACGACCCCTCAAAGGCTCTTGTGTGCTTTTATTTCACACTGAATAAGCAGGCACAGTACAGCCTGCTGCTAAGCTTTTCCTTACCAGTTGGTCAAAACATGGATAGACTCAGTTACAGCTCCTAATGTGTTGATCAACTGACCCAGAACAACAAAGGCTAAGGGTAAGCAACACAGAAATTACTATACTGGATCAGTCTAGTCTAAGATCCTGCCTCTGTGAGTAGCCAGAGGGATGTGCAAGAACCTCGCACCAGCTAGCTGCCTCTATTTCTGTATGTTCTAGCAATAACTGTTCCAAGAAGAAATAACTTAATATGCTCAGATTTGTTTCTCCACATTTTCTCAGTTACTGCTTTGCAAGCTGTTGATTGAGGGGCAAAGGGTGGAAATTGTACATCTCTGAGGAACAATTAACTTCTTTGTTGATCCCCTGAGGTGTACCGTAAGCCATAATACCATAAATTATCCCAAGGAGAATTTGTCATAATAGATCTAAATTGATAGCATTAAAAAATGTTCATGCATTTGTATTTAAAAGTGCCTCTTTGTTTTAAAGGATTTTGCATTGCCAGTTTGAGGAAAAAAGCCCAGTAAACAGTATAATTTTTTTCCATAATAACACAGAAAGCATTGCATTTGCATCACACATTAATCACAGAAAAATTAAGGACACAGAAAAACTAATATGATAAATCACATATCCTTTTGTCTGAGATATAATTCAGCATCAGGCTTGTATACATCATTAACTACTGTGTTTGCTATTAATACTTCACAAAGATGTGTGAACATATAGCTGCATCACAAAGCTGTTAAAAAAGTGTCTTTAATTTTTCCTGCTTCACCTTCCTCTATACATTATATGAAAACCATCCATACTGTATACCTTTCCTTGCCTAAAATACATATAAAAATTTGTTATATGATGAATCTGCAAGGTTTTCTATTTGCAAAGAGTACTGCCTGCCTGAGAAAAGATATGTAATACCTACATCACATTATTCTTCCCCCCTCCCCGATATGAAATCTTCCATGAATAAGCCTGACTTGCTAATACACTATTCTGTTCCATTCAGTTTCTTACACAGCACTCAGCCATCCTGGACCTAAGTGCCTCTTAGTAGGGTATGAGCAATGTGACTCATTTATCACGTGCTCTCTTACTCCCCAGAGCAAAAAGTATATGTGGTAAATGTTTTGTTCAACATTTTGTCGTTGTTGTTTTTCTTAAAGCACACATATGTATATATAAGCTAGGGAAAGCAAGTCAATGAAACTAGGCTGCACCTCGATGACTGTGTTCAGTTTTGGGCCCCCCACTACAAAAAGGACATTGAATTACTCAAATGTGTCCAAAGAAGGGCAACGAAGCTGGTGAAGGGTCTGGAGCACATGTCGTACGAGGAGCGACTGAGGGAACTGGGGTTGTTTAGTCTGGAGAAGAGGAGGCTGAGGGGAGACCTCATCGCCCTCTACAACTACCTGAAAGGAGGTTGCAGAGAGCTGGGGATGAGTCTCTTTAACCAAGTAACAAGCGATAGGACAAGAGGGAATGGCCTCAAGTTGTGCCAGGGAAGGTTTAGACTAGATATTAGGAAGCATTTCTTTACAGAATGGGTCGTTAGGCGTTGGAATGGGCTGCCCAGGGAGGTGGTGGAGTCCCCATCCCTGGAGGTGTTTAAGAGTTGGGTTGGCATAGCGCTGAGGGATATGGTGTAGTTGAGAATGGTCAGTGTTAGGTTAATGGTTGGACTGGATGATCTTCAAGGTCTTTTCCAACCTTGATGATTCTGTGATGCTGTGTGAAACAAATCTGTACTTACAGTGGAAGGTGCTGAGTCTTGTCTTTAGTTCTTTGGAAAATTTATTTCAGTCTAGGTTAGTGCATTGACTGCTTTCCTTAGCACAGCCACATGCCAAATGAGGCTGCCGAATGCAGTCTCATTCCTGCCCACTCTTGTAAATAAATACATGTTTAATTATATTAACTTCAAGACACTTCTCCAAACATCTATCCTCTCAACCATAGCAGCTCTCAAAATAACTCAAATTTTGAAAGAAATCCCATTCATCTCCTGAAATTCCTAAATATACCCCACGTTTCAGGCATCCAAAAGCTCTGTCTGCGTAGACTACTCTATCTGGCTTCGTTGCTTCAGGAGAAAGAGCATGACTGCTCTCATCAGACTCTCTGGCACCCATCCTTAATGCTGGATAATTTTAAAGACAAAATCACACGTATTCTGATAAAGCAAAGTGTTACAACTTGGAACATGAAAATAAAATTAAAAAATTCTGGATCTTAACATTCAGCTTCATATTGGGTTACTCCAGTATCTTACCCCACCTGGGGTGGTAGTGGTCTACATTATGTAACGGAGAGGAACTGCCTTAAGGAACTCTATTTATTTTTTTCCAATTCTGTTAAAAAAAAACCCCAACCTAGAAAATAAGGAATTGTATCTCCTCAGCAGACTCTCTGGGAACACACACATACCCTTTAGTATGTTCTTTTACTTTTAATCTTATAATTTCATATATTTTTGATGCAGTTCATGCATATATCATGACAAATATTCATGCACGCATGTATACATGTAGTATATTTATCCTAGAAAATGTTTAGCCTCTATCTTGTCTCAACAGCTTCATCGGGACCATACACATTAGACAAATGACAGGATAGCAGTTCTGGCTTTTAGAACATCTCCTAAGCCTGCACCCTCGCCTTCCTCTTTTGTGAACATGAGGAGCTCATGCTTTCACAGCTGTTTGTGAAGCTGGGGTCTGGAACTGAGAACCTCCTCTAGATACTCTGACCATACTGGCTATATCACTCAGTTTCTTTAAGATATGGTGTAAAATGTAAATATGACAACATTTTCTGGTAAGGTGATGTAGGCACTGGAAGACAGTCTGCCTGTTTGTCTTGCAGTGAAGTACATTGCCAAAGATAGGTAGCAGTGGAAGACCTTTTCAGGCACTTCAGGATTCATACTTCAGTCAAAGATAGCAAAACTAGCTATGGCCTTAATTCAGACAGCCAACTAAATAAATAATCTGTCAGTATAAAACTGACTCATTAAAACAGTGGGCCAGGAGTAACCTTGAAGAAGGATTTTGAAAGATGATTTTTAAGATAGTGTAAAGAGAAATGTCTGAATATAACAGTGAATAAAAATAAGCCCTGGTTAGGAAAAATCTCCTCACATTTTTACTGAGTCTGATTTAACATCAAAGACTCAGCAGAAATGCAATTCTCAATGACTATCCCACAGTAAAAATTGCTGAAGTATAATTCCAAACTTCCCACAAGAGTTTTTAAGATCTCTGCTTTTATATCCCTTGTGATTTCTTTTAGCAAGCTACTAGAGCAAGATGCAACTTTAATGGCTATTATTACCAAAATACAGAGTATTTGTGCCTTTTTTTCAACTGGTATAAACCAGAATAATTCCACTGTATAAAAGAAATCCATTTACATCAGTGATAAATCCAGAACTGCTCGTGTTTCTTAAGTATTGAGATTTTTCATTCACTAAGATTTTATGTTTTTAGATACACATGAACATATCATACAATTAAAAATATTATTCTCAGAAACTAGAAAATTCAAAAATCTGTGTTACTTGAGAGAAAATGCAAGTCTGCAGTTAATGTCTTAACTGCACAGTTGATCCTAATACAGCAAATAAAAGCAGAAATCAATTGAATGCAAAACTGTGTAAATAATCACAATTATTAAAATGTGTGAACTTAAGAAAGAAAATACTTTTATATATGGAAATATAAAAACAATACAAGTGGAGTAAAAAAATATGAAATTGGAAAACACGGGAGCTGTTAATTTATTTTATGGATGACAGACTGTAAAACCAGCAAGATCTAATGTAATTCTATATTCTCATGTGTAGAATGTTACCCATAGGAATTCCCTACAGTCATCATTCTGCCAACCAAAGCTAGCAGTAGCTGTAGTAGAACTAGAGGACTGTTTTAGAAAACAAACAGAAAATCCTGAGCTTAAAATTTCCAAACCACAACTTCAGTGATTTGTTCTAAAGGATAATGACAACTGTTGTTAGAAAAATCTTGTTCTTGTTCTGTATTTTTTAAAGTCAAAGTCACAGCATTAGTCCCTTTAACTCTCTATTGTAGAGCTGGTGCTGAAAGAGGCTTCAGGAGATTTCTAGTTCTCTTAACTCTTAATCAATGTCTTGATTAGTACAAACTGAACTCCTGGAGCCTCATACAGCAAAGCATGTTTCCTTCATCATCACCAAGGCTTTTCTCTGAACTCTCCAAATTTTCAGTATCTTTTTCCAATTTTTCAGTATCTTTCTTGAATTGTGAACATCAGAACTGGGCATACTAGTCTATTAAAATCTGCCCCATGTCCCAGATGTGTAACAGGTTTTCCCATATTCATCCAAGGCTGCATTAGCTTTTTCAGGCTGTTGTCTGTAAGATGTTCACCTTTATGAGCATCTTCCAGATCTTTCATTTCAGCGTATGTGCTGGATCTCGCTGGGCTGGAGTTAATTTTCTTCATAGAAGCTGGTATGGTGCTGTACTTTAGATTTGTTACTAAAACAGTGTTGATAACACTAGTGCTTTAGCTATTACTGAGCTGTGCTTGCACAGCATCAAGGTTTCACCTGTTTTTCATTCTGTCCCCTGCAATGAGTAAGCTGGGGTTGGGGAAGAGTGGGAGGGGACACAGCCAGGACAGATGATCCAAACTGACCAAGGGGATATTTCATACCCTGTGATGTCATGCTCATCAATAAAAAACAAGGGGAAGTTTTTCAAAGGTAGATATGCTGGCTGGGCATCAATCTGCTTGTGGGAGGTGGTAAGTGACTGCCTTTGCATTGCTCCCTCTCCTTCTTTCCTTCACTTAATAAACTCTCTTTATCTTGACCCACAAGTTTTTCTTGCTCTTGCTCTTCTCTCCCCTATTCTATCGTGGGGGCTGGGGGTGGGGGTCAGTGAGCAAGCAGCTGGTGGGTGCTTAAGTTACTGGTCAGGGCCAACTTACCACAACATATTAAAAGATACAGTTCACATGGCTACATACACTGTACCTTCTGACAATGTCCTCACAGCATTCATGGATAAATTTCCTTATTATTCCCAGTCTTGGCCTTTGAAATATTTTGAAGGGAATTGAGCTGGGTAGTCTTTACAGCAATCTCCACTGCATACTTTCTGGATCACTCCATGGTCAGATGGGACTTCCTAGAGCTGCCTAGGTTCACGAAGACATAATCCTCCAGTGCAATGCAGCAAATCCCACACAACCATATTCACTTTCATTCTTCCATGTCCTCATGACTTCACATACGGTTTATCTTTTCACAGGCAGATGTAATAAAAATCTTACTTGTAAGAGCCCAATGCTGCATGGCACACCACATGACACTGCACAGGAAAAGCACTACATGTGCAGCCACAATTAGAGCCACAGCTATAAGAAGTGCCCATAATGATCACTAAGAATAGAGCAACCTCACACCTTCTAGTGCTTAGCTTCTACAAATGCTTAGTTTAGCTTCTGTAAATGCTAGTCTTTACTTGGGCTCTTGCCCTGACATTGTAGGTTGAGAGCTGAAATGGGGGTTTCCCAGGCAACTCAAATCTGTCTAGCAACCACCCATGTCAGCATGCATAACAAGGTCATCACAGTATGTTTGCTATTTCCCATGGCATCATCTTGTTCCCTGGCAGCTACAGAAAACAGATGCACATGGTGCCTGCTCAACCTTGGCTCCTGGTGCCAGCAACCAGAAGCCAGCTGGACCTGCAATCCCACTTTTGACAGCCAGCAGCACTGACCAATGATGATACAACACACAGTAGAGAAAAGCTAACAGAAATGTCCTTATTTGGTCCGTATGTTAAATGCCCTGTGGTCCACTGTCTGGTGCTGCCTGGTCCTACCCATCTAGGTCTGACAGCAGGCACTGGTAAACAACAGCACAAAGCAGTACTCACAGAGGCATGACAGGGAGAGCCTGAAGCATGCAGGGGAGCTAGTGGAGGGACAAGATCTGGAAAGGCTGTGTCAAAATCCCAGCAATGGCACTGTGGGGTATCTGTCACTCTTGAAAGCTCTCCTTTGCAGTATGCAGTGACTGGGGTCATCTTAAAGGGCATGCAGTAGGAATGTAAATAGGTACTTTAGCATATAGTGCCATCACAGGGGTCACATGAAGGAGTTATCTAGCACAGCAGGATGGGTGAAGCCATTATAACTACTGTAGCCACTGAGGTTGTTTTTTTACCTCCTTTTAGTTTGTGAATCATCCACAAACACCATGAGTGACTTTACATTTTTCTTCCAAGTTAAGAACAAAGGATATTAGGCACTACAGATTAAAATATAGTTTTTCATCAGAAGTACAGCTCTTTGATGGGATCCTCCATTTACATTTACTTACCAGGACCTACTAATTAATCACTTTTTTTCACTTATTACATAGCATGATTATTTTTAATATCACATTGTTCTTGTTTGTCTCCAATTTTTGTGTCTATAGAGGAAGTAAATTATATAAACACTAGCACTGTTATTACATAAAAATGTAATAGATGTTGGAAAAAAATGAGGTAGGGAGCAGTATACTAGCTGAAAACCAGCATTTTAAACTAGCCCAAAAGACCTGTAAATTGAGCTTAACTCATTGTCTTAATTTATTTTTGATATATGTATTGAAGCAAATATGCTACCCTGCACCTTTTCAAAATCATTTTCACATGTTTCTTTCCAGTGCAATGAATATTTAGTAATTTAAAGAATAATTTCATCAGGACTGATTGCAAGAGCCCGCTCAGAATAATTACTGACACAAGTGGTCTTTTGACATGTTAAAGATATAGGCATTGCATCACCTGGAATTACCTTTTCACCTACTGGAATCACTTATCTAAACTTGTACCAGACATCCCATTGTTTGTCCCAAACTGCCATTAGATTATCAGGCAAAAATAAACAAGCTCAACCTCCACTCCCATGCATTCTTTCTACTTGTCCCTGGTCCTCTTCCATAATTCTTAGACTCGCTAAACACCATATTGATAGACAGAGAAGAGAGTCTTCCACCTGGGTATTCTAAAATGGTAAGAAAGATGTTATTTGCTACCACAACTTCCAAAATAAACAACTCCTGTTGTAACAAACTATTTCATTGTTACCATCTTCATCTAATAAGGGGTTAACTTTTTCCATAAAAGAAAAGTTTTTGAATATAAAGGGCTGTTATAATTAGAACTATTTGGTAAACTACGAGTAGTTGAGATAGCATTTATGGTGAAAGTCTAATCTGTAAAGGAAAAAAATAAGATAAAACCAAAGTAAAGGATAATATAATGATAATATTAAGTATCCAAATACCATTTATAATATTAAGTATCCAAATATTGTTTACATACCCACAAAGGAAACTATTTTATCTGTCATTCATTGCTGTGATACATGCAAGAAATATAATTCAAAGCAACGAACACAAACACGTAAAAATGTCTTCCATCTCACTTAACAGGTGCCCTTAAATAGAAGATTCTATAAACAAAAATATTTTTGTTTTACACAGACTCAAACAGATAAGTCTGTGCAATTTTTCTCAAGCAGTCTCTGAAAATAAACCTTTGAGAAAATCTCAGATTACCAAAAGGATTTGATTTTATTATTGTTCAATATGATTTTACTTTCAAATTAGGCAATAGAGTCCTTTTTAAAACTAGTGAAATAATTATTTATCTCATCATCTGACATCAAACCAAATCTCTAGAGAAGTTGTTTAAGAAGAGTTACATAATCTTTAGCATAGCAGGCTCATACTGGTTTGGAAAACAAAACACTAACAAGAAAACAAAGATAAAAGGCCAAAACTCAGTTTGCCCTGTAGAAAAATCTACTTTCCATTATATATTTTAAAATTTATTTTGATTAAAAAATGAATAAACCGTTTAAAATAGTGCTAATAATTTGGAATATATAAAAATATCATTGACATACTGCATCACTGAGAGACTGGAATATTGATGAAATATTGATGGCCATTTAGATACAACAGAGAATGTGCTTCTACATCTGAGGCAGCTAAGTTGTTATCAGGATTCTTTTCCCATTGACTGTTGAATACTGTTTACCAGTTATGAATTATACTGGCAGTCCAGCGTTTTACTCCATTCACAGCTCCTTTTAGAGGATTGAACAGTAAAGTAATATTCTAGAATGCATTTTACCATTTGTCTTTACTGTACTAGGACTTTATATCCACACAGCCTCAGTTACCTCCACTCAAATCAACACTTTAACTTTTGATCAATTTAGAAAGTAAATCAGAGGAAAAAGTGCCATTTGTCTTGGGTAATAGTGGTGTACAGTCACAGCATGGGTCCAGGATTTCATGACCTGCACAGATTCCACTTTGGTTTTAACTTAAAGGGAGCTTTGATCCAAAAAAGCTACCATGTGCTGTGTTCCACCTACTTGAAATGATACCACAGCTAGTATCAACAGAGAGGCTTAACCTAAATTCCTTCCAGTTTAAAGAAATCTGAGTGTCAATACATTGCTCTTTATGGGAACTTTCTGCTCTATGGGACTCAAATCAACCAGACCCTTGAAGTAGAATTACCTTCGTCTCCCTCGTCTTTTTGAAGTGAGCACATCAAATGATACTTGGCTTTCATTCCCTTAAGGTATGTTTTACTATAATAATAAAAAACCCAGAACAAAATTACTCTTAAAACATAGAAAAGTCTGAACTGCTGGGTAAAACTTGAGATGCTTGTAAATAAATCTATCCCTGCTCACTGTTCTTAGAGTGATCTGACCTTTCTTCAAGCTCTGCTTTTCAGTGTGATAAGTTTAGTGAGCTTTTACCTTGACAGGCTGGAGAAATGGTCTGACAGAAAACTCATGAAGCTCAACAAAAGGAAGTGTAAAGTCCTGCACCTGGGGAGGAACAACCCCATCTACCAGGACGTGCTGGGGGCCACCCAGCTGGAGAGCAGCTGGGCAGAAAAGCATCTGGAGACAACAATCTGACCATGAGCCAGCAATGTACCTTTGCAGCCAAGAGGGTTAATGGTATCCTGGTCTGCCTTAGGAGGAGTATTGCAAGCAGGTCGCGGGACGTGATCCTTTCCCTCCACTCAGCACTGGTAGGGCCACACCTGGAGTACTGCGTCCAGTTCTGGGCTCCCCACTACAAGACATGGACATATTGGAGAAAGTCCAGCAAAGAGAACCAAGATGACTTAGGGACTGGAGCATATCTCATATGAAGAAAGCTGAGAGAGCTGGGACTGTCCAGGTTGGA
The DNA here is from genome assembly GCF_031877795.1 of Strix aluco. Lineage (NCBI taxonomy): Eukaryota > Metazoa > Chordata > Aves > Strigiformes > Strigidae > Strix > Strix aluco. The sequence goes on from NC_133935.1 coordinate 70,104,127, forward strand.
GAAGAGAAGTCTCAGGGTGATCTCATCAATGTATATAAATACCTGAAGGGAGGCTGCAAAGAGGAGGGAGCCAGGCTCTTCTCAGCGGTGCCCAGTGACAGGACCAGAGGCAAGGGGCACAAACTGAAGGTGGTGTCTGAACATCAGGAAACACTGTTTTACTGTGAGGGTGGCTGAGAACTGACACAAGTTCCCCAGGGAGGTTGTGGAGATAACCTTGGAGATATTCAAAAGCCATCTGGACATGGTCCTGGACAACCTGCTCTAGGTGACCCTTCCTGAGCAATGGGGTTGGACCAGATGACCCCCAGAGGTTACGTCCAACTTCAATCATTCTGTGATTCTTCAGTTTCCACAAAATCTGCCTATTGCCCCAGAGCAAGGCCGAGATCAGTACTGCTCCCTTCTAACCAGCACTTCTCTCTTCAACAAAATACACAATGTATGTGAACACATACTATAAAATAAATGTCAAACAGTTCTATTATTAGACATAAATATGCTGCCTTGTACCTTCCAACCTTTAGTTCATACAGCAAGATAACGTTTATTTTTGCATGCTGCTCTAGAAAACATCATTGTTTGGGAGATCTATACTGTGAAGTGCAGCACTTATGAATATTGACTTTGGCTGACTATTTGCTTAAGTGGCTGTTTCAGCTTGCTAGTTTTTCTTGCAGATCATGTTTGGAGTCTGGATCAGGTGCTCCTTTTTATTAGCATTGCAAATACCCAGACACAGATTTTCTAGAGAAACCTAACAGTCTGCATGGAGCTCATATATTGGCACCAACTGGCGTGGCATATGTTCCTTCTCACTTGATGGGTCATAGGACTCCTGGGCAGGCAGAGGCTCTATTTGTGTAGGGTAGTCATAGTTTTATTTTCTGCTTTCTAATCTCATTTAAATTAATCCACAGATTCCATGGACAGAGGATGGGTACAACTCTTTTTTACCTACTGTAGAACTTGCTACATCATTTGCTTAGTTCATTATGTAAAGCACACATCTACTATGCTGTTAATTTACAACCTTATTTCATTTTCACCTCCTCAGTCCTTTTCTACGTAGAAGGTTTGAAATGGATATATTCTGCCAACCATGCCTCAACCTAGGAGCAGAAACAGCAGATCCTTTTCTGTCCATGTTTACACATCAGTAACACCTATAAAATCATAACATAATTCTCTGAAATTATGTTATTACATAGCAATAGTGTAATTATCATCACTTCATAGCAATAGTGTAAATTACACTACTACTACAACAATAAACCAACATGTACAGCATTTCAGTGCTGTATGAGCCAAAGGAAGCCTCACTTCCAGCAGTGGGAGATACAGATTTAGTATTTAGTCTTCCACTCCTGAGGGAAATGTCAACTTTCCTGCCTTAATTCTCTTTGGCACAAAACATTCCCTGGAAATACACCTGGTTCAACAGAGAATGCCACACTTAAATACTGAATTCTGCTCTAAAATAAGCAGTTCAATTTAAATACTGAATGCCTCCTCATATTTTTTTCTATCATTTTTAATTATAATAATACATGCAATTACCAGTATGTAGTACTTTTCAGTTTCAGAATCCCATAGCCAAAATTAGATCATAATAAAAGATTTCTTTGGAACTTTTCAAAATTTCAATAAAAGGTTCTCTTTCACTCCTTTTTAATGTGAATGTTCATTTTAGAGGCATCCAATTTAAACACTATAGCACTATGACAGTGCATTACAATAAAACATAAAACTGACAGAATTAATTAATGAACAGTAATTACTGTAATTTACAGTAATTCTGTCTGACAGCATCTAATTACCAACAGAGCATCCCTATGACTATAAAGGTAAGCATTTTATTGCTTCTCATTTTTTAATGGGGAAATTGAGGCAGAAATGTTAATTAAGCCCAGAACACTGAAAAATTAGATGTCCAGAATTTAGTCTGGTATGCATCTGTGCTTAGATTTAAAGCTTCTCTCTTTTCATGGGAATGGCTCATTACTCTCTAGATCCCCCTATTGCTTCAGCATAATTTCTGAGATCTAACTCTGATTGAGTTAGATTTTGCAGATGATATATTTTGCTAGGGTTCTAATTTCTCATAAGGGGCCAAATCCCAAATATATAAGTGGAGCTATTAGATTTTAGATTATATTGAAGGAATGAATTATCAGTAATTCAAGTATAACAGCTTTCGGGCTGTTTTTAGAGATTATGCCTCCTTCAAAAAAAAATCCACAGTGCTTTTTTGATACCGTTTCCTGAAAAAGTTATCACAGGAAACAAGCATGAGGATTTGCAGCATATTAAACTACATGTGCCATTATTATGGAGTAGCCTAACACCATGAAAATCTACTCCCCTGTTTCCCCATGACAAATAGAAGACATTTTACCTTCAGTAGAAGCAGACTGAGCAGACACAAAGCCAATTACCTTAGAGTAGTTAATACAGTCTCAAACTAAATCAATCTCATGCCATAAGTTGCTTATGACTCCTACTTAAATCTCATATTTTGTATTGTAATCATTTATCAACAAATGAAACAACCTAGAAATAATCCAGTATGCTTAACAGGATACAGAGAAGCGTATGCAGAAAACCCTTCCTGATCCCATCTACCCAGACATGGGTGTTTCTGTCATATTCAGGAACAAAATATGCAAGCATGTGAGTGCTGGTGAAAAATAAGATCTGGTAGTTTCTGATCATGTGCCCTTTGTCTACCCATTTATTATAGTTGGGGGAAAAAACCACAACAGCATGAGACATTCAGGCTGATGTACTATGTGTATAATCACCCCACTCCAATTCTGCTCCTCTCCCTTAGATTATTAGTTTATCCACAGTTTATCCTTTCCTGTCCCAGCTTCATCCTTCTGTCTCAGACACGTTTCCCGCTACAGTTCCCATATAATACCATGTTATACCATACTTCCGTCAATACTATCCTTCCAAGTGCTAATAAGTCTCCTAATAATTGACAATATGAAGCACATTACATTGATAGAAGGATGAATTAGTTCATGTCCATAGAGTTCTGTATACGTATTTGAACACATGGCAAAATATGTTCCTCACAAATATATTCCTTGAGCACAGACATGCCAGGGATGGAAGGAATTTTAAGATTTATATTTCCCTACCCCACTACTTTTACTGTCCACGATGGCACACACTCCTGCATCACAGGCTGCAACTGTGTTCCTCTTCAGTTCCCTATTTACATAAGGGCTGTACCTTTCTCTGCTCCTTAAAATTACCAGAATGCAATGTAACAAGAAAACAAATGCATTAAACAAACATGTTGGAAATATAGTATAGACATAAATACTCCTGAACTGGAAAATTTATGCCTTTCAAAGCAAAACCATATTTCATCATGCTGTGCAAATTGAACCTATCTCCTTGGAGTTCATTGTTTCTTGGTTTCTGTTAACACATGAATCTGCTTTCTTTAACCAACAGCTGGAAAAGATGAATCATCTAGAACAAGACCTGTGAGACTGCACTGAAGTTCAGCACATACCATAGCACAGTCTTAAATTTATACATTCCATAAATGGGAAAACTGCCAGTATTTTTCTGAAAGGCATGGAAAATTTGCACATATTGGTAAAACATTCAAAAGTACAAATATTTCTTCTAATTTTGCTCAACAGTAGCGCCTGCGAAGTCATCCTTGCTGTATTTTTTTTTTTTTCCTTTTCCTCAGCAAAGGCTAGAAGTCAATATGGAATGCTCACTTTCTATTTTCCAGGACATGGGTAGTGCATAAATGTACATCATCACCCCTGATTTCTCTATGACAAAGAGAAAACTGAGACTGCATAAACAAGATAGCAGTTTCAATGGTCTCCAGGTTTGGGTATAAGAGACATTTGCCAGGCTTTCTCATTGGCTTTGTTAGACCATCCATTTACAGTTATAATCAGAGTTAATTAATAGATTACCTATAGTCTCTCCTGCATCTTCTTCTCCCTTTTGGTTCACTAGCAAATGTGTTACATATACATACTGATATTCAAACATGCCTGTAAGTCTAGGGAACTGCTGAAATTCTTACAATTCATACTGTTTGTACTATGATACTATATCTAAACATGTAAACAAAACAATGACACAAAATAGCATCATGATTATGCATGAATTATCTGCTCACTTGCATGTACCTTTAGTGTAACCTCTTTCTTAATAAAGTGCAAATTCTGCATGATCTTCTTTTCATTTGAAAAAAACCCAAGCATTCGGGGCCTCTTTTGTAGCATCAGCCACCCAAACGTGAACTGAGTGTAAATGGACATAGCTGGAACTCTCTAATCCTCACAACAGCCAGCTCTAGTGCCTCTGACGCTATTCCTAGCTTCACTAAACCACAGAAGAATAAAACCTGACTTGAATTTTATCACGTTTACTTACAGATAGTGTCAACATTGTGGACAATACAGTGACCTAAGAAAAGTGTGATAAAGGCACCCAAAAGCCATTTTGGGTGCTTACATGTCACAGGTATAATATTTTGTGGAATAGAGATTTGGTTGTCAGCAGCCTAACTACTTAACTGTGCCTGTTTGATGGGGAACCCCAGCAGCCCCTGCATAAATAAGCTGGCAATGAAAGGAGACACCTTTGAAAAGTCTAACAGCTGCTGCAAATTACAGTGTTTCTCTTGTATTATAAGATTATTCCCCATCTTATCTATGTAGAAGGTCACTCTATTTCAGGGGGGAATTTAATATTCCAAAATCTAATTTCAATCTGATTAAGAACAACAACAACAACATTCAAATACTGAAATGCTCAGTTAAAAGGGACACATTTATTGGACATTAAAGCCCTGGAGCAGTTTGCATGAAAGTTCCCGGTTACAAGGTCAGCTCCTGAAAGGCTTCAGCCTCAGAAAGCCCAGATTTCCTGTAGCTAAGAAGCTGTGTTGGTAATTTGCCAGTATAATTTGTTCTTGATATTTTGGCCAAATTGGACCATTTTTATGAAACATTCCTGTTTAACTATTCACTACATTCCAATGAAATATGATAAATTTTTTTCCTTCTGACTTTTTCTTTACATTGCTGAGCTCTTCACTTTCACTGAACCATGTTTCCACCACTCAGGAACCACTCCACTGCTTGTAGACAAAGCAGTCTGCCTGGAATGCTATATAACACTTAAACAAAGCAAGTTTGGTAGTAAGAAGCAATATATTCTATTAGCCCTACTGATCAGACTTACCTAGATAAGCTATCAGACTCAAAACCTCTTCTTTAGGACAATATAGTACCACAGAAAATTTGAATTCAACTTGCATTTACAGTAGAGCTTCACTGTATCAATCTGTTAAGAGGTAGCAGCCTTAGAATGCTGTTCATGCAGTCTTGCAGTGGCTTCATATTGTGGCAACTGCAAAAGAGCTGCAGTGCAAATAAAAATCAGGATTTTCTTTTTCTCACCATTACAAGGGTCATTTTCAAACCAAGACCACCTGTGAAATCAAGAACCTGAAAGCAAAGCAGCAAAGTACAGTGAATTCTAAGGCCTTCTGAAGCCAATGCTTTTCCCTTTACCTGCTTTTATAGGTTTTATAAAATAACACAGCATAAAGGATCAAAGAACTTTGAGAAAATATGTTCCACAGTGATACAAAAGAGCTGCATAATAAAATACAACACACTCATTGCTCAGCAATAACAGATATTTCTTCCAGTAAGGGGTGGATATAACATGGGTTAGGCCATGGATTTCATCTGGTAGCTGTCAATTTAAGCAAAACATAAGGAATAAAGGGGAAAAAAATCTTGGCTTACAAGCAACTTGCTAAAGCACAGCACTTCAAACCTGCATCTTAGATGTCATTTCACTGGCTTTTTTTATCCCCTGTAATCCATCAATATAATATGGCACATCAAAGCTAGACTCTAATCTTTTAAATTAATATTTTAAAAAGATTGCAAGTGTTTTGGTTTGGCTCCTTGAAAATGCTTTTTATTTTAAAAAATGGAAGGCAGACCTCAAGATGCATGTTTATAATTTTATTGGTGCACTGCTGACATTGCTTTCTTGACTTAACAAAACCAAGATACTACAACTGCAGTTAGGAGTTTATTTCTCTTATCACTTACTGGCTATCAGTAAATCTCAGATAAGGTTCCTCCGGATTAAAAACTGTCACCAGTGAAGTCCCAATAGCAGTATCTATAAGAAATTATTTTACTAAATTTTATTCAGTTTGGAGCATTCTTAACAGCATTCTCAACTTACGGAATAGAAACTAACATATAGTAAAACAATGTTCACAAAACAGGTCACAGAAGTTTTGCCATTTTCAGATTTGTGACTGTTACATAAAATAATTTGAAATGAGGAAGAAATATATATTTATTAGAAAACAATGAATGCAATTCCCGATTTTGTGTTTTGTGGCAAGAAGATTTGTACCTAGGGGAATTTTACCAAGATTGAAACTTCAAACTCCCCTGATAAAGGAAAGAGGTAGTTCGATTCAGCTAAGGCAGGGTCCTTGGGAGCACATAGAGGCTGTATGTGTATAAAAAAGTCAGTAAGACTCAAGCTATCAAGGTTACAGAGTAAGAGAGTCAGTGCTAAGAACGCAGTGTTAACCATATATGGATTTTAGGGATTTACTCCAGACTAGACCTACCCTGGCTCAACACACTGAACATCCACTCATAACTGGACCACATTAGATGGAATTATGGAAGACATCTTCCAGTTTCATCCAAAAAGAATTTAGCTTGTAAGCTCTCAGACTGGCCTGCAATGTAAAGTAAATCATGGTAAATGGGGATGACTGGGAGATTTGCTCTGAAAATGCTTTTGTCCACTATGCTTCTTATCCATGCTTGTTCTGGATGGAAATATCCAAAGAATATCTTGATCCTATGATCCTTGCTTGTATTCAGTGATAGGAGGAATGATCCATGGGAGATGTAAGGTTTTTAGACCCACTGAAAGTCTTAAAAATGCCTTTCTATTCCAGTGCGTGAGAGTTACAGACCTCACCTGTCTCTGCTCTCCTTCTGGCATTTATGACAGCATAGTAGCTGAGTTTCATAGGGTACAAATAGTAAGTGCTTTTACCATACCATAATGCCCAAGAAACTAGTGAATAGTGCCTTCTCTTCTGACATTGATTCAAAACTTATCAGGCTAAAGAAGAGTCTGACTCTGTCCCACATCTCAGATTAGTGCTCCAACTAGTGAAAGGTGGGTGAGCGCTGCTACTACCTTATTTTGTAAAAGATCCGACTCTGATGTTATGGGCCTCATACAGTATAGAGATGAGATTGCAAGAGGACTGAAATTTCTGGCACTGGTTCCTCATACTGAACTAACTTAGCCAGACAAGGTCACTTTCTGAAGACCTTCAATGTCTCTCCCTCTGCTGGTCTTAAGGAGGATATACAACATTTACTTTACAAGAACTGAAAACAGAGGCTTGACTTACCCTGGTTCCCACTTCTGATGGTTAGTAATTTAAATATAATGTGCCTTCCCAGATTTATACAAGAAAGAATTTTCTGGTGCTATTCTTTTCATTAAATAGATAACATTTTTTGTTCCTTTGGCAAAAATCAAAGAGGTTTTTGGAGAAGGGTCCAATGAAAACAAGACAGGTATGTGATTGAGAAAAGGCATGGTCTTAGTAAGAATCGACTTTAATATCTTATAAATTCAGTCTTCCCTTAATTCACAGAATCACAGAATCATCTAGGTTGGAAAAGACCTTGAAGATCATCTAGTCCAACCATTAACCTAACATTCATAGTTCTCAACTACACCATATCCCTCAGTGCTATGCCAACCCAACTCCTAAACCCCTCCAGGGATGGGGACTCCACCACTGCCCTGGGCAGCCCATTCCAATGCCTGACTACCCGTTCTGTAAAGAAATACTTCCTAATATCCAGTCTAAACCTTCCCTGGCGCAACTTGAGGCCATTACCTCTTGTCCTATCACTTATTACTTGGTTAAAGAGACTCATCCCCAGCTCTCTGCAACCTCCTTTCAGGTAGTTGTAGAGGGTGATGAGGTCTCCCCTCAGCCTCCTCTTCTCCAGACTAAACAACCCCAGTTCCCTCAGCCGCTCCTCATATGACATGTGCTCCAGACCCTTCACCAGCTTCGTTGCCCTTCTCTGGACACGCTCCAAGATAAAGTTTTCTTTTGTTGTATAATAACCAAAATCCATCCTTGATTTGTATCATAATGTAGTTTTAGATCTATGCATATTTTGAAGACATTGGATCCTGTTGCACAAGGCACACCCTCTTTTTACTCAGAGAAAGATTCCTGAAAAAGACAGGTTGAGGAAGAATCAGCAGTTCTTATTGTGTAGCTGGCAACTGTTATAGCTCTAAATCACCAGTCATGATTTACGTCTTTTCTACTGTTGGCTCATTAGTTGAATCCATATCTTTTCCCACTAAATCCCCTAAAATGGTTTCTAATTTGTTGGTACAGTTTCACCACTAACTGTGAGGGAAAGAGGAAAGCTTTTCCTACCTGCAATTGAGTGCTACATCAGCTTGTCTTAGCAAATGACCAAAAATAAATCAATCGTAGTTTGCACTACCTAAAGAGACAAATCATTCTAATCAAAGTGGTGATTTACCAGACTGCAAGCTAGTGAGTTGTCTTTTTTTCTTTCATTACCCTAACTAAAGAAGATTTTGTTCTTTTAATCTTCATTCATTCTGTGATAGAATCCTATGTGGCACTAGAATAAATAACAACTTACTCCTTACATTCTTTAACAAAACTAGAATACTCTCCATTGGTCTTATAAGCCTTCTAATCAAAGGAATAACAGGGTAAAAAACCCACCAAACTGATCAGGCCTTTTTCTTTTGAAGTATCAAAAGATAGAATAGATAGGGTAGCTCCAAAGAAGTGACATTTAGTGATGTTCCACAGCACTTCTAAGAAATCCCCCAAACACATTCATCTGGTTTTCTATTGACACTTAAAGAAATAGGAAGCAGAACTTTTTTTGCAAGGCAAAATATTCTGAATCATTTTCATTCATCAAAGTCACAGTGTTTCAATGTTTATATTAGCATTTAAGTTAAGTTAAAGCAGTGAGAAATTTTCAGTACAAGTTTATATGACATTAAGGTCATTGTGAAGGAGATGATGCTTTCCTACTGAAATGACTTTATGTATATGCTGGCTATTGCACTGACTTACATCATTTGATTAGGATTTGATTATGCTTGATTACACTTCTTGGAATTTCCTTACCAACAACTGCTTTTTTGCAGTTTTACAATGTGTTTATTTGTATCCTGATTTTATTTGCAACAGTTTAAAGAATAACTTAATAGTTTTTAAAGATCATTTACTTGAAAATTGGAAGAATACTTCTGCACACAGCTAAGGTCACTGGATAATTTACGATCTTTTATGAAAACCAGGCACACTTTTAGCTGCAATTGAAGTTATTCTAGTGTGGCTAATACAAAAATCTACAAAGACATTTACTAATCACCTTTAGTCTTTTGTGATGGTTATTTATGACAAAAGTTCATAATTACCAAATTTTTAATTAAGTGATAGTAAAATCATAATGGGATGTCAATCTTACTATTAATGCTCTAAGGATCCATCACAAACATACTTTAACTGCTATTTCCTAGAATTTATGAACATTTTCCAAAGCAGCAAGCAAAAGAATTCCTCTTAATTTTTTTTGGTCTGTTTTTGATAAAGAGTCTAACCCCTTTGAAGACAATGCCAAAATGCCTGTTTACTTAAATGGGTGAAGGATTTTACCCAGTAAGTAAATAACAAACAACTCCACACTGTCTTAAAATTTCACATTTAAAATGAGAGTAATTGCTGTCTGATCCTAATCTTCAATATGAATGTATGCTATTGTTACTGGATATAACAAATTTCAAGTTCGAGCTATTGCCCATTACATCATTTGGACAATGTATCCTTAAAAATAAAGGCAAAAACCAATTCAAGCCTCTGAAACCAAAAACATTAAAGGAAAGAAGTTCAAAGAAACTTTAACAATGTGAAAACTTAATGGGCCACATTCCCTGAAAACACTGCTCTAGGGCAGTTTCTACAGAAGTGAATTCTGCCCATTTCTTTGTGTTTGATGACTTCTACTGAAACATAAGAATGACAAAGAAGTGAAAAAAATAATGTCTCTACACGTTAGACAGACAACAATAACAAGGAGATTTTAAACCATATTTAGGCACAAGTAACAAACATTTCCAATTGGGCTTCCATCCTATATATATATCTTATCTTTATATATCCTGGTAGTTTCACTAATGTCAATGTGATCATAAATGTTGTCAAAACCGGAGACGTGAACCTTGCCTATACCAGAAGACATTTTTGCTTATAAATATATTGGTATATTTAAATCAATCAGTCTTTTAAACAGTGATGATATTATAGCATGCTTTTACCCATCTAGCATATACACTGGAGGTCTGTACAAGCTAGAAGCTCCTCTGATAGGCATAAATTATATCAGTAAAAAACAGACATGTACATACAACTTTGTCTGCAGTGTCAGCTGAAAAATAGAAAGTGTATCCCTAACTAACTCAATTATGCTGGAAAATCACAAGTACACTTGGACTTATTTCTACTTGTTAAGCATTACACAAATATTTACAAATGAGAATATATGCTCCCAGAGGAAAAGAAAAAAAAAAAAAAAAAGGGAAAAAATCCATTTCAATTTTGAATGCAAATTGAAAACCAGTGAGTCAGCTGAATAATTCTGGCATCTCGCTGTGTCTAACTACAATACTGAAGAAACTACTAATAGTTCAAGAACAGACAACTAAGGAAGTAAGGAGCTAGCAGCAGGAGGCGTCTGCAGTAGAGGCAGCATTAGTTTCAGTTATAATCTAGACTTTCCTTCCACACAATATAACCTAAGCCCTTTATCTGATTATAGAATTCAGAAAGATAAGAAAAATGAGGAGTTCTTCAAGCAGCAAGGTAAAATTCCTCTGTAAGCAATTGGTAATTCCACCCAGCGCTGAACTGACATAAATACATAGGATATATTTCAAATTTACCTCAATATCTTTACTTTTAAAAGGTAAACAAACCTCAGCCTGTGCTAGCTTCCTTCCCAAGCTTTCCTCCCTCATTGTGGAATTCTGCTGAGATGCTATCTGAGAATATTTGAGCTATCTGAGAATGAGAACAACTAATTTCCTCTCCCTTCAAAAAAGCTCTGCTTATGTTCTGTTGGTTATGGTGGTACTAATAAACAGACAGTTAAAGTGGTCCAGGAAAAAATACCCTGCAATTCAAAGCAAATTTAAATATCTAAAATTGCAATGATCCAAAGTAACAGTTCTGGATATTTGTGAAGTATTCCATAATTTACTATTTTGATAAAATACTTTATTATAACATCTAAACAAAAAATATTCGACCTGAACATTTCTTTGATGTATAATTGCCTAGGGCTGATGGGGTCTGGAAACTTTAAAATATTGTTTCAAATCTAAGAGTGAAATTAGGGAAAAATCCCCACAATATCATCTGTATTAAGAAAGAAAAATGTCCTCTGTTTGTCTCATTGGGGATTTCTAATAGTTCTGTGCTCCTCAACAGGCAATTGATAGTGGGTTCAGATATTCTAACTATGTCTGAGATGTTCTGTAGGGAAAAAACTAACAAACAAATAAACAAACAACAACCCACCTTTGAACTTAAAAAAAAAAAAAATAATCTTTGCTTTTATTTAGAAAATGAAGGAGTTTGGCTGCTAAATTCTCTAAAGATACACTCTACTGAACATATTCCCTTTCTTTGTGAATCGCCTACATATTAACAATCTCTGAGCAGAGCTCTTTCATGGCCTAGGATAGCAGCCCCATTTAAAAATGGGATTTTCCTGACAATTTGCTGTTCTTTTTATTGAAATCTCAAAGAGAGAAAACTGGCAGAAGGTAGTGGAAGAACTCAGTACTTCAGGAAGGATTCAGCTGGGCAACAAAGACCAGGTGAATCTGTAACCACAGCAGGATATTGTCTTATAAAACTCAAGAATCCTTCCAGTGGCAGATAATCTGAAATGCCTGAAAAATGTGTCGTGTGCTTCTTGGGGCTGTTACAAATAACCTAAGACTGTCACCAGTCACTTTGGGGGAAAGTTTGATTAAATGGTTTGAAATATCTAGGAACCTGGTAGCACTAGCAGGAAGATCATCCAGTATCCTTTTACACTGCCTTTGCCTTGAGGCTACTCTTCCCTCACCCTACCCCTCTGAAATCCCCTGGTTTTTATCAAATGCCTCCTAATGTAGAAACACTGTGACATAGACTGTGGGTTCTTCCATCATTTTTAGCTCATGCAGAGATCATGTTCTGCTTCTTGTAGCAAGTGGGGAAGAGGTATTGTGGAAAGGTAATGTGCAATGGTTGCCATCACTTAAAGGATGTACTCGCTACCTTTCCTGACATTAGAATCCTTGATTCATAATCCTGGCATTTGACGTTGCTTGGGGGGCTTGATAAATCATTAATGAAAACAAGTTTGGGGCATTTTTAGTAGTTTACCTTGATTCACAATGGAAGGGACTTGGTTGACTTGTGTAGTTCATGCATCCTGAAATGAACTAATACGTACGGTGGTGTTTGCATGCCTCCACATAGCTGGTGTCAAATCATAGTGGTGATATCATTAATTTTAAAACTTTACTTTTGGTCTTCTAAATCTAATCTTAATCAAATAAACATAATTACTAGGTACTTAAAATACTTTGATATTTTTTTTAAATATTAATATGCATATTAGCAGTTAGAAATAATAAATCACCTACTATTTTTCTTCACTTTTTGCAAGTATCCCCAAATGTTATTGTCATCTTAATTAAACTGATTTACCTGTGGTTTTCACTCAAAGTATAAACTATAATCTACTTCTGTTCTGATTTGCAAATACAGTCATTCCTCTAAGAATAAGACATGTTTTATATCTCAGTAGCAAAACAGCAGTTGTGGACAATGATTCTTAGAAATGATTGAAAGGTCTGCCTGAGTGAGCGTATATGCCAGTGGACTGAGGTGGGCCATTTCCAATATCTTGAGAAGACATATCAACATCATGCCTTAATGTGAACATCCCTTCACACTGAATTAGCAGCTCCAACAAGGCAGCAGCTAACCTGCAGGTACACACAATTGCAAGGCCTTCTCCACAATTGATTGCCAATATGGTCTTGGCAGCAGAATCCAGGATATCAGTGATTATTACAGACCAACATGAGCAGGACATCAAGTAAAAAATAAGCACAGCTTCTTTCCTCAAAGAGCCTTCTCTTAGACCATTACAAAATAAGCGTAACTTTGGTGATCTAATGAAAGGTGTCCCTGCCCATGGCAGGGAGTGGGAACTAGGTGATCTTTAAGGTCCCTTCCAACCCAAACCATTCTATGATTCTGTGATTCAATGAAATAAAAGAGGAATAAGAGCTGTGGTTGCTGGCGAGTGACTGACTGGACATCCTTAGCTTCAAATTCATGTATGTGACTCAAGGGAGGGAGAACAGTACACACTGCACCAGATATTTATGATAAGGGAATACAAGGAAGAGAACAGAAGGCACCTTATAACTTCTTTGTATCACACAGCCATAAAAATATGTAGCACCTTAATATTACAGATGATGAAGTATCCTGGGAGCAAAGAGGGAGTAAAGATATACCTTTTTTCAGTTCTCCAGATCTGTCCTAGTGAGTTGCAGTCAAATTAAGTTGCTTCTTTTGCATACAAAACTAAAAAGCAATTCAAAGATTGGACTTATGATAAGTAAATAATTTTAGTAACAGGAAGACTACTTTTTATAACCCTACCAATTCTCTGCAGAAAAAGAAGTGTTTTGCTTTCCCACACCAGAAATTGTGTGATGAAAATTACTGGCTATTGGGTGAATTGACAACCCAGTCTCTGAACAGATTATGGATATACAAATGTACCCATTAAACATGGTAGAATTCATACATTGTGAGGAACCTCCAGTAAGACAGGGTACCGACATATCTGCGCGTAAATATGGAGGGATGCTAACTTCTGACATAGTTTCTTAATCTTAACACATGTGAAATGTGATCCAGAATCTTTACAAGTAATGGAAAAATATGCTTAACGTTTTGTCAGCTCTAATCAGGTGACTAATTCTTCCTTATATTTATCTGAATTGGAAGTTTTTGTCCATGTTCTCAGGGAAGCTATGAGATTTTTCAATGGATGAAATAAGATGATGTAGCTATTCTGAACCACGACTACCGCTACAATATTTCAGAAGAAGAGAAAACTAGGGCATGTACTGTGAATCCTAACACTGTGCCACAATGTGGTAATGAAACAGCACAGTAAGACTCTGCTGCTGTGAATAAAGAAGGGAAGACTGTCCTCACACCGTGATGAGTATGGAGTCTTTTTCCAAAATGCACTTTGTTTCATAATGAACACAACAGTCCTTATTATATCTTACCACTTCAGGCCTTGATGAAAGCCAGCCAGAAATCTAGTATTAGTAATGGTAATCCTTTCAGGTGTTGAATGCTCATCAGTGAGGAAGACACAATTCACCCCTTAGTCAGTCAAGGGGAAATAAGAAATGCCCATTCTATCACAAAGCTCGGACAACTGTTCAGCTCCCACGAACTGAGAATCACTGCCACAAAGCAGTTTTTTCTGACAATGAATTTCTCCATGCACATTCCACAAACCACTTCTTAGTTGATGAAGTAAATTCTGTTTCCAAACCACACTAGCTTTCCCAATTCCTAGATTAAAATGGCCGTTTACAGTCAGTATCACTTTGCCTGAAACCAGTTACAATGGTGGTCTACTAAATAGGCTGTGCTTTCCAGAAACAATTTAATGAAAAAGTATTCATTTAGATAGGCCTAATGTAGAGTCTTTTGCCATAAAATACTATGTGCTAGAGTCATACTGCATCCAAAGCTGAAATAATTACATGTGTTTTTGAACAAGAATGCTTTTAAACAGTAAGGAAAAAGGAACGAATTGTGCACAGCTTTAGATATATCCATTTTTAACTTTTTAAATGCAAATTGTATTATTTTTATATACTGCAATTTGAATTGTTAGTATAATTAATTAATCTCTACAATTGCCTTGTAAGAGATAAGAATGCTCTCCAATTCTTGTGCCATCTTATATGAGTATGCATAAACACATACTTAAGCTAGACTAGCTTCTTGGGCAATTGTTTTTCACTAAGGTTTTATGTGTAGTAAAGTTCCTTTATGTTTCATATTATAAAATTAAATTATAATTCCGAGTTAGACTTTTTCAACTTCTCATTACACTGATACGTGAGAAAATTTGACAGTAACTATTTGTCCAGATTAGGAATAATTTAAAATATATCAGTGTATAATTAATTGAAAGAACTCATTTAAACAGGCACCTGTAATTCATTTTTTTGTTTGTTTTTTTCCAAACTGTTTATTAGTTTTTAAAATCACATATATACAAATATTGCTACTTTTCGATTTTATTGCCACTATAGCATATTATGGAAAAAAATATCCTATGAAAATATTTCCATTGGTAACCTTTACAATAGGAATTGCATTTGCAAATGACTAATTTTGAATGTGAACTGGTTGACTGTACAAGCAAATTCCTACTTTCTCATGGTAAATATACTACTTAGTCAGGAAAATCCGTCCAGTAAACATACAAAGTTTTCACATTACATATTTTAAGACTGAACTAAATGCGTTCCAGAACAGAATGAAGTAAACATCACTGATGATTAAGATTCTCAGTGAAGAGGTATTTAAAAGCTGTGCAGATGTGGCAATTAGGGACAGTTTAGTGGTGGACTTGACAGTGTTAGGTTAACTGTTGGACTTGATGATCTTAAAGGTCTATTCCAACCTAAATGATTCCATGATTCTATAAACTACTCCTGTGTGAATTAGATTCTCTACCCCAAAAAAAAAGATAAGACCACTGACAAAGTCCTTTATAACCCTTACTAATGTATCTGTACATTTATTTGGCTGAAATCAGACACCCTTCTTAGAGGGGAGTTTTGTTTCCAGTATCATCTTTGTCTCTACGCTGAAACCCTATAGCTAGCCCTTGTCTCTGCTGAAACAGTGAACAGAAGTACAAATTTGCATTAACAGAAATGGTGTCTTGTGATGTCTTGTCCAGTGTCTACTTGTGGTTTTTACATGCAAAACGGTATTGAAATCCCCAGTATAATCAATGGAAATATAATCATTACAGCCAGTAGTTTAAGGCAGTTCGGCTCACCTTAAAGTAGACACCTAATATTAGGTAGTTTCTCCTTGAGCTCCATTGGCTAGAGTAGGGTTTGCTCCATTTTTCATGCATAGACATCCTGCGCTTTCTGAAATGACACAGAGAGTTCTGCCTACCCTCCTCTGACCCTTCAGAAGGGCAAAAGTCTTGCACATTTTATCTCATATCTGCCAAAGCAACTCCACTGTTTCGAGCACTTGGGTATCCTGGCAAAAACTGCCCATGAGTGGACAACTAGATCAAATGCCAGATCTCCATCAACTATAATGGGAGGTCAGACACCTGTTGACATGTAGATACTTGAATTTAAATACATTAGTACAGATGTTTTCAACTGAGTAGCTGAGATCCACCCTTGTTTTCTCTTAGCCATTGAACTGACCTCTCATTCTTTCATATCAGTTCAGATGGGTACATTTTAAGGCTTACACATGATAACTTGGATTTGAACAGAAGCTGATGACTTTTAAAAAAGTTCCATGAGCAGTAACAATCTTTTAAACTCAGAGACTTTAGGCATTATGTTTCTTTTTATAAGCATCAAAGGATCTTTTTCAAGAACAAAAAAATTATACAGAAATGCATGGAATCTGCAAGCAAAAAAACACAAACCAAAACCAACCAAACAAAACACATGGAAGGACAGTAACACTTTAAATATTCTGAACCCGTCAAAAGAAATATAATTCAATGTCATAAAAAAAAATTGGAGGCTCTTATTTACCCAAAACAAATCTGCTGGTCAAATGAGATGGTGATAACATACTTTCTGATAAGAAAGAAAGTAAAACCCATCTTCATCTTTGTTACAAATATTCCTACATGGTATTTGGGAGACTAGAAAGCACTGGTATTTTCCTCTTTTTTTCTTTAAATCTGCAGCACTGCATGCTGAAAGTGACCTACATCACTCTCCATACAGTACATCAAATAACCCATTATTTAACAAATCAGTGAAGCACCTCTCCTAAATGAAAGGAACCTATAGCTTTAATCCCACTTCGATTAACTTCATTCTTCTCAGAAAGCAGACCTTAATTTATATCAATTTGCAGTAATCTTTACAAGAAAATGCTACTTCACTTACACATGCTGTTTGACAGCAAAATGAATTTCTCAGGCATGTGGATACCCTATGATGGTTCCAATAAAAATTGCTTCTAGTAACAGTGAAGAAGCTGAACACTTTCTGTCTACTTAAATGATTTCTTTGGTTAGACAGATGATGAGGTTTAATGATGTATGTTGTGAATTCTCACCACTAACAAATACAAGTAACACTTTGATCAGTGGAAAGACCTCAAGGACATTCGGTACAGCCATTTAAAGTTTCCTGTACATCTCTGTAGACAGGCATTTTATTATTGTATTCAGATATACAATTATACATCACTGTAAAGGACCAATTGAGTTAAATATTTTTGAAGGACAGCAAACCAGCATGTTATTTTTACCAATGGAGAATCCAAGGAAAGGAGTCTTTCAGGGTAATGTTTTAGAAGTGGGGCAATCTAAATGTAATCAGTTAATTACATAATTAGGCACTATACTTAATTTAGGTGGCCCAATTTTATTGAGTACCTACACTTCTCAAGTTAATTGATTATTTTTCAGAAGTCTTATATCTGCGTGCAATTTATCAGGGTCTACAGACCAGGTCTTCAAAGACAGTCAAACATGTATCTCTTATTTATTTGCTTAAGTATAGTGGGACTTAGAAGCTGAAGCAGGAATAGAAGCTTCAGTATAATTTGTGCATGTACTTACTTTTTCAGACTTAAGTCTAAATCCATAACAAGATCTGCTCAGATGCCAATGAGATGCTCCAAAGTCCTGTTAAAGTATTCCCTAGTCTCATAATCATCTCATGGTCCAGAGAAGTCAACATTTTTACCAAATAATACGCATACAACTAAATCTTGATAGGCCAAAGATGCCTGGTGACCAAACCCTAGCAGATCATCCAGTTCATTTCGTTTGCACCTCAGATGTTATCACACTCAAGTAAGTGTATGTAAAACATACACACTGGAACAGGTTTGGCAGCAGGAACAGATCACCTGTGAACTTGTTTGTTAGCACATACAAAACAGCCAATGCCTCCATGGGAGGGACAGTCAAAAAAAGACGTAGTAGGATCCCTGTTTGCAAGTTTCCACGCTAACATGAAGCAGAGCCTGGATCTGGACTGTAAGTGCCTTAGTCTTCAAGCTGCAAGACACACATCTGTCTCTTCTCTATAGCCTTCTTTATTTGAATGACTATTTTAAAAAAAAATAATTACCAAGTGGAACATCTGCAGCAGAAGGGACTGGGACAGCCTTACTCCAAAACAATCCCTGTCCAAAGACTGAGGAATTACCAGCAGCCTGAGAGATGTAGGTTCAAAATGTTGCTTCACCTCAGGATGAACAGTATTACAAAACACATGTTTGACTACCAATGGGACACTAAAGTAACCACAGGGCGTCAGTATATTATGCGGGTGAGGGAATGGTTCCTTATTTTCAAATTGTCAGGACTGACTAACTACTGACTGTATTAAAAAACAAACATGAAGGATCCCAACAATAAGCAAGAGCAGAACTAGACACCTCACTACAATCCGTATTTAGGTAGATATAGAGTTGAATTAAACTCCAGACTGAATTTAGATATCTGAGTCCAGACTTCTATTCAGTTGCTCACACATGGGTATCTAGTGCTTTCTGAAGTGCCCTTAAGTTGCCTGGCCTCCAGCTGGTGATTCAAAAAGCCACAGATCTCCTGCAAGCCTGCTGCCAAAACTGTCAGCTTCAGGTGGATGTTATTGACATTGTACAGCATCTTACATGCGTTAGGTGCCTACATGAGGTAACCGAGCAGAGTCCTTCATCCATGCAATCCAAAGAGTCTAGAGAGTTATTCACCTGATCAAAGGCAGGCATTTATTTTATGCTGAATGGCTCTCTAGAATTTGTTGACTACAGAATAGGCATTAAGACACCAGTATTTAGGTAGGTTTATCACAATACTGAATGCTGCAAGATTTAGGTTCTGTGGCAGATTTATCCATGAAATTATCTGCCTCACCACAAAATGGTTGCCAAAAAGTCAAATAAATGAACTTGTTTCACAAAGCTGAAAAGTCTCATTTCTGGTTTGCAATTCTGTGGTTGACATACACTCTTAGACCCAGTGGTGAAACTAATACTAGAGAAATGTTCTCTTAATGGTATTTCTCACACACTGTTAAGCAAAGGATACTCTCAGAAAAGTCAGCTTAGGATTTAGGATTTCTAACTAAAGGAAAAGATGCCAGTCCTGAAATTCCTTTTTTGTATCATCCTACATTATTTCGCACCGTGTTACACTGTGAGCGCATGTATAATTTATGTGGCAGCAACAAATCCAAACATATGGATTTGTATGTTTTGTGTTCCTCTTTGTTAAAAGGATAACAATCTGTACAAACATAAACAAACCCTGTTGCCCTTCACTCTCCCCTCCCTCTGGGGTTAGCATTGTACTAGGAGCAAAGGCAGTCAGTTTACAAAGCTTTTTATGTTTAAATATGTAGACATCTAAGCAAATGTTATAGTTTTGCAGTAAAGTTTTATTTATGCATAATCTTTTACTGATCTGCGGTCAATTAATTAAGAAGTGGGTGTTTGACTTAAGTTTGGATAAAACGTTGCTAGAGCAAAAATGGATACTGAGGTTTTTGGTTTTGGTTTTTTTTTTTTTTTTAAATCCCTCTATTTCATATATAGTTCAAGAAGAGACATCTAATTGGGTCTCTAGCAGTTCAAGAAATAACAATTCATTCCACTTCTAATTTGTTGTTTAGTCATTGATTAGTTCAACTTTAAGATAAATTTATAAGAAAGATATGTAGGTATCATCATACCCATACTAAAGAGGTATTTTACCAAGGCCATTAATGACAACAGTACAATCTGGCTTGGATGATACTCAAGATCCAAGTAGAAGTCATTTTAAAAAGAAAAAAAAAAGCAAAAAAAAAAAGCAGTAGGTAACACAAACACAAAGACAAGCAGGTAACAGCTTTTGGCAGCACAGTTTTCATGTGTGAAGCCCACTCTGGGCCTCGAATGTGTTGGTAGTTAAAGTAGAGATGCACCCAAGCAAATTATAGCTTTCCTGAGGACAAAAGGAGGGGGTGAGGGGAGCACCATGTGTTTAAAATTAGAAACTCTTCTCAAAGCTGATGATTACAGTTAAATATAAATGAGGAAATCCAGTCCATGACTGTCAAACAGAAACAGCTCCATAGCCCTAAGGGCCTTTCTTAAAACCATCTGAGTTCTAGTCTGCTATAAGAAAGGTGATCAGTCACGCATCCCACAGTCATACAGGGGAAAAAATACTTAATAAGAGTCTTAAGATATTTGACCCAAAAGATTTGATCTAATATTCTTTATATAATATAAAATTATCTTGCTTGACTTCATCAGAAGTCCCTAAGGAGCTATTGCAGAGTCACTGCTACTGTGTTTTGTTAACTGCCCATTTTTTCCTCAAATGAACCCTGCTGAAGAAGCCTACTTATTTCAGCTTTCAGAAAGGTCACTCTTGATTTTTAAAGCATTGATGAAATACAAAAAATACTGATATTCCTTGCCTGGCTTTTATGATTTACTCATTTCCCTGTTCACTTGTTCCTTGTCTTCCCTTCACCCCCTCTTTTCCCTTTTGGCTCATACTCATTTTGTGCATGGATGCCTGAGGAGAAAAGAAAAGCCTCATAGATGCTTTTTCCCTTTTAACAAGTTAATGAAGAAATAATAGTCCAGGATGAAGCTATATTGGAAACACAGCATCTTTTTCTTTATCTGACAGATACAAGCAGCCTGTCTCCTAATCAGCAGCAAGATATCTAGCTAGAAATTCTGCCAATGATACTTCTTTTACTCAATGGATAGTCATTCAATCAATATGAAATGCATCTCAGCCCAGAAGGGAGCTAAAATTTATCAATCTTAAGTGATCTGAAAAAAACCAAACAAACAATAGAACAAAAGTCAGGAAGTGTATAGGCTTGTTTCCCTGCTTATTTGCATTTTTTCCTCTAGTAATACATTATGCCAGTATAAATGAGTGCATGACCAATGCCTGAGATTCACATTTATTCTTCTAAAAACCTACAGGAAATCACTCAAGCTATTGCTCTTGCAACTAAAACATCTGTATTGTCACGGATTTATTTCATATTACACTCTTAATTAGCTCACATGTGCACAAAATTTGAACATGAAAAATGTTTTTCCTAATACAAGCAGGCAGTGTTTTCAATGTCTCAGATCCCATTTATTTTTCTTTCAGATATGTTACAGCATATAAAAAAATCTGAGGGCTGCCTGAAAGACTACGTATATTAGAACTGAGGGTTCCTACAAGCAAGATTTAATGTAATGAAGTAATAATAAAATCTCCGTTGTGCAATTATTTACTTACAAGAATTCTTACTTGAGGTGAGAAACTAAAATAGTTTAAAAATACAGTGGATACTTACATTGCTTCTATCAAGTCTGCAAGTGCATGATGTTATATTTTGGGTTATATTTAATTTTTGTCTGTTTTGCTTTTGGCTTGGTTTGTTTATTTTTCCTGAAGATAAGACACCTAAAAAAGCAGGGAAGGCATTTTATATGATATACCATCAGGTTCTGAAAGACAAGAAACTGAAAAGAGATTTTTTTGTCCTTAGATCTTTTGCAGTTACTATAATCTTAGGTGATCTCTAGTTATTTATTTTTCAGGCAGAAGTGAATTTTTTTAAGCCATCACTGACCCTTTAAAATTGCTAAAAGGTTTCAATTTGTTTCTGGATTTTAATAACTTCAAAAAATTCAGCTTCAGTTTAAACTGTCAAAGCTCACTCAGCCCAAAAGCAATTTAAACAAAAATCAGAAATGTCTTCCTGACACTCACTAATTTGACATGACGAGACACAGTGATTGTGAGGGGTGGAAACACATGATTAGCAGAGCTTTATAGTGAAACAACCACAGCACATTATGTGCACATTGCTCTATACCATAGCTACCTCTCCCTCAACCCCTCAGTATCAGCCTGCCTGATAGGAGACACTGTCCTGATTTAAAAACACATACACAATGCATCTACCCTATTTTCTTTCCAGAAAAAAAAAATTACCGAAATCAACAAGAGACTGCAACTTGGTACTTTGCTTGGCTGACTGGCGAAGAACTGATTTCACCCATCAGTAGAGATGGGAATGCAGGAAATGAAAAATACAATACAAAAATAAAACAGACAGTGACTGAAATTTTACAGCTGGACATGCTCAGTGATGATCTGCTAAGATTTTGGCAGAGCATAATGAAGAACCATCTTCTCTGTGACCTCCCTGCACATTTTCTCTGCCCAGCCTGGCAGGCACATCTGCTCCTGGAACAATTTGCATGAGGCAAATTTTAATTGAGTCACTGAAACACATAGCTTTAGCCTCCAAAAACCAAACAGACCAACCCTGCTTTTACATCAGACACAGGGAAAAATACAGGTCTGAGAAAATAATAATTGGTCTAGTAATATTAAAGTATTTCCAATCTTTGTTGTTTTACATATTTTAAAACTTAGTATCTTCCTCTTTCATTTTTTAAATTAATCCTTTTCTTTTCTCCTGCAACAATATTTTTTATTACAGCATACACTGATATGTTTCTTGACCTATTAACCTGCTCTTCCAAAGTGAATGAATCTTAGCATTCAAGTTACCCAGCAAAACAACAGAACCAGTAAAAAAGTTGGAATTTCTCCCTAACTCCAACCAGTTGTCTCATAAAATGATCATTTCACCCCCAATTAAGGATGGTTAAATTCTAAAATAAGCAAAACCATCTCCATTTCTCTCTTATTTGAAAATAACAAGGAAAATAATAATATAAAACCAATTACATAAAAATAAATATTTACCTAACATTTTATTTAAATATAAATGATGACATGAAGGTTCCTCCCAAGTGGCCACACTGTATATCCTACATCTAAGTGACCATTTTTGACCCTTAACTAAAGTCCCAATCCTGTCAGCTATTTTTAGGAGTATACATGTATGCTCGTGCGTACACAGACAGAGATTGCACTACAGATTAGGTACATAATCACAGAGTTTTCACAACACTGTCAGTGATCAGCACTATCTCACGATGACAAACAGCTAGTCACATGCAGTTCATGAGCAATTCACATCTGGTTCCCATGCTGGGACTGCAGTATGTGGCCAGTTAGTTGACATGAAGATTTTGGGGTAATCCAAATTATCTCTCAGAGAAAGCAAAGCAGACAGGTTGTGAGAGCAACGCTGCAGTCTGCCCTGCTACTGAGCTGGACATCTAGTCCAGCCCTACCCCACAGCAGAGCAGACATTAGGAGCATTTTAAGAGCCCACTTAAGAGCTGCTTTCAGAGTAACCCCTCGAAGCAGCCCCACTAAGCACACAGCACATAGTTCTGGGTCCTGTCCAGATGGAGATGTTGAAATGTGGTTCATGTAGCCACAAAGACTGGCCAGCCTAATCCACCCGCAGCGGTTGACATCAAACAGTGGTCTGAAGCTTGGGGAGCTCCCCGACCAGCTCTGCCTATCCATGCTGACTCATAGAGATGGCCTGCGCTCCGATGACCTACAAATGCTCTTTGCCCTAGCAACAAAAGACACCATTATCTTTCAAGGAAGGAACTTAGACAGGCTTTGTGGTCACATACCAATACCTCAAAAGTAAACATAATACACAAAAGTAAAGACACCAGACATGACCTGTTGGTCTCATATAAGTTTCAAGGAGAAGTATACTCAGCATTGAGGTAGATGCAGCATAGAAACCAGTCTTCTTTGACTTTGTCACAAGTGTCCGTCCACCCAACGGCATAACATGTGTGCATGCTGCATGAGGGCATATATTTCTCCCATGGAACCACCTGTTAAAGGTCCCTTACTGAGGATGGGGAACACCCACTATATCCAGAATAGACTGTTACTCCTTTTAAACAGGAAAAATTTCTTCAATAAAATTTTAAAGAGGACAATTTCTTTAATAATGAAAATATTTTTCACTGGAGGTACACAGAGTTTGTTTAACAAGAAAATCTAAGTGGAAAAGCAAAACTCAGCAATATATTTAAGAAAAGGGGCAGGAAAAAACCCGTAATTGTGAAATGGAGCTGAATTAATACTGCCGTAGGAGTTCTAATTTTTTCTGTTTCAAATTCCACTCATAGTTGTTCAGTTTTATCAGAGTACTGAAGTGCTTAAAAAGTGTTTTTATGTTTTGTGTACTGTATCCTTTCCAGGCATATCTATAAAGTTCTTAAAATGTGGTTATACACCTAGAAAAGAAGCCACATATTTTTAAGTTTGCATTATTTAAGTATCCTGACAATTCACTGAAAATATTGCAATATGCACTATGGTTCTCATGCATGTAGAGCCATTAGGAATAGGAAACTGAGGCAAGAAAGCATGCAGGTAGTGTTTTCTAATCACAGAGATCAGGCCAAAAGCCAGCACACTGTAAAATGGGAAAGCATCCAAAAGAGAGCTTTATGCTGTTCTCAGGCATAAATATTTATCAACCAGTGCAACAGAATGTGACATTCCTCCGCATGAAAATAATTTGCTCAGAAAGCATTCCAGAAGAGACAGAGGGAAGAGAGAAAGAAGAAGAAGGGGGAAAAAACCCCTACAGAAAACTGTTGCCTTTATGATGTCAAGCTGGGTTATAGCATAGAGTCCCAACTAAGAAGCTGAACTAATCACTGTTACTTTTGTTGTCAGGGAGAATAAAGCCTCTTCCAGAACAACAGCCATCTCCATGACTTGCCAGCCACTGAGTGAAGCACAACCAAAGTGGCAAAAGATCATTATGCCACACAAAAGCTGAAGATAATTTACAAGTTGGTGCATGTGCTAAATGAAAACAAGTAGGCTGTGAGCATGCACCACACTCATCTCATTAAAGCATTACACACCTTTTCTAGCTTTCATTTACTTTCCTCTCAGAGAAACACAATCAGCTTGCTTAGTTTCCTAATGAGTATAATAGACAATCATGTAAAGTAGACTATTGCTTGGTAAAAATGCAGTGGAGAACTGCAGGCAGTCTATTAGATGTAAACTTACTTAATTCTTTAATTATGTGTCTTTGATCAAAAGCAGCTCGCTTGGAAAGATTTTTTAAAAAGAGAAGTAATGAGCACTCACCTTTCATGTACAGCATTGACTGTTAGGCCAACCTGATATAACTGTGGTATCACTGATTGTATGTCAAGAACACCACTAAAAATTGAGATAATAAATGTTACTTACAGCTATTAAAGCTTTTCTTTTTTGGAGACACGGGCCTGTAAGAGCTGTTCTGCACTTTTAGCTTTTCTTTCCATCTCTGTCAAGAATTTCAGGGAATTTTTAAAAGAGATAATTGAGGCCATTTATAATTTTTTTTTCTGCTCTGTCCTCAACCCTTTTCCTTTCCTCATTAACTTCAAAATCTCTATTGAAGATCTCTTTCTTATTACTTCCAATACCTTATACTGTTCCTTGGACTTTGTCTTCTGACAACCCTTAATCTAGACACAATCTCTTCAAGCTTCTCCTACCTGGTACCTATTTATCACATATGGCTATTTCTTTCTCATCTCCTTCCTATCTGGTCCCTCAAATAATCTTCTCTGTTTAGGCTTGGTGTCATTTTGTGAAAGGCACAAAAGAGTTGCAAACAAAGTTAATGTTTTTTGCTATTTAGTTTATACAATCACACTAAATTATTGGCCTGGAAGTGGTGTGACAACTGCAAAAGTTTCAGAACCCCCTGCTCCAGTCTTTTGCCTACTGAGTGCAAACTAGTTTCTACTATCTTTGACTGGCCAAGGCTCCAGGCCACATTGTCAGGGACTGGCAATGAAATCACTGGCCACATAACAAAAAAAGAGAATTAGCCATCAAATGGCTTTGATCCCAGCCTGAAACATGTCATGGCAAATAGGGTCTAGAATGGAGTAAAAAAGCCTTTCCAAGCAGTAAAACTGGGAGTTAAATTAAATCACCTAGATGTTTTGAATAAAGAATTGGAACTATTTATCAGTATTCTAAGAAAACTTCTACAAACATATGTAGCCATGAGAGAGTAAACTTACTAGCTGTTCATTATTATTTTTCCTTTATACTGAAGTATTATCAGATTTACAACTGATATCACAGTCAAGACTGATTCACACTGCCTACTACAATCTAACTTCTTTGCGGGAAAAAAAAAAAAAACAAAACAAAACAGTTAATACACTGAAATTAGGAGGAAACTAAAATACAGGAATGCACAGGAATAGTCTGTGCAGCATTCCTACAGCTTACTGCAGTCAGGAAAATCTGTAGCTACTGATGCATGGTCCTTTACAGAAACTGCTGTTCCTCTCCTGTAAGTATATCTTATACACAGAAGCCTGGGAGAATATTAAGCACTGCAATTTGGATTCCTTTTAATTGATTTTTAATGTAATTTTTCCTTTCTATAAATGAAAAAAAAAGTCTCATAAAAAACTTTTGTTGTATTCAGTTTCATCCCAAAATGTACCTAAATACTCATGACCTACACAACTGCACGATTTGCCTCCACAGTTCAGATCTGCATTGTAAGGTTTCTGTAAGAAAAGGAACCTACACATTGGACAGAAAGTTCCTGATCTGCCTCACTTCTCAATACAGCCAGTTTGTGCAGATTATTGTTTCATAAAAATAAAAAATAAGTGCTTAACAGCACTGTAGGAGGGCTTACCAAATCCAAAAATGTCAAAACAGGAAAAAACCCCCACAATTCGGAAAACCTGTTTTAACGCCATGTGTTCACTTACTGAAATTTTACAGTCCAGAATCTATTTCAGCTCCCAGAAATAAGAGCCTCTATTGTTATATGGTTTCTATTTTCAGTTTCTTCTCTATGTCAAACATAATGACCTAATTCTCTGATACCCTCGTTAGAACACGTGTAAATCAATATCATGTTTTGCCACACACTCCCTCAAAATTTCCTTTTTGGGTAAACACATACATAAAATTACTAGATGATCATTCAGATTTACTCAGATTTTAGAGTCAAGGAAATATTCCTTGACTTGCATGAAATATTGATCTTGTTGGTTTTTTAAGATAGATTTTTGGACAGTTTTCAGCAACATTTCCAAGACATTAGCAGTTTCTGACTGTGATGACTGCTCATCATATAATTTACATTAATGCTAACTTTCAGAAAAACAAACAGAGATTTTTATAAAACATAAGAATGTCTCAAATATTCTTCTAATTCAAATTCCACTTGCTTCTCAGAATCATAAATTACATCATTAAAAAGCAGTCCAAGTGCAAATACTGATATGTTCAAGAATAAGATTGACAAGAATAAGAATTGCAATTATGACATTCATTAAGCAACTGTGTTCCAATGCAAATTAAAAAAAATAACTAAATTTCTTATCACTTCAAATTGACAGTATTCAAAAAGTAAAATACTTCAGTTTCATATAATTTCTAATGGCCTCTAACTAGGATCTCTAGGAAATGGATCCTGTTTTATTTATTTTAAAGTAATAAAATTAGCACAGCTCTCCTGCCCCATATTTGTTTAGTCTCATATTTCTTCTTCTGACTAAGCTGAGTTTCATCAGTGGATAGCTGTCTGTAGCAAAGTGAAGCAAATAGTTTTCACTAAATGAACAAGCACATTCCATTCCAGCTTGTTCTGTACTGAAATACCTGTGGTGTTTCAATCAAATCTACGTGCAAATCTACTGAAGGCAGTAGGAAGAGCAAAAGCACTAATAATATAAATTAAAGGCATGGGTACAGCAGTGAAGGGAGGTATACGCTTATTTTTTAAATTTTCTTCCTTTTTTTAATAAGATACAAAATACTGAATTTGTCTCTTGAGAGTCCAGACTAAGTTTCCAGGAATGATAGCTGAAAGAACATGGTTCTAATAGTAATCTAAGCACTTTTGATTACACAGCCCTCAAAGATAATATGCAACTGTAATTGTATTTTAAGTTTAGAGTAAAATATTACATGGGAAAGCAGTGCTTTTTTCTATTCTGAAAAGTGACTATATATAAATACCAATGTGAGATTGCAGACTTACTACTCAGAATGTAGGTAAACAACAGTGTTTCTGCATTTTTCTTTGAGTCACTAATGTTACCCAGAAATCTAATTTACCGGTGTCTTAGCAGTTTTACAGAAGCAGTGCTACCCCGTGATTTTTCTCACTTCGTGATTTACTCATCTGTTGATTTCTGCACATCTTCCCGCTCTTCCGCAATGCTGTTTTTGCTTCATTCTATGCATCAGAGTTAAAAAAGAAAACTTAAGGAGCCTGATGTAATTCAGTCAGTCATTTTCTCCCACAAAGTTAACCTGCATATGTATGAAAAAATTCTATCACTTTATACATGTGTTCATGAAATACAGGGTTTTATAGCAGGAAGGTGCTATATACCTGCGCTGACATACTGGCAGATATGTTTCCATTGTGGAAAGATCAGCTCAGACTTAGTCTTCATTGCAGTTTTGCTTTCACATTCATTCAGTTCTCTGAACTAAATCCTTGCTGCTGATTATCCTAATTGATAATTTCACTGATTATCCTAAATGACGAGCACGGTCAACCAAGTCTCCTTTGTTGTGCATAGAGAGAGACCCTCTTCTCCATAGAAAGTAACTCAGCACATCTCAGAACTTCTCTTTGGAGGTTCTTATGTCTCTCCACTGGTGATAAAGGGTGGGTGTTTAAAGAGTTAAGATCCAAGCAATGGGGCCTTTGAAAAACACCTGAAGTTAGATGGGATCAACCTCGGCCCTAAGCACTACTGACACACTGAAAGGGCTGCATGTAGCCATGGCATGGATGGTCATCTCATGAAATTTCATACAGATTGTCCAATCAATCTGAGTTCATAGCACACTACAAGTATCTTAAGTCTTCTAGTTCTGAAAGGCTGTCTGTTCAACCTATTCTTTTAAGTAGGTTTTAGAAGAAACAAAGCTAGGAAGGAAGAAAGGAAGGAAGAAAGAAAGGAGGGAAGAAAGGAGGAAAGGAAGAAAGAAAGGAGGGAAGAAAGGAGGAAAGGAAGAAAGAAAGGAGGGAAGAAAGGAGGAAAGGAAGAAAGAAAGGAGGGAAGAAAGGAGGAAAGGAAGAAAGGAAGAAAGGAAGAAAGAAAGGAAGAAAGGAGGAAGGGAAGAAAGAATGGAAGGAAGAAAGGAAGAAAGAAAGAAAGGAAGAAAGAAAAGACATGCATCTATTTTATGGGATTTCAGCACCAAAGACTTTTTAAGTTTTCCCCTCACCCTCTTCTTCCTTAATCAGTTGAGTAGGGACAGGAATGTAGATTAGTAGAGAAGGATAAACCTTCACTTAATAATGGGATGAGAAGGGTATGGGAAAACATTGCTTACCTAAGCCACAATGGCAGAGAAAAGGGGTTAAGCTTCCTCTCTGAGCAGAAGTCATGACCTAGTGGTCAAAATGAAAAACTAAGAATATGGGGTTAGTTCTCCCTCTTGCTCCAAATAAGATGTCTGAACTTACTTATCTTTTATCTTCTCTATGCCATTGTTTCCAAGTCTGTATAATAAAGATGATAACACTTCCTCATAAGGTTACTGGAAAGTTTAATTGAGTAATGTGTAAAGTACTGAGCAATTCTTAGAATGGTACTGTAGAAATGTGAAATATTATTAAACTGTCAGTTATTTTCCTATAAAATTAGACCCTTTTTTCTAATAAAAATAATTGGTACAACAAGATTGAAAATTTTTAAGTATAACATAAAAGCTTACTTATAATGATGAGGTTGTCAATTGACACCATGTACTGCAGAAATTGTAGTTCAAAGACTGTAACATGACAACAAATAATTATTTTGGCTAGCTTAGTTCACATATATCCACATTCCAGTACTATTATCACACACACATAAAAAAAGAAAGTACAAGGGACAAAGAAACAAATGCACCTTAGAAATATTTACCAGCTTGACAGTTAAAAATATACAGCTCCACTGCTAGAGTTTTTTGATGGATACTACAGGAGTTAAACTTCAGCGTTCTTTAACAGACATTCAAAACTATTAAAGCACAAGTTTCAAGGAACTGCACTCAGAGAGGTGAACTATCAGAATTACAGAAGATTATTAAAGATATCTGATACCTGTAAAAGAAGGCTAAGGTTTTATCTCACGGGAATTCTGGCAAGCAGTGTGCCTGTATGTTATAATGCCGAATGACTATGAGAAAAGCAGCATGCTGGGAATAAGCAGAAAGTGATGAAGGGCAGATTCTGACAAGGACTTTTTCAGTCAGGCTGAGCTCCTTATAACAGAAAGTGTGTTTGAAGAATGCAGGTTGTGAGCCAAAGAGTGCTAACATTAATGAATAATCCAGACAGGCTGGAAAAGTACCATGTGTTCTTTTAACCACCTCACTTTAGAAGAAGCCATGGCAGAAACTCAGTCTGCCTTTTACCTTTCTAATCCTTAAATGTGATCACAGAAGTTTGGCAACACCACTTCTTTCCTAGAAGTGAATTGTACTGTGTACTGAGGGACAAGCTAGTGTGTGAATGAGTAGTTAAAATTCCTCTCACCACATCTCTTACCTTCAAGGGAGCAAAGACCAGATGTTACCTTTAACATAGATGTATTGTCACTGAGCCTCAGCCACTGTTTGGTTCTGCAGCTCCCATAGCAACTGCTATTAAGTGCTAATAATATGATTAGGAGAAAAGAAAGAACTGCTCGATTGGCTAAAAAGTAATAGAAACATTTTACACCAACCCTGATAAGGGTGCATATCTTTACACCTGATGTTCTAGGAAATGCAACTGAAGACACTGTTGATGACATGAAGAAAGACGAAATGAAGTACATCAAATAATGCATGGTGGAATAAATACTGCTATCTCATATTTGCTGCGAGGTAGCAGTGCGCTAGATAGCAGAGTGAAGAGTGTGCCTTAAAAAGTATAGATTGACTGATAGATAAGAGAACTGAATGACTTGCAAACCAAGTGATACTATCTACAAGCAAAAGAAATGGAATACCTGTATAAAATGTTCAAGCTGGGATATTTTATGATCGTACTAAAAAGGAAGAAACAGTGACAGCACAAGGAAAATAATACATGGTTGCAAAACAAAATTCAAGACTGTAATTCAGCTGAGGTCTGCTGATCCCACAAAGCACAAAAGCACAACTCAAACAACTCCTGAATGACAATGAATGACTGAATTCCAGCCTCAGTACTTCAGCTAAATCAGGATGCAACATAAAACAGCAGAACAAGACTCTTAAATCTGTTTCTTACAGTCTGCAGGTGAAAAATGTCAAAAAGCCAAAATGGCAGCAGCTACCATTTGTGAATTTTAAACAGATAATTAAACGAAAGAAAGGCTCCTGTACACAGACAGGAGATTTAAAAGGTTAATGAAGGTATAATAAAGATGGAGATCTGACTATGAATGCAATAGTGACTTGAAAAAAACAAATGTTAATGATGGGCAGAAAAGAAAGCTGATTAAAATAATTTCTGTTGAACTCTCGCCTTCCCACTTCAAATGCACTTTTTCTGGTCATTTATTACATATATGTACATATATAAACTACAAATACATATAAAATTGATGTCTAAATACAGAGACACATATCTTAAGATATTTTTTCAGCACAAATGATCATTTAGCTGAAAAGCCAGTTGGAATGTAGATATTTTTCAGAGAGTAATGTGGGATCTCAAACCACCTCCCATGTCCCGTTCTGAATCAGTAAGGCCAATAAGAGAGCATATGCGTGTTTATAAAAAAAACTAACACGTAGTTTTTATTTCAGCTCTTCTACTTCACCTTGCCAAGCGTCCATAAGCTGAAAGTTTATGTATCTTTCAGTAGCTATTTTATCTTTTCTCAGTATTTTGAAACTATCTAAATGTATGGATGGCAGAAACAACTTCCACATTATTATGATGTTTAACTTTTCCAGCCAGGTAACTTGGCTGGTAAAGACTGGAGGTGAATACAAACTTCCTCTCACTGATTTTCAATTTGCTCAAGGTAGATGGAGCAAAGTTATTTGTTTCTCCACAGTAAGATTTACAAAAGGTATGACACAGTGTTTGGGTTAACAAGATAGGTATTAGGAACAGTATCTTTGAGCAAACACCATCTTAGGCAATACTCTTCATTCTTCAGAGCTCTTGAATAAATAAATGCAACATATTTTGGCAGTGTCAGGTTATCCCCGAGTTTCTCATTTTCCAAGGAATTATTTCTGTGATAAAGCATACCTTGTCTCCTATTCACAGAATACCTCAAAAGATTCAAAGTCTCTGCACTTTTTCCTAAATCTCTGAAAATTTATATTGGATTTAATGCCTATAAGAAATTATTTAAAGCAATTTAAGCAGCAACCTGGATTAATTACAAACATGCAAAATGAAGGCAAAAATGTATATATATTTGGTTGTATAAAACTTGTTTACGATATTACTGTTCTTCCTCAGGCCATATCTTACAAAGTAAGCTTTGAAAGAACGAAAGCTTTTCAGAATCTGAGTACCACGGTGTCTTCACGTAGACCCTAATGTAACAAGTATTTATCCTGCATACTGTATACAGCTGTAATACTGTTATTAACCAGTGTAAATAACAGTTGCTAAAATCTACCTTCTTTCAGTAGAAAATAACCTGTCATATTCCTTCAAAAGGAAAGAGAAGTAAAGAACTTTATAAAATATTTTTACTGACAGAACAGTCAAAGCACAGGGTTTATCTGAAAGATCCTCTAGCTCCAAATACAAGTGGCACTATCTCCGGGGACCTGAAAGTCCTAAAATATATGTTTAATTTTATAAATATTTTCATCAACACAGAGATATAACTCAGCAAAACCTGCCTGGAATTAATGCATTGGGTGCAGAAACTGAAATGTGTGTGCTCACAGAAAGGAGAATTTAAGTCTTTTTTGCATATCCATCTCCTTTCTAAGAATATTCGTTTACTGAGTTGGATTCCAAAATAGGTTAGAAAGGACTCAAGGTGTTAACATTTATGTCTCCCCCAAAGCATCAGACGGACTGAAAACAACGGCTCCTCTTCCTAACCATGCCCCTTTACCAGAGAATAGGAAAGCAGTAGTGTAGAAAATGTATGAGTGGTCCTAATCCTCTGAATATTTTCTGCGTAGGAGGAATTGGGACGGTGGTAGGTTAGCATATATTGCAGTAGGAGTGCAGAGCGTCCTCAATAAATTTCAGCTTTGGCAAGCATATTCTCACTGATTTCATAATTGCTGACAGTTGTCAGTTGGCTGGGACCAAGTTTCAAGATGACTGGAGTTGAGAGTAAGCGAAGTAGAGAAACTGCTTAAAAAGGGAAAAGGAAAAGAAAGGAGTGCTCTGGCATCAAACATGAAACAAATCAGTAAAAAAGCAGGATCCCAATATTGGTGATGGAAATAGCAGTGGAAAAACCTGTAACACGTTACCCTGCAATGTCCAGATGTGGAAGAAAAGGGGCAGTCCCCAAGGCAGCATTCAAGTCAATCAAGGAACATATAGAGTGCGCACAAGATCCATACACAAACACAGAGAGTGAGCTTGTTATGACATGCAGAAGCCCTGGCCTGAGATTTAGCTAGCTCAGTAGGCCATGGGAAACTACTGAACAGAACATGAGAAATGGTTGGAGATGGTAAAGAACAGGGTGAGAAGGTGACAAAAGAGACCCAGAGGGGTGGTGAAGAGGAGTCCTGTGAGAAAGACCAAACTGTATGGGTACTTGAAAGGGAGAATGGGGGACCTTTCGTGGAGGGAGAGCTTTGCAAGGCCATATCAAGTCGTCCTGGTTTAGCTAGGATAGGGTTAAGTTTCCCCAGCAGTGGGGGGAAGCTCTAGCCGGGTTATTCAATAACCATGCTGATGTCATGCCCTGGCGCCCAAGCGCTGGAGCGCGGGAGAATCGGTGAGCGCGTGTGTTATGCGATCTCTCTGCTCTCACTGCTGTATCGGTACATATCTTGCTCTTTTCATTGCTATTACTGTTATTGTTGTTGTTTGTTGTGTTGCAGTTGCACTGTTGTATTAAACCTTTCCTTATCTCAGCCCCGGGGCTTTGTATTTCACTCCCTTTGTGGGGGAGGGGCAGCGGCCGCGTGGTCTCAGACCCCAGCAGGGACTAAACCACCACACAAGTAATGCCATAAAAGGCCAAGATTGCCTAAGTAATGGTATCAGAAATACCAAGTTTGGCTACGGATGTAGGACAGAAGCACTGAGGCTAGCAACTGCAGAGACAGGGACCTGGTTCTGGCCCTTGGATAGACCACATGTGTGGGGCCAGCACCTATTTGTGTGCAAGTGTGTGTGTGTCACTGTGTGACTACCAGCAAGGTATTACCAGCTGGAGAAGAGAGTGCTGTGGGTGTTCATGGGGGTGCCACTTTGCACACGGCTTGCTTGGTTGGTCCATGTGGCTAGTTGTGCCTCAGTGTGTGGTCTGTGTGTACACATGCACCTCGGTGTGTCTGTGTGTGTACATATGTACACCTCTGGAATACATGCTGTCTTTGCCACAGCCTGGACCGGCAAATGGGAATGGCTGCAAATGGATTGAGAGGAGAAACCACCTGGGCTGGAACGTCCACTGGATCAGGGTTGTTGTAACAGAGTTTATTTCTGGAAGTCCTCTGCACGCATTTAAGAACTGTGGGTTTTACACTTGGAGACGGAGAACCTGTATTGATATAATAAAACTAAAAATCAAACTGGAAGTTTAAAGCAGTCACAGAAGTTAAATATATGTGCTCTGTCTAGCAAAGAAAACATAATCCTTTCTTTCTCTCTCACCTGCCCCATCTACCATATATGCATGCTTATGTATGTTCATGTGTGTGTGTATAAATAGATAGATAATTCAGTATATAGCAGATAGATGCAAAAAAATCAATACATTTTTGTTCAAACATTTTTGTTCAGCTGGACTTCTTGCTTAAACTTTACAGGGGGACAGGATGTATGTCTTTGGGAGAGGGTAAAAGCTTCACGCTACAGGTGTCACTGAACATACCACACTTATGTTTAAAGTTTGTTTTTGCCAGACAGATAGGAGATTAATTTGTATTTCTTTGAGGGTTCATTTGTTGGTGGATTTTGTAGGGGAGTGTTTGTTTGTTTGCTTTTGCTTTTTGGGTGGGGTTTTTTTGATGAATCATTGCTTACTAATGTAGGCAGGAAGGACATAAGCAATCTGAATAGATCAACAGCCATGTCTTTTCCTAGGTTTTGACACTGTTTTCAAATATGTCACTCAAAACAAGAGTAATTTAATGGTGATAATGTATTTCTAATGAAGCCAAATAATTTGTGATGAACACCAGCTTTCATCTCAAAGATGGTTTATCAATAGCACAACCTTAGCAGGAGAATATCCAGAGAAATTTACTGATATCAGCATACCAAAATAATTAGATCATTATTACTCAATTCATGCATTTGTGCTCTTATTTCTGTTTTTTCCTATGTGATTGATTACACAGAAATAGCACTGTAACACCCAGTAACACCATTCAGTTAGGAACTGTATTTGTAGTTCATTCATAGTATGCAGTTTTACATGAGAATTAAGTAAGTAAATGCCCTTAAATGAATATCCTATCATCCTGCCTACTCTAAAAGAAATCAGAGGATTCAATCCACTGAAACAACTTCCTTCGGAGCATATATATATCAGCACATAGTGGCTACTCAGTGGGCAAAGCTGTCACAGCTGGATGCCTAACTAGAGACCACTGAGGCTGGCCTCCTAAAACTAATTTTCAACTGTGTTTCAAATGCCTGTGGGTTGTTGCTTTGTCTTCTTTACTATCTATATATTACAGCCTTTTCATGGAAATTTGTATTACACTGTACAAACAATTAAAGGAGATAAAGATAAATAAATGGCACACTTGTAAATGCATTGAAGCAATTCGGATTACTTTTTTTCATCATCATAGTATTAATTTCAGATGCACCTCTTACTTAAAACAGCAAAAAAATATTTTATAAACATTCCACCTTAAATTTAAAACTCAAATGTCTTTATGGTAATTATAATGGAATAAAATAGAGACTGTGGACTCTAATATTAAATGTATATATTTTAAACCTAGGTTTTCCATTTTGCAGCTGCTTACAGATGAAAGTCTATCTGAGCACGGAACAGCATTTGTGGGGGTGGTAGTAACCATATCTGTCAGTCACGATGCCATTGCTCCACTGCTGCTATAGTGAACATTAAATCCTAGTGCTGGATGCTTCATGGTGCACTAAGCAATAAAGCACAAAAGAAGTCAAGAAAAAAAAAAAAGTTTGCTTGTTATCCCTATTGGCCAGAATCACAGCTGGCATAAATCAGTACATCTTCACTAACCTCAGCATAGCTATGCTGAGTTATATTACCCATGTTTTTTGAGATGTCATTCCTGATGTCTTTCTACTCAGGAATACATGATCAGGTATACATGTATTTCCTAAAGCTGCATGAACTATAAAAATACACATACACACACATATCAGAAGTATCCTGTCTTCCGAATACAATTACTAAAGGCTAAAGGAAGTGCAGTGACAGACAAGATGATAGTATTCACACTATATAATTTGAAACCAAAACTCTGACTGTAAAATTGGTTTGATCTGTAGACAAATGTCAGCTCTGTGCCCTATTAAAGTTGCAATTGTTTTAAAAGGACATATCAGTGAGCCCTGAAATGTTGAATAAATGTTAATTGGAAGTCAAACAAAATATCATCAGTAAAATAAAATATACAAAGAAAAAGCACATTCAATCTACCACACAGTAACAGCTGGATCCAAGAAAGAAAAACATTGCCAAATAGTCAGGTTCCTTCTTAACATAAGACAAGACAGACACTGGAAGATAGTTTAATTTTAATGAGCATAATCCTGATTTTTTTTTAAAGTAGCTACCATGAAAATAAATTACTTTCAAGGTTTAATTGCATGATTACATTGATTGTTGAGCTACTTATTAACAATCCTACATATGCTTAGCAGTGTAAAAATGCATGGGATTTATGATTGCTATACCATACTATATGCATGTAAAGCATTAAGAATTTGTATAATCTAATTAGAATGAGGAAATAACAATTTGTAATGTTCTACCTTTTTATTATTCGTCCAAGACTAAGTATTATGAATGATTTTTTTAAGCACTTCAATCATTTTTCTTTGGTACATTTGTACAGTTTGACAGCAGCAATTTAAAAATGAAGACAGAAGAGGGATTTGATTTTTATTTTTAATTATGGAAATGCAATCTTCTTCACATCTACTTTCAAAATGATGACTAGAGGCTATTTGCTTAAGTGAATGGTGAACAGTATGAGGAGTGAATAATCACACTTACTGCAGGTACTGTATAACTTATGAAATTATACTAAAAGGCTGCTACATAAAATACTAAAGGCAAAAACTATCAGAACATTGTATTATATATCCTACTTATGAACAAAAATGGCATTTTGTTGGAATGCAGCAATCACATTTTGTTGTGGGAGAGCAGTCATGAATTTTATGGGTATACTGTTTTCTAAATCCTGCTAAGAATTTTGCATCTTGGTAAAATATTTTAAAATATTTTAACCTTCATAATGAAATAAAATCTTATTATTTAAATGCACATAGTATTACCAATGTCACCAATCTGATGCATTCATTAAAAAGCTCAAATGCAGTAATTATTATAATATTGCCGGATAGGGAAAGAAAAAATAAATCTAAAGGTCAAATGATACCTAGTTCAAAACAAATTCTGGTAGAATATACCAACAAATTAAATAAACTGTCATTGGCTATTCTGTGAAAAAACAAGACATAAAAGCTTGGTTTCATATGAGTCAGTGAGAAGTTTCCCATTGGCACAGGCTGAGCAACTATTTGATTTTAGGCTTTTGTCTTTTTTTCGC
The DNA here is from genome assembly GCF_031877795.1 of Strix aluco. NCBI lineage: Eukaryota > Metazoa > Chordata > Aves > Strigiformes > Strigidae > Strix > Strix aluco. The sequence goes on from NC_133935.1 coordinate 70,142,484, forward strand.
TAAAAAGGGTATTCACATTTCCAGTTCTTCTAACATGACACTTTGATTGTATGTTACTGAATTTTCCCCCCCTCGCACTCTTGGAGAAGAAAAGATCTGATAAACCACTTCTGAATTTGTTAACAACAACAAAAAGGCCCTCTGACTATTAATTTGTCTTCGATATACAAGTGCATCTGGAGAATCATCCATGGGAAAGAATATAATATCTATTAAATTGTAATCCTTGGCTTGCTGCCTATACAGACCTAATTCCCATACTCTCCAAAGAAGCTTTGATTTTAGCCTTGAAATATAACCAAACGACTACAACAGAGTCAGTCAATCAATGTCATGAAGGCAGCTTCAGCAACCTTAACTAAGCACAGCATTTATTTTTCAGTGGTAGAGAAAAAAGAAGAAAAAAGAATAAATTCTACCTTTCCATATTCTTTCCATTCTTCTCACTTTGTTAGGCTTTTACTTGAGTGATGAAAAGTTTTGCTCTGCTACGGTTTTACTACAGAAAAGTTTTGTGGTCTGGTTTGTTTAAGTATTGATAACAACAATAAGCCTATACATATTGCATGGAGTATATGCATATGAAAAAAACAAAACCAAAAGAAAACAAAGGAAAATAAAACAAACAAAAGCCCAAAACCCCCAGCTCACAAACAAAAAACACTGACAGTGACCGCTTGACCTTAAAAAGCAAACGGTTATGAGGAGTTAGAAACAAGTTTTCTTCTCTTTAGACTGGAATAATAGGATCCCTGGACAGATTTCTGTATATTTCTTGAGGAGTGCAATTCACCAGCTGAGTAATCCTCTCTAAAAACTGGGTAACAACAAAGAGAAGAAGAAGAAAGGAAATCAGCTGTAAGCTTTAGGCTCTTAGCTTCAGATTCTCCTATTGGGGGGACTAACCTCCCTTCCCACCCAAAGGAGAGAAGATCCCCTCCAGATTATGAACTTGGTGTTCTGAACTATGGTCTGAAGAAGTCTATCAGCTATTCAGGGACTTATCACACGAACTCTCAGGAGGCCTCACACTTCTTGTAATCGAGGATAACATCCACTAGAGCTATGCATGAAAAGGAGAGTAATTTAGTAGTGCAGTTTCACATGAACATAGAAATATGAGAAAGATCTTGTTAATGTAGTTAATTAGTACAGATTGTAGCTTTACATACAAATGAAGTGCCATGCAAGTAGTTTTCACACTATGCCTAAGGTTAACATTTTTATTATATTTCAATTTCTATGTTGTACTTTTACATACAGGACAGTAGACATAATTTGAAATTATATATATTGAAATGTAGATTACAATTTAGAGCCTTGAAGACCTAGTTTTTCATTAGTTCCCCAGGTTATTCTGTTTTCTCATTTTGAGAATCTAATACAAAACACCTGCCCATATGGTCAGAATAACATTGTCTTCTAACATCATATAAAAATCTCCAGAAGCTAGTGTTTCAAATTATAGATTTGGTTGAGTGCTACACAGTCGATTTCTGTAATGGCAAGCAGTGTAGCCAGGAAAAAAGTTTCTTAATATAATGTCTTCAGACTGAGAGTTCAAGCTCTTCCAGAGAGTGAGGAACAAGATTTGCTATGTAACAAGGATTTTACACTGTCCTTCAGCTGTTACCATTCATATATGTGATTAACATTAACACATAGAACCAGTTTTTCTTAGCGGTACAAGATTTAAAAAATCATTATAAAATTATTTCTCACTAAATATATCTATAAACTGCAATAATTAATAAAAATACGTCATCTCTGCATATGCTTATTTATGGCATTCTATACCACCTTCTTTTCTATCATCATTTTAACTTCTACCACTATTCTTAATACAAAATAATACTTATTTGGTGGGATGATCCTGCCACATTTTGCTTTTCAGCTGTGCTATCCTGCTATGTTTCATGGAGTGCATCAGCACTTTAGATCAAGCTCCTAGTCTACAGTCACGTATTACTCATCTCATTTCTGTACCTTCCCTCCTGTTTGACTCATTGTCCATATTGCTGCACACTTATGAGGACAGGTAAATCAGAATCTTTCGGGGTTGATGGACTGTCAAGGTTCAGTCACCTCTTACTATTATTTATCCCTTCTTATACGTTGATATGGCAGTTATGAAACAACATTTTCTTCATCTCCCAGCAGGTTAATGCAACAAAGGGGATGGAATATATCCTGTGCAACTTCAGACACTCATCTCATCTAAAAGTGGCTGTCTAAAGTCACTTTTAGATGAGATTCAGATGAACCAAGTCCAGTAGTGCCCATTTCTCTCCAATGAATAGAGGGACTTTAGGATGATTAGCTGAGATGCAGTTGTCTGAAGTCTAAAGAGATGAATCCAAGTCCACCCGTCCAAGGTCATCCAACAAGTCTGAAAAGACATTTCAACTCAAATCTCAGGTTTATATTTTGTATGCTTGATCACCTGAGAAGTACAGTGATGGAATAAATTTGTCAGACTAAGGAGAGAGGGTTAATAGTGTAGTAGTGTTCTTACGAACTGAAAGAAAGCTTTTAGTTAATGGATGTCAGAATTCAGGAGACAAAAACCCACTGTCTTCAGAATCCCATTTGATATAAATTACTTTCATCCTCTTCAAAATTTTAGAAACTATAGTTATGGTTTATGTCATTAATTCAGATTCTTTCAAATAACCAGCTCCTTAAGAAGGAAATGCATTTAAAAAATAAGTTTACAGTTTTTAAAATCAAATACACAGATTTGAGATTTCCCTGCATCTAGGCCCATTTACTATTTTGAACATAAACAAAAGGAAGAGTCAAATGAGTATGTGAATACTTGTATTAACTGTTGTACAAGAAGGCGGCATCTAAATGCTGTTAAAATAATTGAGCTATTGAAGGCTGACTTGTACAGCAATAAAGAATGTCTCTGTTAAACTGAACAACACATTCTGTTGACTCAGGTGATTACATGTTATGCAAAAAGTGTATTACTGGATCCATATTAAAACTTGATACTGGTTTTACTAGTATTCTTTACGTCTTTGTGACACTCTGTGATCTAGTCCTTTGAAAGTGACTTGAACAGTGCATCTGGAAACACCAAACAACAGATGAAGAAAAGATATTGCTAGAAGTGAATAAGATTATTTCTCCTTTCATTCACTTTGATGTCCTGCTCTCACACTATATAGTACATACTGTTATTCTCAGTTGAAAATATGACTCCATATTGAAAATATAACTTATTATTAGCCAACACAGAATGACTTTAAATTCTAGTTCTTACTAGGAAAAGACATCAAAAACTAATTGCTTTTTAAAGAAATTATTTTTTTCAAATTACCTGCTTTCTTAGTCCATACTGGTCACGTTCTGCCCTGACGGGATAGTGTGACAGAGTGACTGACTGAAAATTAAAATCTCCTATGTTATCCACATCCACTCTTAAGGACTGCAATTATTTACACATATTTTTGAATGGTCTATTGTTTGCTTTGTTTCATCCTATGGATGGTTCTAATGTCCTTTTACCTGTGTTTGCTGTAGAATACAAAGGGCTGCATTTTACTTGTAAACACGAGGACCATTTAGCCACAAAAAAATTCTTAGCATCTCTTTCCTGCACAGCTGCTTTCTGTGCAGCTTTCATTGCAGGGTGCAACAGTTAGGATTGCTATATTTTGCAAATGAGAATTTACACATGTGAAGTGACTGCTGAGCGTAGTCAACTGTGACAAACCCAATCTTGAATTGCACAAGGCGTAAATTGGCCAGGACCCCTGCAAAGATCAAGTGTTTTGTGTCAGTCATTTAGTTATTTAAACAGTGTTTTTCCTTTAACATTACATAGCATGTTATGACAATCCTAACAGTGGCTGACGGATACGGAATTACACTGATGCAGCCCTTGCAGCCGTTCTAGCATCAGGTTCTCCAGAACTTCTTAATGGCCATTGTATAACTAACTCTTCCTCTCAGCAGAACTTGGTACATGCTGGGGAAGCAAAGATATGACATCACTTTTTTCCTGTCACTTCTGAAAAGGTTTTTACTTTAGATATTACTGAAAAGACCAGGAAGGCTGCAACTATGCCCTCTAATAGGGCTAAAAAGGATGAAAGCTTTTTTAAATCTTACAGAGGAACAATTTGGCTCATAGAAAAGCAACTTAAAGAGTTTGCTCCTACCATCTACTTATTTTCTCATGAAGCCCACCTGTACTACAATCTGAGAATAGATTTCTGTACCAATTAAATACGTGTCTTCTCTAAACTACACTTATCAAAGAATACTTGCCTACAAAAGGTAATAGAACTAAAAGCTGTAGGTGTATTCATTCTCAGAAAATCTCCAATTTCCTCAAAAAGAAAAAAATATGCAGTATTTCTGTATACTAAAACACTGGAACTGTTCTGGAATGAATAACATTTTCAGTCCTCATGATTATTTCTAGCAACTCAAAACAGCATGTTCTGCTTGTATAATGAGTATTTAATTTAGACTCATATGCACACTCACTTCTATACAAGCTGAACTCCATCATAAGCATCCTCTTCATGTTACTTACCTTGATTTACCCTCAGAATCACTTTGAAGACTGCAATATAGAGAAGTGATTAAAAGGGATTGAAAGCCAAAAGGGACCAGGTCATGAAATATATGTAGAAAGAGTAAATAGTACCATCAGGACTTTTTTAAAAAACACTTTCTTTCTAGAATGGACGTATCACGATACCACATGCCATATTGTAGGATGTAATGCATGTCTATAACTTGCTAGATGGTCTATAATTTCAAACTTTTCTTTTCCTGCTTGTTTTGACAAAAACTACATCACCACCATCCAAGACCCCACCCAATCCCCCAAAACCCTGACACTTTAAAATATTAAAAGTGTTCACAATTGTAATTTTTAGTACTACAGGAAGATTGGTAGTCAACAAGGTCCATAAATCAATTCCCTTATTGTAAAATGGATGTTTTCTTTCTCTCTCTTTTAGGTTACAATTCCTAAGCCTCATGTTCCTCAAAAAGAAAAAGTAAAAGAAGAGAGAGAGAGACAGGTGAGACAATAAGTATCATCTGACTCTTGTTATTCAGGTAGGAGCATACCAAATTTCCCAGTGTTTATCAGTTCCTATTGCAATTGAAGTCACACCTAGAATTGCAGCTTATATGCTACCAAACAGAAAGATTTTTCTAAGTATGTCTTTGTCTGTACTGACATTGCTGTCTCTAAGTATGGTTTTTCTCATGAATGTCATAGCAATGCAATGATCACTGTTTGGGAATGTACTACCAAACTGGAAAACATCTGAATTTGTACTATAATGAAATACATCCTCAAATGCAAATAGGATATTAGGCATTGCTACTATTAATTCTTGACTTCATATAATGACTTACTATGCTGAAGACAAGTAGTTGAAGAATGTGACTTCTGTGATCACAGCTGTGATTTGAACCAGGTGTTTTTTAGTGCTCAGGGAAGAACAAGCAGTTTGTTATCTTTGTCATTCTTTGAAGGTGTGTTTGGAAGGACCCAAGGATGTGCTCAGTTGATCTAACTACTTTTACTCTGAATTTCTGACTTCCTAATAATGAAAATTTCAAAGGCAAAGAAAAAATAGGAGGGTTATGTTTTCAAACACACACAGAAGGGGTTTAATTATTCCATTAACTATGTATCGTTGACTTCCATTTCAAACTTATTCCTAGTGTAAAGTAAAATGCAATGCATACTTACAACTATGAGAATGATAGGAGGACTTGTTTTTTGCTGGTTTTGCCAATAACTACTAATACAATGGTGAGTAGATTAATAGACGCTGCCAGTAGTCTCTGGGGATGTGCAAGTACATTAAGATGACTTTGTAATGCATCACTTCTGCTTACCATGTAATTAAGTTACAGTTTTCTGTATATAATTTTATTAATATGGATTAGTCAAAATATCAATGCACAACTAAATGCAGACTTGCAAAATGTGTATGTCGATAAAATAAACAAGGTAGGAGTCTAACTTCCATAAGAAGCCTTTTCAATACTGCTACTCAATTGTCATTCACATAGGTAATGGAGGTTATCTGAACTGTGCATTTATGGTCACCTCCTTTTGACAATGCCTCACTATTCTAATATGCTGTGAGACATTTTTTTTTTAAGTTCTCTGAAGGTGGACTCTTCTGTTTACTTGAACCAATTCTCTGGGATAGCATTATATAAAAGCAAAGGTGAAAAGGAGCTCTATGCAGGATGAATTAATTGAGGTAAAGTAACTCATAAGTGAGCCAACAGCCCATCACAACAGACCACAGAGTCAGCAAAGAACCTGCCACATTTGTAGTCAAGAGGAAAATGAGATTTGAAGGAAACATAAAAGAAATTGTGAGTGTCTAACTGGTGAGAAACAATGTGTTTAAAATTAATATGGTTTTCATACAGTATTAGTATGGTTTTCATGCATTACCTTGATGTGTACCTTTTTGATATATAAATATTGTGATATTTAGAAACTTACTCTTCTTCCTTAAATAAACATCTTATAAATGGGAACTATATAGTAACTAAGAACCAAAGCATCTAGCCACAGTCCTTTAAAGGAGGCAGGCACGGTCTTAAGTTGAAAAAAAATGAGGCACTCTAGGAATATTTTTATCTTCTCCCTTCCTCCTTTCCTCTCCTTATTTCTTCCATTCCTCCACCCTACTTTCCTTTTCCTTTGAAAATAACTTACAGTTACAAGCCTTTACATTCTATTTGTCACTTGTCCATAGCTAGCTTTATAGAATATTATTCAGAAAATAAAAATTGCATACAAATTGATATTTCCATTCCCACCATACCGTCAAAAGCCTTTGAGAGAACAGAATTGTCATAAACTAATCAAGAAAAGTTAAGAGATTTTGATTTACTGACCTTTAGTTTATTATTACAGTTAATGTCATAGCAATAAATAAAAAAAGCAAAACCATAAATGCTGTATAATATAACCTGGGTTTAGATCCCTCAGAGAGTTAGGAAAAAAAAAAAAAGAAAATATATGGGCTCCTAGTCAAGTATTTTTATCTTGAAATATTAATATCTATATCTTTTTCAGCCTAAGTTTATACAGAGGAATGACAAATAACATCTCCTGGATCAGTTCTGTTTGCAGATTAGTACTGCTTGAGTCAGAAAGAATTAAGCTCTTTCACCTCCCACAGCAAAGGTAAAGGTGATGAGTTTCTATTAATAAAGCAAATATAATCCTACACCACAGTAGACTATCACAAATAAATCATGCATTTCCAGCACCACAAATGAAGATGTTGTACATTAAAAATAAGACTGATGCAAGGAAAAATGACTCAAACCTAACTACAAAGACATAGAGATTTACAGCACTGTTCTAGAGAGAACAAAATGGCTTACAATCCTGTACAGCTGTTTAGAAAAAACAAACAGACAAAACGAAAGCAAACCAACTGCTATTTTCTGAAAAGATAGGAGGGTAACACAGTCTTCAAGCATAAAATAAATTAATAATTATGTTAATTCATTCATCTGAGCTTATTTTCCAGCAAATCCCCTGTTGGTTTCTTAATGAGGCTAATAATGTATAATCTTTACAACTAAAAGTCTCAGAGGAAAGTTTACACTTCAGGAAAAAGAAGAAAAAGATCTAGAGAAAAAGTACTTTAAGAGTAAACTAAAGTCTCACCGGGCTAGATCTGAACACCTACTGCATTGCATAGACGTACGGGACAAGTCTATGGGACTGGATGGGATATACCCAAGGGTGCTGAAAGAGCTGGCTGGGGTGCTTTCCATCATTTTCCAGCAGTCCTGGCTGATCGGGGAGGTCCCAACAGATTGGAAATCGGCCAATGTGACACCCATCTATAAGAAGGGTTGGAAGGATGATATGGCAAATTACAGGCCTGTCAGCTTGACTTTGGTGCCCGGGGAAGCTGATGAAGCAGGTCATCCTGAGTACCATCACACAACACATGAGGGACAACCACATGATCAGGCCCAGGCAGCATGGGTTTATGAAAGGCAGGTCCTGCTTGACAAACCTGATCTACTTCTATAGAGGGCGACTCGCTTATTGGATGAGGAAAAGGCTGTGGATGTTGTCTACCTTGACTTTAGTAAGGCCTTTGACACAGTTTCCCACAGTATTCTCCTGGCAAAACTGGCTGCTCGCGGCTTGGATGGGCACACGCTTTTCTGGGTACAAAACTGTCTGGGTGGCCGGGCCTAAAGAGTTGTGGTGAATGGAGTTAAATCCGGTAGGTGGCAGGTCACGAGTGGTGTCCCCCAGGGCTCAGTTTTGGGGCCACTCCTGTTTAACATCTTAATTGATGATCTAGATGAGGGGATCGAGTGCACCCTCAGTAAGTTTGCAGACGACACCAAGTTGGGTGGGAGTGTTGATCTGCTCGAGGGTAGGGAGGCTCTGCAGAGAGATCTGGACAGGCTGGAGCGATGGGCTAAGGCCAACTGTAGGAGTTTCAATAAGGCCCAATGCCGGGTTCTGCACTTCAGCCACAACAACCCCCAGCAGCGCTACAGGCTTGGGGAGGAGTGGCTGGAAAGCTGCCAGTCAGAGAGGGACCTTGGGGTGTTGATTGACAGCCGGCTGAACATGAGCCAGCAGTGTGCCCAGGTGGCCAAGAAGGCCAATGGTATCCTGGCTTGTATCAGAAATAACGTGGCCAGCAGGGACAAGGAAGTGATCTTACCCCTGTGCTCAGCACTGGTGAGGCCGCACCTCGATCACTACAAAAAGGACATTGAATTACTCGAGCGTGTCCAGAGAAGGGCAACAAAACTGGTGAAGGGTCTGGAGCACAGGTCTTATGAATAGCAGCTGAGGAACTGGGGTTGTTTAGTCTGGAGAAGAGGAGGCTGAGGGAAGACCTCATCGCCCTCTACAACTGCCTGAAAGGAGGTTGCAGAGAGCTGGGGATGAGTCTCTTTAACCAAGTAACAAGCGATAGGACAAGAGGGAATGGCCTCAAGTTGCGCCTGGGCAAGTTTAGACTGGATATTAGGAAGTATTTCTTTACAGAACAGGTAGTTAGGCGTTGGAATGGGCTGCCCAGGGAGGTGGTGGAGTCCCCATCCCTGGAGGTGTTTAAGAGTCGTGTTGGCATAGCGCTTAGGGATATGGTGTAGTTGGGAACTGTCAGTGTTAGGTTAATGGTTGGACTGGATGATCTTCAAGGTCTTTTCCAACCTAGATGATTCTGTGATTCTGTGAAGTGATATTGTAAGCCTTAGGAGAAACTTCTATCCAAGTTGTGTAGTCCTGTGAACTTGTGGCATAACTGCATCGATACACTAGAACTCCTGATTCCCAGAAGCATCTACTTTTAGATACCTAAACCAGATTAGGATCAAAGACTAGGCAGTACAATTCAGTACTCTGCCTCACATGAAACAACAGGTATTTCCAAAGCAAATATAAGTATTACACACATGCAAAAACCAAATACGTATGTATGATCTTATAATATCAGGTAAAACACAATGTTGATAGCTGTTTTGCTTTAAAAGGATGGCAGTGAGAGACAGTACTTTTCACATGGTCTTGCAACCAGCCACGTATAGACTCAACACTTGTCTTGCCTGTGATGCTTCACACACACCTCACTTGCTCTTCAGGAGTGCCTTATAAAACAGCTTCATTATGTTCTCAATTCCTATTGTTGATTACCTGTCAGCATGCTGAAAGTAATGCAACCTACATCAAACACCAGAAAATGTGACCCTATATCCTAATGTTTCCAGTGCTATTGTTGTTCTAAAATATACTGGATTATTGGGGGTGTGAAAATGGCAACTGAAACCCTATTGTGAGACTAGGTGAATGAACAAAATTATTTTATTTAAAATATCCTATTTCTGGCCTAATTCTGACATCTGTGATAATGACTATGACTGTGATTTTGACACTGCCAGATATCTTGTCCTGAAATGACAATTTGTGACATGAAGACACAACAGGGAGGTAAGGAGAGGGAAAAATGCATCTTTAAATGCATAATTAATAAACGTAACCATGAAAGACACTGTGTCATAAACATGAAAGCTACCAAGTAGGTATTGTTTCCACTACTATTATTGCAAGATATAGGGTACAGACCCACAGGTGAATTAAATATGAACTAATGGAAATCGTCTTTTCCCCTTCTTCACAAAAACTACTCTCATACAGTTCAGGTGGCATTACTAGGACTGTGAGAGACTATACAGTAACTCAGAACCACCACTCCACATCGAAATTAAGTAGCAAAGTTGTGGAGCTGTTAAACGTAAGATTAGAAAGTTTTCTTGCTGTTCCAAAAGAGCTACAACCTGGCATCTAACTCTATTATTTTCCTTTCTTTTAACAATAAAAGGAGCTTTGGCTGTTCGGGAAACTCAAATACTTGATTTGATCACTCCTTGATTCTTAGGTTTTTCAGCCTATCTTTTATTTCTCTCAACACTGCTAACAAACAATAGTTTGTAACAAAGCAAAAGACTCATCTTTGAACCATCAAATGTTGTGTGGATCAGGACTTAGTGTTCTGATTCATGGCTGTTGAAAATGTAATAACAACATAAAACCTCTTATAAAGAGACGGAACAGGCCTAAATCTGGAAAAAGGATGTAACTATGACATATCCACAGTGTTCTTCTCCAAGAGTGTCAGCATGTTGCCAATAATGTATTAACATTTTAATGGTATACTTAAATGTCATATTTCCCCTCTTGTTAAAGAGTTTGGCACTTCACCTTCTTAGAAAAACAATTCTTACAAATGTAAAAGCGTAGTACTCACAGAAAGCTATCTGTCCAGTCTATAAAAAAAGATTTATAACCTATATGTTTCCCAAAGGAAAGTTGCTGATCTAAAGATGCAGCAACCACAAAGCTATTTCTGACCATACCTAATTCCAAAAGCTATTAAAGTCTCTTCTCCATCTGCCGGTCCTATCCCTTGGACAACTATGCAAAATTTTATCACAAAAAGATGTATCTTCCTAATACTGACTGATGAGCAGCTTGTGTTTGAAGTAAGGGACTGATAGGCAGTGAAAGGTAGCCACCTGCCTGTAGAAAAATAAAACTGGACATTCACAAGTAAGTGAAATCACAGATAATACAATTTTGGATTAGAGAAAATATATATGTAAAACAAAGACAAGAACACTGATGTTAAAATTAAAATAAAAATACAACCTAACAAGCCCAGAGAACTTTCTCTTCTTTATGTCTGGAATTTTAATTAAAATTTTTAACAAAAATAAGCATGACATCAGACTTGTAGCTATTACAGTAGGGCAAAGGAGAGCGATGCTTGTTTGATACGGTATTAGTAAGTTAATAATGTGATAAATCTACTTATTACTTAGCATTAATCCCAGCAACTATTGAGAAGCACTTGATAAAATCTGCCCTTAGAGAAATGACTTTCTCCTTGTTTGAGGAACACATCTAATTGGGTTTGAAAATGGCGTCTGATCCGCTAATCTGGCAATTCAGAATGAATTGGTCTCTCAGGTTTTATATACTGATAAATCTACAACTGCTGGGCTTTCGGTAGCATTCTCATTTTTAAGTGTTTTTGAGATGAATCAATGCACATTTGGACAGATCGCGCTCTCTCTTTCATCTTGATTAATCCATTAAAGTTAATGCTTTAGACCTCGTCTGCAGCAGAATCTCCTTGAAAACCTGGGAAGGTAAGTTAATCATGGAAACAAGGTGATACCACATCACAGTCCTTAATATCCCCATTCTGATAACCTGATTAGTAGATCTAAAATGTTAGGGAATTATTTTTAAGACCCAAGGATCTGAGTTTCCAATTTAAACTTTCAACTACTGACTGCAAGAAGTAGATTACTTTTGTCAGCTGTGTGGGAATATAAAAGGAATTCAACTAAATGAGTAGTAGACTTCAGTGCAATGTACAAGCAGTGAAGAACGTTTTTATTCAAGTAACATTTGTAATATAAATATACATCAGTGACATACAGCAAGTATAAAAATTGAGACCTGTATCAATGTTGAAGACATTTACTGATACACAATAAACACATCAAAGTAAAGAGTGCAAATACAGGACTATCCCAGTTTTTGTCTCTGCCTTGCCAAATAAGAATCTAATTTTCCTTCTCCTTCTGAACATGCTCAACTAAAAAGTTTTCAGTACTGCACAGTAGTAGCAGTTATTGAATATATGACAAAATGACTGATAAAGCAATAATAAAATGTGATTAATACTTAAAACAATGTATTTACAACACAGGACCCTCTTGCAAATTATAAACCACAGATATCAAAGAAGCCCAGAGCAGCCACTTTTGGCATCAAGTAGTGTTTTAAAATTTAGGACACTTCAAAGTACATTTTTAGTCTTCAGAAAATACTCTGCTGAAAAAAAGACACTACATTTTACAAGAAGCTATTCAGGCTCAGGGAAGATGCTCCCCATCTTTATGAAACCAATGATGCACTCAAGCGGATAGTGCCTTATGTGATTTTTTTTTTTTTTTTTTTTTTCCAGATACTCTCTTTAGGTGAAATCAGTGTTTTGGATAAAACATAAGCATATATAAAAGCATGTAACTTGTTAACAAGTTATAATTAGAGCAAGAAAGAATACAGGAAAGATCTTTCAAATTCTAACTCAGCAGTTGTTTTAAGAAACTTTATTCCTTAACAGTAGCTTGAACAGATGAAAGACATGTCACACTCAAAGGAATTACAGAAGTCTCAATTATAAATATACCCACTATTCTTAACATTACTTTGTTTTTCTATTAATAATAGAACTCTCTCCATATGCACACAGGAACAGTGGACTACCACATCAGTAATACATGAATGGATTAATTCTGCTATTTGAGAAGTTTTGGTAGATGAAGGAATGAAAACCATGCCACAAAAATATGAAGCATTAAATTCTAGTCATTAAAAAATCAAAATGTTCAGTCATTTCAACTGGATGAGGATTTCATCCCTATAATTTAGAAAAGTTCAAAGCCATTCTTGTTCCTTAAAGAAAAAAAAAAAAAATCTACAGAAATTCTCATTTAGTTCACTAGAACCAGACTGGCTTCTTAGTCGTCTGAATAGTGGCTTGCCTCTAAGGCATTTTGTTTACAGCACTTTAAAGCACGATGGCACAGAGGTTGCCGAGGTGTTTCAGTGGAAAGAGGCACACTATGATCAACACCTGAGTCACAATTGCAATAAACAATTATGAGAAGCATTGAGAGGCCTGGTAAAGAGACAAGACAAACTGTTAAGAAAACCTTTCTTCTGAACAGAAATCAGCAGGAGGGAAGAACACTCAGAGACCTGCAGTAACTTCTCAGTGAAAACTGTTGTGATTTAACCATTTTGTAATGCCTCTTTTGGAGTTCACCACCTTCCCCATGGATTAAGGAAATTCACATCAGACAATTCCTGCCACAGGGTAACCCTCAGTGAAGTTAGGCTGATATACTGAGAGATAGCACCACCTGAGATCTTATCTTCTTTCAGAAAATGAGGAATATCTAAATGAATGATTTGTGAAAAGTTTAGTGTGACTTGTCTAGAATGACTTAGAAATTTGTGGCACTAGTAGGAATAAAATTACATTTTCCAGGATATCATTCAAGAAACAAATCTTTTTTCAGAACTTCTGCTTCTTTAATACACTGCTGAAGGTTTAACATCACAGCGAATGAGCTCTGACAACACTGTCTGCTCCGACCACATCATAGTGTCTCCTCCTATAAGTATAGCCTTGCCTAGCCAATTGTACTGACAGCCCTCAGTTTTCCAGCTCAACTCTGCCACCTTAATAATATTCTTCTAACACCGTTTTTTCAGTCTGACTTCCTGAAGACATGATACTGAAGAATAATGCTGACTGAGCATCCCTGTTGTTAACTTTTGAACCCAAAAGTTACATGGCTGATTTTAAACAAGGTAGGCAAAGACCAACAAATATTTCTATAAATGCTGGCGAAAGAGATATTTGGGCGGTTGAAAAAATGCTGTGTGCCCTTACAGAAGGACAGGTGGCAGCCTGAGCCGATCATGAGACATGACTTGATTGGAAACCGTGCTCCACAGGTCCATGGCGTGCTTAGTCATTTTACTTTTTTGGGGAGGGGAGCAGGAAAGCTAACAGTTGGAAAAATGAGAAATTCCACTATATGACATCAAACCAACATGAACACAGAAGCAGATTTTGCATTTTTATCACAAAGATCTCTGCCTTTTGAGTTAACCAACAGCACCAGTAATGTATATTGTCTACATCAACGTTGAAATAAAATAGGCCCAGGGAACATTCTTAGTCCTGAAGTCAGATGGCATCAGCTTAGATCTTCTATGAGCCTCATATAGTAAACAGGGGGCTCTAAGGCAAAGTTTGTTCTGTTCTTTTTTTTGTTTCTTTCATTTTCTGTTTTGAAGGGTCTGAAATAATAGGAGGGTGGACTGCTGCCACACACAGTGTTTTTTTTTTCAGTACGCAATTTCTTGTGTGCCATGACCTGGGATAAGACATAACAGCAAATGGGAGTATTTGATGGTGAAAAGCATAGAGATAGTGATGGAAAACTGTGGAAGGAGTGAAACTTGATTTTATCTTGTTCACACTGCTCCTTCGGGAATGGCCCCTGGCATTTACTTCCTCAGGCACTGTCTTGAAGAGCACTAGCTGGCCCAGACCACTAATGTGTCAGGGATGATGCTAATAAGTGGGATGGATGAGTGCAGGCCAGGGCTCAAGCTGGTGCTCTGGCCCTGTTTTACTTAGTATAAAGATCCCTGCCGTAGAGCCAGCAGGACGTAGAGCTGGGAGATGGACAGAGTAGCTGGATGTAGATGAGAAATTGTCCAATGGGTTTCACTGATGTTGACTAACAGAGAAAGAACAGTGAAGTTTGGAAATCATAAATATATTTATGTGGGAATATCCTTCTACCCATTTTCTCCAAATTAAGTCCATATGATTTATTCTCTTCAATTTGACATCATACCAAACCGTTTCATTAATTTCTAGCTCTTCACTGTTGCCCCTTTCTGCTCACTTAGTTCCCATCTTCTCTCCACTGTCTTCTCCCAGTTTCCTTCCTTTCTTACCCATTTCTAGTCTCATGCTTAACAAAGCAGAACATATTATTTCCCTAGACTCTTTCTTGGAAACAGATGAACCATATTTAGCCTCAGGCAAGCAGCTGGAATGAAAAATTTCAGTCCAAAAGGATAAAGTTTAGTAAAGTTATAAACAATGAAAACCAAAGACCTACCTTTGTGTTCGACAACTTAAATAATATGCTAAAAGATATACATACACACATAGCCCAATGTATACTCAAAATAAATAATTAAAAAACCAAAACCCAACTATGCCTGACATCCTTCTGGCAGTAGAATCTATATGGAAAGATTTTGATACTAAAATTAGCTTAGAAAGAAAGTTGCAAACACAGCAATGGGGAGTACATTCTGATCACTTACCAAAAAAGAAAAAAAAAAAAATAAAGGCAGAATGCGGTAACCTAATCAAAAGAAAAAAAGCATTTCCTGCTTCACAGGTCACCAAACACTCTGAACCCTGCCCTGCAATTCTTCTGATGCCAAGGGACGTTTGGACACTGGAGAATAAATAACACTCATTTCCTCTTCAGCGTGTTGCTGGATGTACCACTAAATATGAGAGAGATGTGACAGCACTGACATAAAAATTAAGATAACCTACTTAAAAAAAAAAAAAAAAAAGAGGAATAAAAAAACCAGAAAAGGATCTTGTCAGAAGCAAAAATCAATGATTCTTTCCTTTTTGACACACTCAAGTTATACAAACCAGGGAAAATGGAAGTATATTTTTTCCAAACATATAAGACCACTCTTCCTAAAATAGTGTGAAATCGGCTGGTACAATCACATGCTAAATTCAGTCTCATACAGCAGCAAAACAAAGATTTGGGGGAAGATTTTAATAAGGACTGGAAAATCTTAGAAAAAATAAGAATTTTTCTATCTACACAACATAAGACTACAGTTTAAGCTCACATTAAAGAATGCAAGAAGATTACTACAGAAGTCAGGAATTTATAGTCATCACTGACTTGCACAAAGTAATGATCTTAGTTTTAATGCATTGAGTTTTGGTTTTAAACCTTTAAATTATCAGCTTTGTGTCACTAGATGAGGTAAAAACTAAAGTGGTGAGCAGGAGCCTGATTACATATGATAAACACTAAGCTGCTGTACATGAAAAAATTTTAAAAAGTCAAGAACAAAAACGTCAAAATTAAATAGTTCATATATAAAGCTATCAAATTAATGGGGCATCTGAGAGCTAAAGCCCTCCAGGGAATGTGATAAATCTGTGTAAGTTAATGTGAATGTTACATTTGATATCTAAGATTCAACCAAAAAAACTTCACAGCTGCATCAGTGCACACAAATGGGTAACAGAAGTGCGAAGAATTAAGGGATGTGTTATTGGATGTTATAAGACAGTGGTTATACTTATATTGCTAAAACAATTGTTTATATCTTAAAAAAATATATCCTTTACTTTTCACAGCACGCCAATGAGACATAGGATGGAAATGGTCTACACGCTCTGTTTTCATTGTCTCTTTAGCAATCTGCATTTTCACGAATGCACTAAGACTACCTCATAAACCAGATGGCGTGACACAATGAAGTAGTTTTAAGTTGACTAAAAGTTAGGAAAGCCTATCTAATATTAGAGAAATTCTGTAATAGTGCATAAATGGCAATAGTTTGGCAATTGCAAATATTTTATCTTGAAATACTGCCAACTTTGTAATTGTGGTAGGATATAAAAAAACATACAAGAAGCTTGAGGATCAGTAGAGTCATTTACGCAGAGGAAAAAATTCTACCATCTCTAAGTTGCATTCTTACACTTCTGAGTATCAGAATTCATTTAAAAACCATAATGCAATAATTATATTTTAATAGCTTGATTTTGAAAATTTTTCCTGCTTGTGAAAGGACAGAAAAAAAGCAAACATACACTACAACCATCCCTTAGTTAGTGTGAATAAAAATGTAATGCTCTATGAGTAATTCTTGGAACTACACACAAACCACTAACAGACAAGAAAACAAAACAAAACAAAAGGTCAATGGAAAAAAATGTCCCCTCCATAAAGGAAGAGAATCTGCAAAACTAGTTGTCTTTCCTCTGTACGTTGCTTCAGGTGAGTATTTTATATATAGCTGTTATAAATGAAGCTGTTATCAATTAATTCTTGCATACCATGTTCAAAATAGTTGAATGTCAAATAATGTTTAGACAATTTGTTGTTTTAAATACACTCCTGTAATGCCTTGTCCTGATCCACAATTGCTTCACAGATGCTGTTGACTATCTTATTATGGGTGTGAAGACAAAGGCACACAGCAAGTTCCATTTCACACAGTATACTGTTGTGAATTTTGGTTTTTTTTCCTTACTATTACATTGATTATTGCTATTTATTAATTATTGCTATAATCTATTTTGAGTAAGCTCAAGACAAGCAATAAAAAGGTCAAATAAGGACCCTGAAAATTACTGAATAGGGTTCCAGAAAAATCTCACAGATATTGAGATTTCAAAAAGATAAATGAGTTCATATCTTTCTGCTTTTTTGAAAACATGGAGAAACAAGCTATTATGTTAAAGAAATTAAATGTTGAGAGACATTGTTTTATTAAAAGGCTACCTAATTGGAAAATGTTTATTTGGTCTGTTGCAGAACAGGGTTCTTCAATCATAAAAAGTCCAAATGTTCCTAAAGAGTATTTCTAAGAATTTGTGCATTTTTTTCCCATCATAACCTTAAGGTAATTTTAAAAAGCCAGTGCTTTATATACTGACTGGCTGAAAATAATAACTAAAATTTGAATATATTTTCTATACAGGGAATATTCTCTTGATAAACCCAGATCAAAATAATACCCCCAAAAAACCTCTGAGACTGTTTCTTACCAAATCCCTCATAAAATATATAAACATTTCTCACAGTCACATCTTTTGTAGCACTAGATAATTTTGTCTATGACAGATTTTTGATACAAAAATGCAGCAGAAATAAAGAGAACTAAGTAAAACAGGTCAAGCTTGCTGCATGTCAGTATCTTTTAAACAGAACCCTCACATTTAACACAACTTTGTTCCTCTCTCTGTTTTGAAAGCTTATTTGTTGTAAAGATTGGGAGAAAAAAAAATATTTAAACAGTAAAACTAAGTGGCAAAGACATATTATCAGTAATCATGTTTTATTAGTAAATATTCAATTTGTGCCCTAGACTCCCAAGCCATTTTACAAACATTTCCTGTTAAAACATTTTTATCTGCTGTACAGATTTAAAAGCCAACATTTGTCAACGCATATGGTTATTATCAGCCAATGGTACACATTTGTTTAGTTGTTCCATCAGCTTTTGTAGACCTATATCATGATAATTGTCAACTCTCCCCCTCACTAGCACTTTTGGTTTATCTTTCCTTGCTGTTTGCAGCTCAGGACCCAATCCTGTTAACATGAGAAGTTTAATTTGTTTAAAGATTTTCAAAATTAGAAAGAAAGACCACTCCCTGTTAGCAGAACTGTGAAAATTAGTCTTTGCTCATGTGAAATTGTTTCGTTTCTGAGAACAGGCCATGACCAGCCCTGGTAAATCACCTGAGAATTAAGAAAGAGTCTTGTTTCTAATCCTTTTAATTAATTAAGACCCCAAACAAAAATTAAGTGAATGGAAGCTGAGATGCGCACTGGATCTGTCAAGGGCAAGACAGTCATGTGTGTGAGACAGATCCAAAACACGGCTTAAAAGTATTAAGCATGGATGACCCCAAAACTGCTTAGGGGATCACCTCCTTGTTCTGTTTCACAGCTTTTTTGGTGAAAACAATTTTGAACAGTAAATAGGAAAAAGCAGCAAATTTGCACAGATCTAAACTAGCTGAGCTTCCTTAGTGGGGAGGAAACTTTAGAGTATCAGGCTCTGTTTAACTGAAAATTTGCCCTTTGCTATTACCTGTTGTGGAACTTGCTGTGTCCTCTAATGTGCTATACAAATAGTTAACCACTAACTTGGTATTTCCTTAAAAATAAGGAGAGTATAATGTCTTGTGAAATTAAGATGTCTTAGAAGTGAAGTCCAAGACTCCATGAAATATGTTTTTACTTCATACTATTCCCAGGTTACAACAGCATAGCTGAACATTGGTGTACTTTAACAGGAAGACATAGATACTACAATTCATCTGAGGACTTCTGTCAGGTGTATTCCTCATCGTGTAGGGGGAAAAGGTTAAAATGAAATAAATTTCTTGGTTTAGAAGTCATGTGTTTTTAGCTAATTCTTGTGCATTTTGCAGTGCCCGCATCAGTGTTACCAAGGTAGTACAAAGCATTATTATCATGTAGATACAAAAATAAAATGACATGATTTCAGAACGTGAATCTCGTTCCAGCCAACAGTCATATCCTTAACTTCTGGTACTGGTCATACAGTTCAGACAATTAATATACAAGACATTTTGGAAGTTAAGCTTCCTTCAGCATTCCTCAAATTCAGACTTACAGTCACAAGCAACTAGGAGAATTATCTCAAGGCCCATGCTGTGGGATATGGTATTCCACCCTAGCTGTGCAGGGTGGTCATATTCAGGGTATTTCCATAAAACGCTAAGAACAAAGGTCCTCAGGATGATAACTTAGATAAAGTAGACACACATTGACATGGCTATATGGCTTCCAGTACTTGAACTCAGTGCTGAGAGCTACTGTGGGTGTCTCAGAAAGAGTAAGGGTCACACAATTAGATATAGCCTGTGACTTTTTCTGGATGAGCATCATACTTTATGTTAGCTATGTGTGAAAGAGAGGGCACTTCTACACTGACTTCTTGTTTCTGTCAGTGTAATAAAAATTGATAAAGTTGAAAACAGTGCAAAACTTTGTGAAGAAATATAAAGAGTGGGGCAAAATGTGATACTCTTCTCCCACTATTCTGCACTTGATTCGACACAATCTGCCATGTGTGTTGCTTTAGGATAATTTAAAATCTGAGCTTATACACTATGTATCTCTACAGTTCAAGATGTTATCAATAACTGCATTTCACAAAATGTCCTCTCTCTGGGCACATAGTATGTTTTACCTATCTGATAGGTCTGAAGTTGGCAGGCAGATGTTGCAAGTCATCCACATTACAGCCCACCTCTCTAGAGCCTGTGTGTGCAACAGCCAGCCATCTGTTTTCTGGACTCTCTGATCTCCCCATTCTTTTAAGGCCAGCCCTATGGAGAATGGTGGCAGCAGTGGCTTCTCATCCAGTGAACAAATACCACACCAGCTCTTTTACTTTTTATACTGCCTGAAGAATGTGGAATGGATTATTTTAATTATAAGTCACCTTGCTAATTGCATTCTGTTTGGTGAGTTAAATCTGTTTAACCTACAAATTCTCTAAAGAGATCTAATAAATTTGGATTATATAAGTATTTATCAGTATTCCAATTACAGCTAACATCTGACGGGGGGGGGGGGGGGGAGAAAAAAAAAAGAAAAAAAAAAGAAAAAAAAGAAAAAAAAAAGAAAAAAAGGAAAAAAAAAGAAAAAAGAAAAAAGGAAAAAAAAAAAAGAAAAAAAAAAGGAAAAAAAAAAAAAAGAAAAGAACCCCCAAAACCTAAAAAAGCCCTTTTCAAGTGATAGGATGTCCTGAGCCATTTCATTCTATGCTGATTCTGTCAAATGTCGTACGCTCAGCAGGTAAGCCCTGAGATGTGAAAACAGTTGGGTCTTAATTGTTCATTAAGAATTTCACTGAGCACCACACAGCTCAGCATTCAACAGTGTATCCAGACAGCCCACTGCAGTGTAGTAGGGATATACTCAAGCTATCTCCTGAGTAAAATTCAGATATTGGAAACACACCAACCGTGAACTCTGCACAAGCAAATATTGCCCTCTATTTTTCAACTTTGCTAATCTGATGTGAGCTAAATGTTAAGAGATTATTTTTTTTGATCCTGACGTTTTATTGGACTGTGATTTCTTCTCTGTTTCATACCTCTTTACCATGGTCTACTTAAATGTATGTAGCATTCTCTGTCTACAAAAGGAAATACTGCTATGCAGATAAATGAATTATTCTTTCTATGGAGATTCCTTCATACTTTGGCCTCTAAATATGATCCTCACTTGCAATAAGAAAGTAGAAATCAAGAACTACTTGCATGAAACCAACTGCTATCATTATTTTTCATTCAACAAGGTAATGAATAAGGACTTGTAAGCAATACAAGGATTTCTCTTCTTTAGAACACTTGTTTTTCAGTCTCACAGTTATGTTGGAATAGAAATGTTGTGGGAACAAAGTTTCTTCTTTCCCTAGCAAAAATCAAATTGCCTATTTCCATCTTTTATTTTTCTTTCAAACTTGCAATTTTTCATGACAAAAAGGGAAGATAACAAGTGAAAAAAAACTCCAAGGAAAATTATCAAAAATAGCATTTTAATAAAATATTAATTCAAACTTGGGAAATTGGCTTTCATATATTTCTGTTCTCTAAAGGTAGAAGTTACAGAAAAATGCAAATGTCATATGCTTGGATAGGAAACGTGACTTGTTTCAGAAAGACAAAGAAAATATAACTTGATTCTGTGTGCTACACTTATTCTTTCAAATGATCATACTGGAGTAGCACATACCATAGAATATTCTTATTGTACCAGGATGAGGATAGCTGACCATAATCCTACATGCAGTGCTGGAATTAATCTCAAACTAACCATTTAATTTTTTTATTATTCTCCCCAATGAAAGTCCTTAAAATACTCCTTAGTTATCTCCTTGTTTATGGCATAAAGTTTATGAGAGTTACCTGGTCAAAAAAAAAAAAGGATTACACTGGAACTGAAGATATGCAAAAGTAAATATAGTCTTGGTTTTAACAGTCTTTGTTTTGGTCTTAAACCAAGACCATGATTCTCATGCAATGTGTATTTATACAGCAACTGGCTATGTCACAGTCTATGGCGATTCTGAGCAATCAGAACCCGCCTTGCGTGCTAGACCCAAATGCTGAACATACTCAACTCTATTTTGTGCTTTGATGGAAATTCTATATGAATGGCTGCAGATGGTACTTGCTCAGCCCTATCCATCCCATTCACTCCTACTGATTACCACAATATTTTTTCAAAGGAGGTTGTGCTGCCCTATGGCCACTTTTCTGGAGTGCACAGGCAGATAAGCAGTTCCCATAATAGCTAGCTAGACTTCTCCTGTCAACCTATGCTATGCAGTCTTGCCGCTCACCCTCTCTGGCTCACCTCACTCTTCCCATCACAGCCCTGTATCATAAGAGCAACACAGTGCTGAAGGGTGAGCAGACATGAAGCTTCAAGCAAGCTACACTGCCTCACTCCTGACATCAGGGTGAGGCACAGGAGGGCTGTACAAATGTTGCAGTCAGGTCTGGAAGGGGTGTCATGCCTGAGCTGGACCCAGTCTGAATGAGGTACCTTGAACATGGTATGGTTGCTCTTGTGGGGCTGCAAGGGCCTGCAATGTGGATATAGACAGATTGGTCTTATGGAGGGACATAACCAAAGTGCAGACATAGCTACTGACATCAACAGCTACCACACCTAAACACTAGGAAAACACTTCTTTACTACAAGTTGATCAATGTTATGATACACATACATTTCTCAGGAATTATGTTTCTAAGAGTAATGGGAGTTGTTTCTCAATGTATATAGACTAGTCAATAATTCCTTTAATTAACTTAATTCAGTAAATGAGTAGTGATTTTTTGTGTTTAGATTGCAGCCTTAGAAACCAGCTGCAGCATGTCAGCTATACCCTCCCACTAGGGGAGAAGGAAGAGTTACCTTCTGCCTAGATTAGACTAGTTTAAAATTAAAAATGCATAGACTTTCTCATATGTAGTGGTTTCTCCTATGTTGGCCAGCAGAGAATGGGTCTGAGCCATTACTCTTCTCAGATCACTTTTCCCTGAGTAGGAGAAGTGTCCTGACTGTGGCCAAGAGGTCTTTTCTAAGAAAGATCTTCTGTGACGTCTAGTGGGGAGAAAGGCAGAAAGAAAGGCAGAAAGTCCTGATTTCTGTGCCCCACACAATCTCTGAACACAGTTTCAAGATACAAACTAGACTCTGGTACTCAAAAAGTAACTTTGTATTTGCACATTTAATATACACATTTCCATACAGACATACACGTCAATCTCTTTTAACCTGGTTTTACATAAAAATTCTGGAAAACCAAAAACCTTGCCAGGTTGTTGTGAGTGGACTCTTGCACTTCCATTGATCATTGTTTAAATTTTAACAGCTGTTACACAAGTACTTTGTGCAGATGGCAAAGCGAGACTTTTTAAGAGAGAGGAAGAAAAACAAAGGATACTTATTAATGAACAGAGAAAAAAGAATACACATGTGGTTCCTGTTACAACATCATTCTCTTTAAATCCAATCTCCTCTATTACAAACTTCAAATCGCCAACATCAGTTAGTTGCAGAAAATAATCTGAGGTGCTGTAATATATATAACTTTGTGGGAATGACTGCCTCTCAATGTGTTAAATAAACACCAACGTTTTCTGACAACACAGTTCCTGGCCACAAAGTAATTAGCAACTACTGAGAATAACAGTGGGAAACAGACCAGTACGTCATATGGAAACTCTTATCGGGCGGGAAGTAAGTAAGTAAGTAAGTAAATAAATAAAGCCTATTGAATAGGAGAAAAAAAAATGGGAGGAATTTAATGTAGTATTATGTACATAACACAGTATTATGCACACCTACAGAGTTAAACAGAGAGTGTGCTTCTTAAAGACAGTTAATCACTGTATAGTATTCTATATTAAAGGTAATTATAATTCCACTTCTTTCACTACTTAGCTAAAGGAGTTAAAAGAGTGTGACAGTACTTCTCAGAACCATTACACTAGCACATAAAAACAAGGATGTAAATATTCTAGGCTGGGTTACTGGAAAGAGAAAATGTGCTAAGCCAGTAGTTACTTGATCTGATTGAACAGTTTTCAAATGCTACACAGCTCAGACAACCTTTTTTTCTTTTTTTTTTTTTCTTTTTTTTTTTTTTTTTGCTATATTCCATTTCGAATCATAGGAATTTCAATTGAAAGGGATCTCTTAAGGCCATATGTTTCAATCTCCTGTTTCAGGAAGGACTATAGTCAATCCCAGATCAGATCAGGAGTGGCTTTATCTTAAAGTCTTGAAAACATCTAAGGATGGGTAACCTGTTCCAGCTTCAATCCACCACTACTGAGGTAAGTTTCATTATGTCATCTCTGTAACTCTCCTTCAAGTACTTATACTCTCCTTCCCTTGAGATCTATCATGTTGCTCCTCAGCCTTCTCAAACTCTCTTTATAAGTCATGCTCTATATCTCTAATCATCTTGGTAGCAAGCTTTCTACAAGTTTGCTAGACAAATAGTTAACATTATATTATTAAATGCAGTGGTTAACATGCATAGTAATAGAAATGGTTCTGGACACTTATAAAATATCAATAGAACTTTAGCTTGTTCATCACCAACCTGCTCTGTCAAGCCTTCTTTATAGGGATAGCTCTATCTCAGGTAAGATCTACCTCATCAGTAAGACCTCACTCTGATTTTCTTTTAATTTCTTCATTCTACCTTACTTCCAAACTTTGGAATAGACCATAGAAATATAAATATTATAAATATTTCACAAATTATAAATACTATTCAAAGATTTAAATGTGACATCTTAAAATAGTAAAATTGTTTGGAATTTACACAGAAACATGTCCTTGTGTCCAAATGATTGCTGTAATGCTTTTATGGACTTCAGTGTTTTCTTTAATCTCTTCTAAACTGTGGCACGTAGAGTGGTGATTTGATCAAAACCTCTTATAACTTGATCCCTTATAAAGACAGATGAAGGCAATGTCTTTGAGAGAGACAGAGTGAAGACAAGTTGAAGACAAGGAAAGCAAACAAACTGCTTTACTAATAAAAAACCCTTGAATTCTCTTTTTAGGCATGCTTAAGACTTTCACGTTTTTTTAGTTGATAATCTGTAGAACTACTTCATTACAGACAACAATTAAAAAAGGAAATCTCACACAGGTTTCAAATAAACCTTGTTGCTTTATGATTTGTAAATCTTAAATAAAAAGTGATCAGCAACTTGTCAGGAGCCTATGAATTTACCTCTAATGAGGGTTAAAAAACTATGAATGTTGGAAGCAGAATCTTTTAATTATCTGTATTCTATTCTGCATATAAGAAAAGATAAGCTTTTCCAGTACATTTAATACCTTAACTCCACAGGTGTCCCGAATGCACCTATGAAGTAAATCAGCTTGTCTGCTGGCCAGGATTTAGGCCGTCTTGCCAAAAGTCTGCCAGTTTAACTGAATAATTCATGATGCTTTATGATGTGGACTACTGTCCACAAGAAAGAAGCAGACTCATTTTTCTTATGTCCTGAAATGGGACTCAAAATGTGAGCCAAAGGAGAGAGGAAAATATGGTTTTACTCCCCCATTTAAATAAGCTTCTCACCTTGCAAGAAATGCACTATATTGCTACTAGTCAGTAAGTGTCCTATGGTAAAATTGCTCTGATGAAGATGGTGAGGAGCTTGCAAGAACGAGAGTTTTCTGAAGAAGATTTAGTTAAAACGCAGGAGGTAAATTGTAAAGGTAAAAGCGACAGAAAGCAGACCAACTTTTGTAACCCACTATATTTGGAATACCGCTATCCTATTTAATTCACATAATGGAATGTTTGTAATAGTTTTGTATTAAGCTTTCTGCAGGATTGAACCAAGTGCAAAGATTGATTACAGGCCAAAAGGATGTAGCAATGACATTTCTTGGGTGACAATCTGGTTCTCAGTAATTATTACTTTTAAATTCTATGGCAATTTGTTTTATCAAATGACATATTTTTTGTGTCAGGTATCTGTAACCTTTTACACATGACTGCACTTGGTATGGAATTATTTTGATAAGAGAATGTTAGTATAATGTCAGCACCATCAATGTTTTCATCTCTGAAGTGCTCCCATCAGACATGTGGGGTGACTGGTACAATCTCATTACTAGAAAGCAATTTCAAAGATGTCTACAGCACTAATCCACTAAATTCACAGTGAATTTCACTGGGCTAAACTGTCAAAAACTCAAATATGGAATTGCATGTAGATGAAAAGTATGAAGAGAAATAACATTTCTATTTCTAAATATCTTACATTTGGTACTTATTACTTTTTTTTTTTTTTTTTTTTTTTTTTTTTAAATAAGTAACTACTACAGAAGATGTGCATTCACAGCCCAGAAAGCCAACTGTATCCTGGGCTGCATCAAGAGAAGTGTGGACAGCAGGTTGATGGAAATGATTCTCTCCCTTGAGACCCCACCTGGAGTACTGTGTTCAGCTCTGGGGCCCCCAATATAAGAAGGACATGGACCTTCTTGGGTGGGTCCAGAGGAGGGACATGAAGATGATCAGGGGGCTGGAGCACCTCCCCTATGAGGACAGGTTGAGAGAGTTGGGGTTGTTCAGCCCAGAGAAGAGAAGGCTCTGGGGAGACCTTATAGTGGCCTTCCAGTACTTAAAGGGGGCCTACAGGAAAGATGGGGAGGGACTCTTTTTCAGGGAGATAAGAGGTCACCATTTTAAACTGAAAGAGGGTAGATTTAGATTAGGTATAAGGAAGAAATTCCTTACTGTGAGGGTGGTGAGACACTGGAACAGGTTGCCCAGAGATGTTGTGGCTGTCCCCTCCCTGGAAGTGTTCAAGGCCAGGTTGGACGGGGCTTTGAGCAACCTGGGCTAGTGGAAGGTGTCCCTGCCCATAGCAGGGGGTGATCTTTAAGGTCCCTTCCAACCCAAACCATTCTATTCTATGATTCTATGATATATTTATAAAATTCAGTGTTTGTGAACTTTAATGCCTTATCAGTATATGGACAAAGGATGCAGAGTTATGAAGTCAGAATGTACTCTTTCTATTGACTTCACCAAATTATGACAGTTATTTTGTGCATTTGAGCAACATTTTCCTCATATCTGTAGGCTATTTAAAAGGGAAATAAAAGCAATAATCATAAACACTGAAAAATAAGTTGCTTAAATGCCTTCAAAATAAAAATCTTTATATTATTCCTTTTATTTTCTGAACGCCAGGGTTCATATTAAAAAGCAAAAGATGATTTGTCACTTAGCTATATGATAATCAAAGATTAAAAGTCTGTCTTTATACTTCTTCATTATAAATACTTTATGCTGTATTAATAGCTAAAAGGAAAATACCTTAAAATGCTCTAAATGGATTACCCCAGCCTTTTATGTTTCCTTTCCTGATAAGATAAAATGGTATAGGACAGAAAAATTCTTATTCATAATTTACCTTAAAAATTTTAAGGCAACTTTAGTTTTTAGTACTAGTCAAACTCATGTGAATCGTGTATTTTCTACAGCCATTCTGATACCACCATTACCATTACTAAATTACTTGTAAAGTCAATGAAAAAAAATCACTATTTTTTGTAGGGCTGTATTCTCTTCTCAAATTATATTCCTGCATAGACTCTATTGAGTGGGGTGGGATAGTGGGAAGAGGAAGTGAGGGTAAAGAAAAGCAGGCTGAAAGAAGGACTCATCAAACTTCAAAGCTATCCAAAACTTGGCACCTAGACTGAAATACTTTTATCAACTTTTGTTTTTATAAGAGGAGCTGAGCTTCTCCAAGGGCATTGTATTACACTCTAAATCACCTTTCTAAAGCAGGTGAGACAAAGTCCTCTGGATGTACCTGGTTCTTTTCAGTAAATATGAACAAAGCCTAGATGATGAGCTCAGACAAAGTGCAAAACTTTCTAAAACTTAAATTAGACTAATTCTACTTTATATACTAATTCCAGACCAGTGATTGTTCCCTTCAGAAAGTGAGAATGGGATTCATCTCATGTAATGATAGATTTATACAAGTTAACATGCTTAAATCTGAGCTTATCACCCTGGGCTTTCTTAACAATCAAAAAAGACATATAGGTAAGTGGGTAGGATTTTATAGGACCATGGGCTAATTCAGGTTGGAACAGACCACAGAGGGTCTCTATTCCAACCGCCTGCTCAAGGTAGGGGCAGCTCTGTAGTCAGACCAGGCAGCTCTGAGCTTTATCCAGTCAGAGTCTTGCACCATTCTCTTGATAACGTCCTTGTAGGCTGCTGTTAGCCCCCTCGGTCTCCCTCAGAACCATTCCTTCTTCAGGCTGAATAAGACCAGCTCCCTCAGACTGTCCTCACAGGGCAAGTACTCCAGCCCCCAACAACCATGGTGGTCCTCTACTGAACTCATGTTTGTTGTTGTCTGTTTACATTGCGAAGCCAAAAACTGGATGCAGTATTTTATATATGGTCTAACAAGTACTAGATTGGGAATAATCACTTCCCTCAGTTCAGTGGCTCTGCTTCTGTTAATACAGCTGAGGAGGCTGAAGGACGCCTTTGCTGCCAGGGAACTGCTGGCTCCTGTTCAGCTTGCTGTCTGTCAAGACCACAAGGGCCTTTTCTTCAGACCCATCAGTCACCAGCCTGTATCACTGCAAGGGATTCTTCCTTCTTAGGTGCAGGACTTTGCACTTGTCCTTGTTGAATCTCATGTTTCCTGTTGGCCCATTCCTCTAGCACATCTAGGTCCCTCTGGAATGGCAGTCCTGCCTTCAAGCATGTTGACTGATATGGAAATCAGGGGAGACCTTATCGCTCTCTACAACTACCTGAAAGGAGTTGTAGTGAGGTGAATGTTGGTCTCTTCTCCTATGTAACAAGTGATAGGACGAAAGGAAATGGCCTCAAGTTGTGCCAAGGTAGGTTTAGATTGGATATTAGGAAAAAATTCTTCACCGAAAGGGTTATGAAGCCTTGGAACAGGCTGCCCAGGGAAGTGGCTGAGTTACCATGCCTGGAGGTATTTAAAAGACATGAAGATGTGGTGCTTAGAGACGCGGTTTAGTGGTGGACTTGGCAGTGTCAGGTAAAGGTCTTTTCCAACCTAAATGATTCTTTAAGTGATCCTCTCAATTTGGTGGCATCTGCAAACGACTGCACACCATCAGCTCCTCCAGACCATTAATAAAGGTGTTAACAAGACTACCCACAGATATCTGCATTTTGTGACCACGCCTCGTGCTCTGGTTCCTCCTGTCTGTTTTACAGGTTACATGTGTAGATACACCCTTTGCTATTTTTTTGTCATTCCTAATGTCCCTTTTCTTCCCATAACTCAGAAACCTTTGCTTTCTACCCTCGATCACCACTTTCTCACTTCTGTCCCAAATTCCTAGTTTAAAGATCTCCTTACCAGGTTGGCCAGACAGTTGGTAACAATGTTTGTGCCCCACTTTGTCAGGTGGATTCTGTCCTCAGTCCTCAAAGTGAATCCCCTGGTCATAAAAGCCAAATCCCTGTTGTTGACACCAGCTGTTGAACTAGGTGTCATACAGCAAGATTTATCTGCTCCCACCTAAGCTTTTCTCTTTTATCAGCAGGATTGAAGAGATAACATCTGGGGCCCCATGTCCTTCAGCCCTACAGCCCTGTAGTCACTCTTGCTATGCTTCCCTGGGAGGGAATGTTAGACAGTTAGATTTAGACAGTTTCCATACTAGCTATTTTCACCTCAGATATTGCAGAAAGGCTTTTAATGGACAGTGATATCACAGACATTCATTAGCAAATGGATTTACTATATGGGTTTTTTCCCTTGTCTTCTCCATTTTCTTCCCAGCTTTACTTCTTTGGAATTACTCAAGCTGATCATAAATTATGAGGCTGTTCAGAAAATACTGCTCCCACGTACACAAAGTCATGAAACAAAAAGCTGATTAAGGTCAGCCTGGTTTGCTGAAACTAACATTACGTAAATGCATACTTTCACCAAGAACCTCAGTCTGAGTTTACCACCCAGCTACGAGGATATTGCAATGATTTATTCCAGCAGTGAATTTTTTTTCACATCATGGAGTGTGATTCCATGGAGAACATATTAATACAATTATGCTAAGAGGCTATTTCATTCCTTTTTGGAAGTATGAAAGTCAAGATAAATTACTATAATAAAACCTGGCTCTCTGCAACTTGTCTGTAATAATCTGGTTAAGAAGCCAGTGGTATTATGGTATATGTAGTTGTTTCACTGGGCAATACGTGAAAAGAACCTGAATAATAAATATTTCATTGTAGGTTGGGACATAAACAGTAAGGAAAGAATAAGCTCATCTGTTTCCTGTAAACACAGTGAATGAAAATTACCTGTTTCACTTTCATTGCATTGGACATGGAAGGAAATATTTTTTGATTCTTATAACTGGAATTCTTACTTTAACTGAATGCTGTGTCTGACAGAGACTCTGAATAGCCATAATCTTATCAATATCATATTATGCTGCAAAATTGTTCAGATATTTTAGTTTTCAATCAGATAGTGTAGATTTCAGGCATAAGCATTAAACTAAATAGACTCAGTATTAAAATGAGTAAAGATAGTGCTGCATCAAGTCCAATGAAATTGCTGTTTTCTCATGTAATCTGTAGTAATCCTACTCTCATTTAGAAGCACTGTAATTTTTACATTCATGCCTTGTAGCTAATGCCATCAGTGCTGTGTAAAAATAATAACATTTTGGTAGAGTTCAGAAATAAATTGTTGAAATAGGATTTTGTCATTCCTCTTATTCTTCCCAATTCTGTTCTGTTTATGGGGCACCTCTGGCAAAGGTTAGATGAGATGCAAATTTGATTAAACGGCTCCAGCTGCCTTGCTGACTTTGTTTGTGTTACGGTGCATGGCTGTAGAAGAAGCAGGGTGCACTCTGTATTGCATTCAAGCAGTGTAAGAGGTGAGGTGTGTGCTAGTCTGGACAGTGCCAGGAGGGGCAACAGCACATTGTACAAATGGACTTCCTTACGCTGCATTTACTGCAGCGTCACTTGTCCCTTCCCCCAAACTCCCTTGACTCCTTCTTAAACAACCTGAGCAACATTTCTGAAAATCAGTGAAGTTTCAGAGTGACATTTTGATCTAACTTATGATTTGGTTGACTAACAGAATTGTCCCTGTGCCACCTAAAAAAATACAGTTCTATTGGTAAATATATTAAACCTGAGGAGACATTTTTAATCACTCATGACTAGCTGTGACAATTAAAAAAAATCATTGCCCTTGGTGCCACATGTTTTCAAAAGTACACTGTTGTTGATATTCCATTTAGACATTAAAGAGCTGAAACAGTATGGCAGGACATGAAACAGACCTACTATTTTTTGGGTAATGAAAACAAATTGTGCAGGTAGATCACATGCTATGGTAGTGTTCAGCACCAGTGCTGCATATGTTACCACTGTAGATAGGTGTTCATGTCTGTCTTCTACACTGATACTGAGATTTGCTAGACATAGTTTTTATTCCCTAACTCTTGTTTGTAATAACTCTTTAGAGAAATAAAAATGGAATATATGACTTATGACAAGAGTTTTGAGTTGCTGTTCATTCCACCTCCTACTCTGGAAGTGAGGTATCTGCTGTTGTCAAATATTTTGCCCCAGCATTGTAATACCAGTACTAGTAACCCCAGAAGAACAATGTCTGCTACAAGACACCCAGATTCAACTACTGTCATCTCAACTGTTGTAAGCAACTAACAGGAAAAGAAATTATCATGTTCTGTACTCGTGTCCTATAAATTGTCAAATTCTAAAATGTTGAATTCTAAATCAAAATGTAGCAGCATGAATAAAGGCTGTAAGTGATGCATATGTACAGATTTAATTTGTATGTGAAGGATTTGAGCACAAAGTTGGCAAATGCAGCTACTGCATCAACAGAAACAAATGTCAGATGTGACTGTCCTCTGTTAGGGTGTTAAGCCTGGTTCTCTGTTACAGAGTGCTACACTTCAGTATGCACAGTGGAGTGAACCATAACTAATGTTACACAAACAAATGTTAAAAGTCTCTAAAAGAAGGAGAAAATATGAAAAACAGTAAAGCAACTGTAGATTTTGAAATTAAACTTGTATTACCTTATCCACAAAAAACACTAGTTCATTCCGACTGATGAATCCTCGTAACTCATTGACAGATTGCTATGATCTCCCAAACAGTGAAATGTGTTAATGGGAATGCAGTAATCAATATTATCGGAAAATCACAATCTCATATAGTTACTCTGTGTTGAGATTCAAGGGAATATGATAACATTACTGCAGCTGACAGCCATACAGATCTTTCCATTTTTCAAAGGACACACCATTCATCTTTCATATAAAAATATGAGAGCTGCCTCTTCAATTGTGGAAGTTCTACAAACTGAGCAAAATTTGGAGAAGCCTCAAATCTTTAAGTGCTATATTTCTGCATTATTTAGAATTTGTTAGCTTTTTTTAGACTATTTTTCATAAAATGGAAGGCAGCAATCTTGTAGAATACAGCCAACAATCACCAGTCTGATATTAGACCCATAGGCCAAACAATTTCAGGAATTACTTTAAATAGAAGAAAATAAGTAGTGATCAGAAAACAAGTCCCCATTATTTCCACATATGAATTTTTAGATCCCAGAGGTATAAGAAAAGACTGAGGAGTTCTAGTGTACAGGAAATAGCATTTGCACATAGAAGATCTCTTAATTACATACATACCTACAGGAGAAGCTTTGCTGGAGCACAGGGCCTGCCCTGTCTTTGAAATCTTTGGTAATAAAGTTTCAGTCCATATGGAAAACTTATCATATACTTAGGGAGACACTGCACAGTAATTTCATCTTTCATTATTTTCAAAGATCAAAGATTATTATTTTATAGAAACAGACTAATATTTCCAAGCCAGCATGACAGCTGCAAGTCTTCAAATGACAGAAGTGATAGAAGCATAACTGAAACAAATGTTTTCATTTAATGAACAAATGTAATGAGCTTCCTCAGACAAAGGTTTCCAGTAATGATGACTCTGGCAGAACTGGACTTCTACTGATAAAGAGATTTGTATCCAATTTTTTGGTTCTGAAGAAGTTACAAGATTATTTAAGGAAAAGAAACTAGAGAAATCTTTAAAATCTATCTATAGATTTTTTAAAATAATATGAAGAAAAGATTTTGCTTTTCCTCTGTGAACTAAAAATATCTTAATAAAAAGTCCCCTCCCTGCCTCACTAGAAATCTCAAAAGCAATAATTTAGATTGAGAACACCTTCCAGGTCATATAAAGATAAAGAATTAATTGGGAGGAAAGTCTTCTGTGCCACTGCCTGAAGCTGGGGGTACTGACTGTTGATCTTCAGGTGAGATTTTACCAAAGAGCAGACATGAATGTATCATGAAAACATCACACACTACAACAAAGAAGAAACTGCAGTATCTTGGTCAAAAATCCAGAAAATGACAAGAGAGTTCTGATTGACCTTCAGTGGGACACATTCAGTAGTTCATGCCGTGGTTGACTAGATTATCTGCACATTAGGACATGGTGCAGAATGCAGGTCTCAGGTCTGGGCCACAGGCTTGGAACAGAAGCCAGAGAAACACGCATGGCACCAACTCTTTGCAGACAACTAATTAATAGGGGACTTGTATGTAGCAAAGATGGTTTTTGGAAAAACTACGTAAAGTCTCGTTGCAGAACAAGAAGTACTAAGAGATTCTATACAGTGAAATAATGACGGAAAGACGAAAATAACTGCACTACCACTCCTTTGGGTCACACCTTTAAATCGATATGTTTTGCAGTTCACAGCAACAGAATACTGGTGTTCAATTTATCATGCTTTTAGCTCTAATACATCATTAATCCATGTCTTATTTGCACACCCTTTGAGCTTATATGCATCTAAGGGATGCTAACAGAAATAATCTAGAAAGAGTAGGCCCAGTGTATTACACAGTTTATGTATGTGACTTACTACAGCTTATTTTTTTGAACACCATCATTTATCTTTATTGACTTAACTATGTTTAAAATAGTTCACTGCGTCTTTCCTGTGCTTTTTTCCATGCTGTATTTCCTCTTCTTTCTGCTTCTAACTTACATCCTCTAAACACAGCATTCTCTTACATTATGCTGTCTACCTCTTCCTCTGACAGTCTCTTCCCTTCTCTCTCCAAAATTGACTCCAAATCTCTATGCCTCCCTACTACCTTTTGTAAAAGTTACTTCTTCCACCTTTACTGCTTTTCCTGTACTTCCCTCAAAAGACATTTATCATCCTATAAAGAGGACCTAGAAATACCACTAGTCACCTAAAAGACAAAAGAAATATATCTGCTAACCAAAGAGTTGCTTGAAATCCAGACTAATGTTCAGGCAGACACCTAACTGTGTCCTGTCCAAATCATCCCCACTGACGGGAAATGGGATTGCTACAAAGACACAATAGTTGCAAGGAAATTCAGGGGACTAATATTTCTTATCAGCTATAAGAAGTAAGCTATTTTAGTAATGCTTTAAGACACTCATATTTTCTAACATCGTATGTAAAATTAAGATAAGCTTATAGGGATATGTGACTATGTTACTTTGTTAATATGGATAGCAAACGTAAAGCTAACCACTGAGAAATGAAATCCCATGGAAATAATTTATAGATCTACTTCTCTAAATTTCTTTCAAGAGCAGCTTAAACAGAACCAAAAGAAAGTATTTGCATGGGCTGACTGACATAGGGATGGTCCTGGAGGAGTTTGTACTTGAGCATACAAATGTGGAATAAAATCAAATTATCATGCTAAGGAAATTAACACTAATATAAATACACTCCTGACTAGTCCCAGATAGCTAGTCCCTGGGAAGAATAACTTAAATTCTGTTTTTATTTATGAAAATGGATTCCATTAGAGTTCCACTTGCTAAAAATGCTCTAAGCCTTAGGCTATGCCTAAAGGCAGAGACATTATATGTGCTGTAAATGCCAACTGTTTCAAGTATTTCTTCTTAAAGTTACCCTAAATATGGCAAAATTATAATGCTATATAATGAGTTTGACATTCAATTACATTAATAGTATACATATATATGAACTAATTTCCTGTTTAAATTATTTGATAGATCTAATTAAATTATAATTTAAAATATTATTAATCTTTGTTAATCAGCGGCAGTGAATGAAGATGCCTCAAAAGTAAGAAGTTTTATATTCTCTTTCAAAGTTTCAAACAAAGCTAAAGTAACTTGTTATAGCACAAATTCAGTAATGAATATAAAAGCACTTAGCATCTAAAAATCTGAAAAAGAAGTGCAAAATATCCATTAATAATGAAGAATGAAACACCAGTAATACATCTATAAAACTTGCCTTTTTAAGCTAATAGAATTTAAAAAATATTCTTCTACAATACAGATGTAAAAAGTATAATCTAGATTAAAAAAATACAAAAAATAAATAACAATAAACCCAAAAAGTTTTAGGATGCTGACGAAGGAAGATTTTTTAAGAATATCAAGTCCCAAACTTAACCTTTCTATTATCTTTTATCCCAGAATATGTTTTAATTTCTTACTAATCCAAAACCTTTATATATTTTCTTGACAGGTGATCTCCAGAGGGTTGTTTTAAACTCTCACACAAAAAAGCCAAAGTAAACAAACTGACAAAATAACTCTTTATTCTCATCAGTTTGTTTCAAACATGACAACATGCCACATTAGAGATATGAGGTCAGAAGTAATTTTGGCTGGAAGCTCAGATTTACAGAGTCAATTATTTTACACAGGCACTTAATAGATGTGAGATCATTTATAACTTTGCTGATGGCAAAAAAATCCTTCTGTTTTAATGTATTTTTTTTTTAACAGAAAAGAAAGAATCTTGACTGTAAGGTTTTGAACTAGGACTCATGCTGTAATTAAGGAATTGCCAGATATAGAATTTTTATTAAGGGTTAAGGATTCTTGTAAACAAGCTGTGCACATTTTTTGTGTCTGAATTTGCATGAACTACTATTATATGTATAGGCAGCTTCACCTACATCTCCAACTACTTGATAGTCATAATAACCTTTCAGCTTGCAATAAACTAAAGCTTTCATCACAGAAAAATGACAAGGGGAAAAAGGAAAAGCAAAAGAAAAAAGAAAAAGAAAAGCAAAAAGAGAGTAGAAAATTTGTAATGTGGGAAGAAATCACGTTAAATGCTGGTCAGCATAGTCAACTGATTGCTCTATAATAAAGATAAATTTTCCAACAGCAATTGACTACTTACACCAGGCTGGAAAAAAGACCTGATTCCGAAGCTGCAAGGCTGACATACTGACAATTCCCAACCCATTTCAGAAATCCCCCTTTTCAAACAACAGTGAGCGATATTACTTTGTTATGTTAAATGAACTAACTTATCATCACAGGTATGTTCTCTCTGCTTTTAGCATCCTTGCCCTACAAAGGAACTCAGAGATCAGAAAAAGTAAATTTAAAAAAGCCAAGGATAACCTGAAGTATAATAATCTTTCTTACACTGAGAAAACAGTGCAACTGTAAAGCTTGTTTATGATTAAGTTTACTAAGAAACAGGACAAAATACAGATGAAGAGGAATCAGAATGTCCAAAAACCAGGAAACTGTGATGCTGCAGTTTTTACTGAGCTGGAACTGTGAAGTGCATATGCTGATGGAAATACATTATTCTGAGTCGTAGAAAGAAAATTGTGAAAGCTACAAAGAGATCTTACTGCTGTGAAACCAGATGATAAAATGGCAGCTGAAATCCAATGTCAATAAAAACAAAGTAATGCACATAGGGAAAAACCAGCTCTAAGTATAGATATACGGGAATGTACTCTAAATTAACTATTATCATCTCAGAGAGAGATGTGGGAATCAAGCTAGAAATGCTTCAAAAGAAACATCAACCCAGTGCTCAGTAGCTGTCAGAATTGTAAGCAGAATGATACAAGTTACTAAGAAAAGAATAGAGAACAAAACAGAAAAAAACCCCTACCACTACAAAGCTACATAAGCCATACTACCTAGGCAGTTCTAAAACTGAAAAAATACGGTTGAACTAGAAAGGTTCAAAGAATGGAACAAAGATGGTCAAATCACTGGGACACCTGATGAGGAAAAATTAAACAGGCTAATCTACCAGAAGACTACATATATATGTGCACACACAGAGTTATGAGTGCCATAGGAAAAGTGAACCATTGCTTACAATGACACACAATAAAAGAACTAAGGACATAATAAATACAAAATCTCCTGACACAACCAACTTTAACTAATTGGCTGAGGATATTGTGAAGGCCCAACTGTACATGGGTTCAAACAGCAACTATTAGAAAAAACCCTCAGGACTACCAAGGAAGGAAAGAAGGAAGGAAGGAGGATGGAACATGCAGTCTCTTCACCAGTAAGTTTTTGAGACTACCAGAGCTAAAAGGGTACTGCTAAATGCTTGCTGCCCTCTTAGGCTTCCTTCCCTCCAGCACAACAGGATAACGGACTACACAGAGCCACCATCTTCTTATTTTTTCTTGTAAGCCAATATAATATGACCCTTACCGGACACATCACCCTTCAGCCCTCATTGGCAAGTTTTTTTGAATTTAGTTGGAAATTCCTGAGAAGATCACTAGACAGTATTATGACAGGGGCAGAAGGATGAGTAATAATGGATTTCAGCATCTGATTAACTATTCTAGGGTTATCTGCAAGCAAATACTTTGAAGCTGATGTGAGATGTTACTCCTCTCTCATTATGGCGAAACTGCAAATTACTTTCTATTAAATTACCTGTCTCTCCACATGAGAAACCTAATGTCACATCTTCTGTCTTCCCCATCCTTAAATGGAACATACCTTAGTCTCCTGAACCCTAAACACTCCATCCATTCTCCTTGTCCCATGAAACTCAGGACTGATCCACATTTTTTTAAACCAAAAAAAAATATAAAATACATATATATAAAGCATACACAGGGGATAAAAAAGGGGGTCAGAAGATGTATGTCTATGGAAACATTATCTAAAATATCCTTGTCCTGCTGCCCAAGCAATAAGGAACAGATTTATTCATATCTTAATTCAGATTATTTTTAGAAATATGATTAACTATTAAGTACTTTGCAACAAAAGAAGGACACCCTGATCTGAACAGTCTATCCAAGATAAATTGGAGAAAGAAGTAGCTGAAGAAATTTCTGCACAACAGTTACGTGCAAGACAAAAGTTTTCCTCACCAAAATTGTGAAAACTCTGTCCCTGAACACAGGGTGAAAAGAAATGAAACTGAACGTCCTGCAACAATTTGGATTTCAAGTAACTCTTAGGTTAGCAGGCATATTTATCTTATATTTAGAGAACTGGTGGTATTTCCAGGTTCTCTTCATAAGCTGATGAATAATTGATTAATATCTGTTATTGGGTGTGTGAAAAAAGAGCTTAAGGTTGAAGAAGTGACTTTTACAAAAGATGGCCAGAAATAAGGAAACTCTGGAGTTGCATCAACATGACTAACTTAAGTAGTTCACTAATGTCTTCCTTTAGGAGATCAATTAGTCCAGCTGACTGATGCATGCATTATGAGTAAAAAGAAACACTATTCTTCTCAAACAAAGAAATTAAAAAGCAGCCCAGTGGAAGGCAAAAGTAAGGATATTTTCAGAGACTTATAGCAATATCGACTTCCCCTGTTTCACCTTCCTGGTTGAGGTTCTCCTATCCATCACAAATATGAGAATAAATTGGGCTTCCGTTTCTATCTACAGGTGAATCTATACCTGTTCTTTTTATTTCAGCTGGATTTAAAGCTAATTACAGTTTTTACTTTCTTGGAAATGTGTGCTATTACCACTGCAATTACTCAGTTACTCTGTATTGCCTTTTGATTCACCTCATTAGCCAGCCTCTAATTTTACTTAACCGGGCCACAATGTTTAGATTCTTGTCCCTGTCTCCATCCTCCCCTCAACCTCTATGTGCCTCTATGTCTTCCTTCTTTCTTCTACACTCCTGCTTTTTTTTATAAACATACAGTAGTCCAGCATCCAACAACAATTACCCCCCCGCCCCCCAAAAAAAAACCAAAACCAAAACCAAAACCAGAAGTAAACATTGTGAGAACACCACAGTCTAGGGTAATACCCTAAACCTAACAGATGTAAATACATAAACAGAAAAAGGAAAGATCTTTGGACACTCCAAAAGTTGTTAAAACATTTCTAGGACTTCCCCTGCTCTGTTGGCTGGCTCCAAAGCCCTTAACTCTTCCTTCTCTTATGTGTTAGCTTCAGCTTCACTGCATACCCAAACTTCTTAGTGTCTTTTCTATGGTTGTATCCTCTTCAACCCCTTTCCCTTCAGAATCTCTTTCCATCACAAATTCTTGTCATCCAGGTCTACCATCTCTCAGCAGAACATATTTCCTCTACAACCCTACAGAAATGAACAAAACTGGAACAAGATTATTTGGTCTCATGATTCGTCTAGTAAGTTCTGGCCCTTTCACCACCTTCTTTCTATTTAAGTCTTCAGGACAGGGACTAACTACTATTCTGAGTTTCTACAGTGTTCATATAATAAAGGACTGTCATTGTTTGTCCTTGTGCACTACCAAGGCAGCCATGAGCAACAATAACAACAAGAATTTTGCCAGTCATTATTTATAAATGCACCCATTTTCTTTCTAACCTTACTCATTTTAAGACACCTAAGAAGCCAAAGCCTTTGCCCTGAACACGGTCTCATTTTGCTCTACAGTATGTGACACACTTTTGGTGATGGGAGAACAAAACAATGGTAGACTAAATTATGAACACATCACTATTCTTCCTAACATGCAGTTATGAAAACTAATGTAAATAGGCCTCTGAACACTCTTCTAGTCCAAAGATTTTTTTGAGTAAGGGTATGGAAAGTGTTATTTTCTTGTTACGTCGATGGAGTACTGATACAGATGTATCCAGAAGCAACACTCCATTTTCAGAAAAGATCTGTATTAGTGATTATATCTGCAGCTGTAGTATTGAATGACTATCAGAAAATGATAGCTATGCAATCTACACCTGAAATGGAAATCAGTACTACTCTACTGAAAGCAATGATAAAAAACTTTGGTAGATAAAGAATCCTTATAAAACATATAAAAACCATAAAAATTTGGTTCCAGTAGGCACTGAATATCTTACAGAAAACAGGAAAGGCCTTCAAAGATAGTTATGTCTTATTTTTCTCAAAATGTCTATGACTCTTCTTAATGGAACTCTTATAAGCTACTAGTTATCTCTACTTACTCAGCCACTCTGCATAATGAAATTCTGGTATGAGGATAGTACATCCTACTAATAGAAGTATTATGGACACAGATGGTTATCAAGGCTAGAGACTGTCGAACACCAGGGCCCATTTTCTAGCTGATATCAT
Organism: Strix aluco; assembly: GCF_031877795.1. Lineage (NCBI taxonomy): Eukaryota > Metazoa > Chordata > Aves > Strigiformes > Strigidae > Strix > Strix aluco. The sequence continues at coordinate 70,182,937 of NC_133935.1, forward strand.
AGAGTATTTAGACTCAATAAATTTGGGACACAAATAGCTTTGTAGAAAGCACACTCCAGTATTCTGCAGAAGCCTTTACTGTTCAAATCTGGGCAGGCAAGGGATAGGGAAAAGAGAGGGAAAGGAGTCTCCCATTTTCATGAATAACTGATTTTTATTTTTTTTTTAAATCGGTAGAATACTTTAAAGACCATTAAAGTGGTTTCGGCTTTACATCATAAGGGTACAGCCTAGGAGGGGAAAAAAAAAGTCTCAATTCCGATGATAAAAAGTGTGTTAATATCAATCTATTTTAATACATTATTGCACACGCTTAGTAATATTCTCATAATTTTCTTAAACCTCACTTTCACAGACGTCATAAGCATTTTATAATACTGTAATTTCAATCTGTTTACCTTATTTTTTTCTTAATGCTTATCATGTGTATATATCTACCTTTATGTATTTTCATAATAGATATCCTCTGCTTATAATACAATTATACACAGCTTTTTTGTAATTTATCATTTAGGCTCAAATATCTTTCTCAACTGTTTGTCAGTACAGAAAACCATGACATTTTATGCTAGGGGAAAATAAAAACCAACAACTTCTCTGTGGTAAATATAATCTGTAGGTGTGGTATTCTTTATAACAGAGAATTGAAATCTTAAATATTGCACAAATTAACATTTCAGTGAAGTTCCATAATGGTGAAAAAGACTCAAAAAAGGAGTTTGAAAATGGATGCTAGCAGGAGCACACTAGCAGGATGTCATGCCTCTAAATCTCATCATAATATGAAAGGTCAAAGGCCCAGAAATCCTATTTTTCATTATTTTAATAAGCAAATTCAAAGAAAAAAACCCCACTTACGTTTATATTGCACAGTAAAAACAAAAAATTCCAGAGTAGGGAAAAGAATCTGACTGAAACTGAAAAGCAGTCTAATCTATTATTTTTCTCTTCAACTAATACTGAATAAGAAGATTTTAGAATATTGTGTAATCCTTGTCAGACCTGACAACAAATAAATTAAATTAAAAATACATTTTTTTTATGCTATATATTTTTCTTCATAACTTTTCAGCTGCAACTTCATTCGAGCCAGAACCAAAAGCTTTCTGTCTTGACACCCCATGCAAAGGTAAGGATATAACAGAATATACACCCCAAATCTTTCATCTGACCTACAGACATGCTCTGAGAAAACTGTGCATGCAGATTTCAGTAAGATGATTCAGAATTGCAGTAAGACTATCAACACAGGAGGTTCAAGGTGTAATTTTTTCAAGCTAAAAGTGAAGTTACAAATGCAGGTTTTTAAGATTGTAAACAGTCAGACTGTATAATAAAATTAAATTATAATTGCTCCTCCAGTATTCACCTTCGCATACTGCATCTTAAAAAAATCCCGTTACCTAGGGTCTTTTAATGCGCTTATTTGATGTACTTATTTTATGCAATGTCTTTTTACATGAACCAACAAATTACAAACTGCCATTTGTAGCACCTTCCACATGCAGTCCATTTCACCTGTATGAAAAAGTTATTCCATGTGGCTCATTTCATAGTATTACATAGCCTAAATTACTCCATGAAAGGCATATCTATATGAAAAGCTACAAAAAGTGAGAATTTCATGAGTTAACTCTGCTGTTTTTCCAGAACAGACAAAAACAAACACAAGGTGGGAGAAAGAAATAACTGTCTGAATGAAATATGACTTCAGAAGCAAACTATTGTGAACTTGGAAGAGTAAGAAGTGTGGGTGGGGGTCTAGCATTACTGTGTCAGGGATACAGAGGTGAAGGTCACATCCCTAGGGGAAGAAAAGTTTCATTAATCCCCCAGCTGGAAGAGCATTATTTTCTGATTTTGGTTTCTGGTTTTCATCCAAATTCACCCAGAACACTAGATCCGGAAGTGATCCAAGGTTTCACAGGTGTACATACATATTAATGTTTTTCATATAAAACTCCCTACCTACTTCAAATAAAAGCCTGTGGTAGATTATTTCTTTACAGTGAAAAGTACACTATTTAAAGTAATTGTCACAAAACCTTCAGAACTTCAGAATTCAAATTATTTTGTACATGAATCCGAACCTCTTCTCCAAATCTCTTTCTTACGGGAACCTTGTCACTGCATTGATTCCATCATATTTTTATTATATCTCTCTATCCAAAGGAGTACTGATCCAGTAAATTCAAATTCAAGGAAACAGGTTCATTAGCTTCAATACCATTCTTAATTTGACTAAGAGGTTAAAGTATGTGAACCTTAAATTATAAGAAACTCAAGATAGGAATCATGTCTCTGTCTGAGTAGGTTTTTTAATTAATTCTATAATAGGATCTGAACTTATGTTCCAGATATAGTCATCAACATCTGAAAGAGAAGCAAAAACTACTTCAAGTACAGAAACCTTTCCATAATCTTTGTTTGCACACTGGACACAATGTCATTTTAGAATTTCCTACACAAAGAACTGGCACCACTTAATTCATAATAAATTAGTTTAGCCATTGTAATAGATGGATGGCCTCTTACACTGGTTTAAACCTGACTCGAGTCCTCTGGCTGGTCCCGGAAACTACACTCATGGGTATAATTATCAGCTTAGGACAATTACAACTGATAGGTTACTTTGTATAGTATTGTCCAGTTCCTCTCTCAGAGACTTTTTTTACTTGCACAGCCATTCTCTACCAGGCAAGTAATTTTACAGCAGATGCACTAATTGTTGGGGAAGAGTTTTGTGTTTTGGCCTTTCAGCTTCTAATTTATTCACTCTAATGCCACATAATAATAGTAATATAAAAGGATTTTATATTTACCATATATTTATACACAAAACTATTTTTATATATGTATAGAATTAATATAGAGGTAAATCTGAAAACCACCATACAATTACCACAGAATAAAATCTCATGCTGTGTAAAGTACCTACAGAACTGAAGGCAGCATGATACCCAGCATATACATTTTGTTTCTAAACACATAGAACAAAAGGTTCTATAATGTGCAAAGAGGTTCAAAACTAGCCGAACTCTATCTTACTCATAAGAATACAACAAACTATGTGAGATCAGTGCCTGATGCTGCCAACAAATGCAAATAATGCAGTTCATATAACTGGTAAAGTAAGACAGCACCAACACAGCACTTCTTAGTGCATGATGATGACATCATAAAATAGTTAAAGCCCAATTAGTACCAAAATGAACAAAGGTTAGATACTTAAAATATTCGTACAGACTGAGACTTCCACTTCTGAGGTCTGACAAATGCAAAATTGCAAAACCCAGTTCTGTTGCATAAAAAGTCTAAGAATTGCTCTTCAGGAAATCTGGTACTAAAAGTCTAGTAGTATTTTCTTAACAGTGAAGACCTACTCCACTATTCTAAAGTCAGATCTCCTCCTGCCCCAAAACTGTGAGTCTAGTATGCTTTGGCAGCTTATCTGTCCACTGCCCACCACTTCAATAGAGAGCTGCCAACATTCAAACTGAAATTACTAACAGAGCTGTCTGCATTTGAAAATCTGAACTTCAGACAGAGACTGTACAAAAATACAGATTAAAAGAGACAAACAGACACCTATGAGAGTTTTTGAGGTCCTCTGAAATGAAAGGCACAGAAAAAACCTTGATATTATTAGCTAAAACATGGTAACTCCTTGATCCAGTTTCACAAAGTCGTATCACATTAAAATTGGGTTCCAGCTGCTTTCTGGGAAGAATTATTAGTCTTACCAAGGAAGCCTGAACTCCATCTGGGCACAGATTGCTAATGCTCTTCAGGTAGGCAACAGACCCTTCTAGACGGACCCCATCAGGTATCACCTCCACATGACCACACAGTAAAACAGGGAGGACATGTCAGTGCATGTAAGCAGCTGACACTGAATCTGGCTCATATAGGCAGGGCCATGCTGGGACCTACACTCAGTGCTCCAGCCTGCTTTTCCGAACCCCAAAGTTGGCATTTCCCTTGGCTTTATACTTGTATATAATGATTAGACTTCCAATACTTATGTCAAAATTGAAGTATTTTGATCTAAAGTTGTTAAAGCAAGAATGCCAATACTGAGTCTAGGATAGCTACTTACTTTAAAAAAGCTGGGAAGAATTGGTCAGTATTCTTAGCAAATACTCAATGTTTTATGCTTAGCAAAATTAAAAATTCAGTAATGCATGCAAAGCTGAAGTCTGAAGTTTAAAATATGCTTGCTGTACAAGAAATGTATGTTACCAAAGAGAGCCTATTCTTATAATATTTTAATTTGTATTCCTTATACCCCAAATAGTAAACTTTCAAAATATAAAATAAAAAAAGCTGATTATTCTCAAAGAGAGGAGGACTGAGTCTTCCAATTATGTAGGACTGTTAAAGGAGAGACGTAAAATATAAACTACAAAACAGTAATAAAGGAAAACATTAAAAATTATAACTGGACAGAAAACAGGTGATTTTTTTCCATTGGCTATTGTTATTGTAATGCCAGTGCTAGTCAGTGCATCAAAATATCCTGCTACAACTGAAGAAAAAACAAATCATAGACTGTTCCTTTTTTTTGAAAACTGAAACTCCAAATCAGTTCTATTCTTTATCTGAAACACTCAAAAAAAATTTGATTTTTTTTCTACTCCAAATAAGAATTTATTTCTTCATTGTGATGCACAGTCTAGACTGCTACACCTTCTCTTTGTTCAGGTGAGAAAATTCTAGCCTTTGGGCTGGCTTCATTCCATACTGCTCTGGCCCACTCTTTCCAACCTCTTTGTCTTTTGCTCTTCCCCCTTTCAGCTCTTTCCAGCCACTCTATATCAAGTATGTCTGTGTCGCTATGTCTCTTACTGTTTTTGGTGTGCTCCATACTAAGCAGTGTCTTCCCTGAAACCCCACCTTTTCATTCCGAGAATGCACCGGTTCAGGAATACTGCCCCACAGCTTTTTGACTGTTTCCCTTCTGTTGGTCCTGTGGTCCACATCTTTCCCTCCACAAATCACTCAATCAGCCAACATTAGCGGGGAGTTATGTGGGAATGCTGTGTGGGTTTGGAGGAGATTTACACTGTGCAAGGCAATGAAGAGAGTCTGTACGTAGGTCTGTGCTGAGTGCCCTGGTGATGTACAGCAATAGCAGTGTCAGAAAGGCAGAGGAACACCACTGCTGTATCATAAAGGTACTGAACAAAGAGGACCATGATGTTCAGTAAAGACACTGGGCACAAAGATTGGAAAGTCAGTGTGTAACACAGGATACAAGTAGGATATAGGGACATACTGAATAACTTTGGAGTATAATATGCAGTATAGGGGAGAAAACTGGATGTCTCCTAGTTAACAACTCTGTTTAACCCTCAGTGATAAAATTCTTTATTGATTGCTGTGAGAGGAAGAGATTCAGGGAAGGAAGTGGGAATTAATTGCCTGGAAAGTGAGTCTGACTCAGGGAAGTTGGTAACTGCTAGCTTAATTTATTTCTTTATGTAAGGTGAATTTACCATGGGAGCTCACAGAATGAACAATAAATGGAAGGTACTTTTTGTATGCTTTAGAAAATACGGAAAGGACAAGAAAATTCTTATCACCTTCAGGCTTATCTGAGTTTTGTACTGCATCTCTTTATTTCATGTATTCTACTCCCTTCTTGTTGTATGTGCCATTCTCCCTTCAAATGAGTCTGTTTCACAGTAAAGCACCCTGTTTTTCACCAAGTCAGTCATGTTTGCTTTCACAATACCACCTTTTTTCTTGCTGACTACAGCTTAGCTATGATAGCCTCTCTCTCCTCTCCTTTAAGGAAAGGCAATTCTTTCCTTCATCCCTTTTCATTTCTCTCCTACCTAATCCTTGGGGTCCCACCTTGACTAGTTGTATATTCTCTTCCTTCACATTCAATTGGGGCTTAACTCTGCCCTCTCAAAAGGGATGAGTAAGGGTAGAGGTCCTTCGCATACACCCTCTTAGGAAGGGTGCTAGACGAAACACAGAAACTCTCAAAGAAATACTCTGAAACAAGTGGATGGAAATGTTACTTTCCCACTTCCACCTTATCTGAGAGTACAAGGAAGTTTGGAGGGCTTTCCTCTTTATCCTACTCCCCACAATCTGGATAATTAACAAAAGGAAGCATCTACATATCCTTATTTTCTTGGATAGCTGTACAAACAAGGACTCAGTCTGTCATTAGACTAAAAGTGCTTTCAGTCTAGAACTGTATGAAACTTGCTTATGAAGCATCTGGCATGCCTATAATATAGTAGATATAATAGAACAGTAAGATATAAACAAAACAAGTTAGGCAAACAAAAAATACAGTCATGCCTACAGTTTATTTATGATATGAAAAATGGTTTATGAGAAAAGGTTTCATGCCACAAACTTTCCTCCTGCAGTATGACCTCAACCCTTAACAGCAGGGGAAACCCAACTCCTTTGCATCACCTTAAATAGGTAGCTTTCTAAGGTTCTGTCACCAAAGAAGAGATTTTCTCTGAATCAGCCCTGTGCAGAGTATTCTGAAAGAGGCATAGAAAAATGTCTAGCATTAACTACTCTGTTCCAGGTGCTGGATGTAGTAGTGCTATTAATGTTGTCACTAATTTAGCAATCAATTTTAACATTTCCTAGGACTCTTCCAACATATCATCTACCATCATAGATATTAAATCTAAGGTAAGTTAAAAATAAAGTGATATATAGTTTTAAAATGCCATTTCTAACCATATTATAGTCTTTCTTGAATCACTTTTATTTCTCTGTTTATAGTTCTCCGTGCTTAATGAGATTAAGGGGGGGGGGGGGGGGGAAGTACTCCTTGACCATGCTGCTTTCATATAGTGCCAGAAGTGTCATTTAGTTCTAGTTTTATCTCATTGAAGGTAGGGGTATTTACAAAGGTTCATCTCTCTATATCCTCTCACTTACTGGGACAAACATGTTACCCTGACAGAAGCCCAACTTCACACATGAATAGTTTTGGAAGTTTCTCTTTTCCCCCTCTTCTGGGGATAACTGGAATGTAAGATGACAAGCACAGGGGGTAACATAAACATATTACATTTTTTCTTAAACTGCCTCTAATCAGTGAAGACATGGCTTTTGCAGAAGGCAATCTGAGCAGCTGATGGCCCAAAGTGTTTACACACATTACGTTCAAGCAGAAAACCTACTCTGCTAGTCATCCTATGTTATCTTTAATCCTCTAAGAGAGAAAGAGAGAAGCTTTCAGAAAACAATTCCAATATTGACACTACGTGACTTCTGACATGCCCATATCATATCACTGTCCGCAGAGTTTGCTTACAGTGACCAAACTCCTGAATTTAGGAATGTCACATTGACCTATTGCCTGAAGTTAGCTAATGAATCAGACTGAAATCAGACTGCTATGGTTGTTGGTAGTGCTCTGCCGCAAGATATCAAGCACAGAAAACTATCCAGCGATGCAGTGCATACTTATGCTAATGCATAATATGTTCTCTAGTATTTTGTCCAGTTCAATTTAAAATGTCTGTAGTAATTAGGCTTCTAGCCACTCCCTAAGAAAATTGTTCCACAATCTAATGTCACATAACCTCCAACCATTTTTCTGTGCTGAAAGTGCCATCAGAGCACGTAGATGAAAGAGAATTAGACTACATGGGTGACTGATTAGGAGCATCAAGGAACTAAAGAAAACGAAGCTGGTAGCATTGATGAACTAATGTGTCCAATGAAGCACAGGGAGGCTGAAGGTGTTGTCTTCCAGATGAAATGTGAAAGCAAGGCACCAAGCATTAAAGGCAATTAAAGTTCTCTCAGCACTCTTTGCAACAGTGTCAGTGTTAACCCCTGGTTCCTGGCCACCTTCCAAATCACATAATTAAATTCTGCTTTCCTAAATATTTCCTTGCCCTATCATTTAGAAAGACAGCTATCTCTTAACCTGAAATAGTGTACTGAAGCTGAGTTTAACCTCCAAGGAGGATGTTTATGAATGAAGAGTAATTCCAGTTTGATCCAGTAATTCCAGGTACAAATCTTAGAAAAGTATTTCACCTTTGATTACATTTTATTTACACTTATCCCAGTTCTATTTCCCTTATATATATAAAATGTTTCCTTTTAATCTGTTGTGTATAATCCTTCAGAATCTTGTAGAAAATAATCTGCCAATTTATTACATAATTATTTAAACCTAACTCCTCTACATCCCTGATTTGTTACTTGTGCTGGGTTTGTGTGTGTGGCGGGGTTTTTGGTAGTGGGGGAGGGGGGTACAGTGGTGATCCCCTGTGAGAAACTTCTTGAAGCTCCTCCAACTCCAAGTCAAACCCACCTCTGTGCCAAGGCCGGGCCAGTTAGCAATAGTGGCTGCACCTCTGTGATAATGTATTTAAGAAGGGGAATCTGGGAGGAGGAGTGGCAGTTGCAAGGAGAAGGACACCTCTGTGAACACCGAAGTCAGAGGAAGAAAGAGGAAGAAAGAAAGAGGAAGTGGGGGGAGGTGCGCTGAAGCAAAGACTCCCCTGCAGCCTGAGATGAGAGGGCAGGTTGTCCCCCTGCAGCCCGTGGAGGTCACCAGTGGAGCAGAGACACACCTGCAGCACTTGGAGGACCCCACACCAGAGCAGGTAGTTGCACATGAAGGAGACTGTGGGAAGAAGCCCCTGCTGTTCTAGTTTGGCACTGGGAAGACTGCAACACACGGGAGGGACCCACACTGGAGCATCTCGGGAAGAATGCACCCTGTGGGAAGGAGTCACACCAGAGAAAGTTTGTGGAGGACTGTCTCCTGTGAGAGGGACACCATGCTGGCACAGGGGAAGAATGCGAGGAGTCCTCTCCCTGAGGAGGAATGAGCAGCGGGACCTACCATAACCCCATTCCCTGCCCCCTGCACTGCTGCAGAGGGAGGAGGTAGAGAAATCGGGAGCAAAACTGAGCCCTGGAAGAAGGGAGAGGTGGGGAAGGTGTTTTTATGATGTGGCAATATTTCTCACTGTCCTGCTCCGTTAAGTGTTTTTAGTGTTTGAATTAAATCAATGTTCTTTTTCTTCCCCTAACATATCTGTCTTTTGCCAGTGACTGTAATGGATGAATCATCCCTCCCTGTCCTTATTTTGATTCCTCTGCCTTTTGCTTTATTTTCTCCTTCCCATTCCTGAGGAGAAAGGGGTGAGCAAGTGGCTGTGTGGTGTTCAGTTGCCCCCTGGGTTCAAATCATGTCCTTACTCCATAAATATTCTTAGATCATGGAAGGAGATCTACAGATCTACTTGCCATCAGGAAGTAGTTGATCTTTACCAAAAAAAAAAAAAACCACCAACCAACCAACCCATAAACCAACATTGGGCCTGACTTCCAAGCTGTGATCAGTACTGACTCTCTGCTACCTGACTGCTGAAGAATGAATTTTTCTGTAGAAAAACTAGCATTATGCAAAATTCTGTTCTGCATCTTTATGCCACATCCAGTCACAGAATCATAGAATATCTCAAGTTGGAAAGGACCCATAAGGATCATTGAGTCCAACTCCCAGCTCCTTGCAGGACTACCTAAAACTAAACTATATGACTAAGACCATTGTCCAGACACTCCTTGAACACTGACAGGGTTGGTGCCGTGACCACTTTCCTGGGGAGCCTGTTTCAGTGACCAAGCACCCTCTCAATGAAGAACATTTTCCTAATGTCCCATCTGAACTTCCCCTGATGCAGCTTCATTCCATTTACTCGTGTCCTATTGCTGGTCCCCAGAGAGGAGATCAGCACCTCCCCTTCCACTGCCTGCCTTGCAAAAGTTGTAGATTGTGTTTGAGATCACCCCTCAGCCTTCTCTTCTCCAAGCTGAACAAGCCAAGTGACCTCAACCGCTCCTTGTAAGTCTTGCCCTCAAGACTTTTCATCATCTTGGTGTGACAGTCCGATGAAACCACAGTTAATGTCTCAACCATCCGGTAATGAACTCTGGCAAAGGAAACTGTTTCTGTGGAAACACTGGGGCTGTGCAGGTAATGGCAGGGAGGCGCAGCAAGAGGATGGGATCCTGCCAAGGTGGGACCACACTTTTTGGAGGCTGAACTTCCCTATCTTGAGTGACTCTGTGAAGAGCCAAAGCAAAGCCGTTTTCATGAAAGGTCAAACAATGGTCACACTTGCAGGGAGGGGGAATGACCCCCGAACCCACCAACTCATTTCCAGAAGAATCTGAAGGTATGAACTGCGTATGTACCAAAAGCAAGGAGAATTCTAGAAGCTTAAACTGTGCATGATGCATAATTAGCCTAACGAGTCCAAATGCCCACCCAGAGGAGGAGCAAGGAATTATAAAAGGACACAAGTACAAGCCCTGGGTGGCTGCACCCCACCAGAACTGGACACCTGGGCTGGCTGGACCAACGATGGACCAGGATTTCACCAAATCTTCCTTTTTGCCTTTCTCTCTTTCTCTTTTCCTCTCTCCCCTTTTCTCTCCCATTCATATTCTGTATGCCCACATATAAGGCAAGGCTCGTCCGGGAATGTTTAAGGCTTATCGGGGCATGTTATAAGATCTGCCACTAGTTGGTGTAAGTTTAATGCCTGTTGCAGAGGATGCAAAGACAAAAGTTTCATGCCAATTTCTGTTGTAATCAAATAAAAATTGAGCTTTGTGAAGTGAAGAATCCTTGGTGTCATTTTACCTTAATCCTGCCCTGGGAATCGGCCAATCTGAGTCGGAATCCTGAGAAACTGGGACGTGACACTTGGTCACCCTCCTCTGGACACACTCTAATAGTTTGATGTCCTTCTTATATTGAGACACCCAAAACTGCACACAGTACTCGAGGTGGGGCTTCAGTCTTTTGACTTTAGGTACCAAACACTTCATAACATATTGAAGCCTTTAAACATTATTCTTGATGAAAATATTCCTTTAGGGTAGCTATCGATCTGCTTGTTACCTTTCCAAGCAGTTAGTTGGCTTTTTTTCATTGGTTGGTTGCTTTTCTGTCATGTTTTTGATTATTCCTGTTGTGGATTCTCAGTCAGGAAGGGAAACCTAACTTATTTCCCTGTATTTTGTATAGCTACATCAGTGTTGCCATTGATGCTGCTGCTACTGATATGTTTTATATTGCTCACTTTCTGTCTTGGGGTTGAACATGGCATTTCTTCCCCAGCAACACTTCAGTCTCTAACTGACACCTGACATTCATGAACAAAGAGAACAAATGCATTTTATGTGAGCATGTTTATAAGATTTTATCAAGTTTGTGATATCACTTAGATAAGAATTACTCAACTTGATTTGGAATGTCACATTGTCCTTAACAGTTTTGAGCAGGAAGCAAGGTGACTGGAGTAAAACTCAACTTCCTGTGCATTTCTAAATGAACACTGACCCACAAGGTGGAAATTGCCATAATGTGCCAGTACCATGCATAGGAAGGGGAAGCTCATGAGTCACAGAAACAATTTTACTTCCATTGTCAGTAGCTGGGAAAACCTACAGTTCTGATAGAGGCAGCTGAATGAAAACAAAGTATTGTACATGCTTTGGTTCACCTGTAAGTACAGATGCAATTGTGACTGCATAAATGGGAGTTGGGGTGAGGAAAGGGAGAAAGGAATTATTATGGGAATTATTATTTCTTTAAGTCATGTTGAAAACTAAGCTTTATACATAGGTTGCTGGCAAATTCATAGTTGCTATCCTTCCCCCACTGCCTAAGCAAAGGAATATAGTTAAGGGTACATTTTTTTTTCTTCTAAAATTACTTCTAGGTAGGAGTAAATACAAATTATTAATATTCTAAGGTACAGCATAAGATGAGTACCCAATGATTATTTCATAGATGAGCATATACAGTGCTTGGAACACTGCAGATACATCATAATAAAAAACCACTAAGAGACTGGGAAGGATCAAGAAAGTATACTAAAACTTAAAATAAGGGTACATAGCCAATGACCAAAATAATATTTATTCCATTTGGTAAAAGATATTCTAATATTGCAGTGCATTATTACATCCTAGCAGTAATATACACAGCATTAAATATGACCACTGGTTAACAAATTCTAGGATTGTTTAAAAGCCCTGATTATAAACAGAACTGCTTTATTCTTTTGAAATTAAACTCATGACCACAGTCAGAATATTCCCAGGCAAATATTAAACCATCACATTCACACTTCTTTACTATTCCATGTGGCCTCTCAGTAGTAATATTAAGTACCTACAAATCAGGGCTTTAACTTTCAGGGGTGCTAGACATCTTCTAGGCTGAAGGTCTTTACACACCAGCCATTCAATGAGTTTAACTGTTTAGTGTAACCAAATCTTCAAAAATGTAAGAAAATTCTAAACTTTTCTGTGATTCTAGAACTGAAATGTTAATATTGACAGTGTTTTTTGATACCCAGGCTCTCTGTGCAAATGGAGAAAGGAAAAACAGAAAATGGATTATATCGTCTTTCAGACCCCAGGGAACCAGCAGAATTTTATTAGGACAATTTTTCCAAAATTTTCACTACAGGCAAAATATTCTCCAGTTTAAAGTAATTGTCACTCTTTCCAATCTCTCAAGAAGAATAGCAAGGTAAGCTAGATATGTGTTCTAATCTGTTTAATTTCATAACTACCTAGCAGAATAGCCAATTGTTTTGCTACCACCATAATATAATTAATACCATTTGCCCAGGGTCAAATAGAATCATAAAATCATATAACAGTTTGGGTTCGAAGGGACCTTAAAGATCATCTAGTCCAACTCCCCTGCCATGGGCAGGGACACCTTCCACTAGATCAGGTTGCTCAAAGACCCATCCAGCCTGGCCTTGAACACTGCCAGGGAAGGGGCATCCACAACTTCTCCACTGTTCATGGAACAACATGTTCCACTACACCTGACTCACCACCCTCATCATAAAAAGTTTCTTCCTTATGTCCAATCTAAATCTTTTAGTTTAAACTATTGCCCTCTGTCCTGTCACTACAGGACTGGGTAAAAAGTTTTTCTCTGTCTTTCTTATAAGTCCCCTTTATGTAATGAAGGCTACAAGGTGGTCTTGCTGGAGCCTTCCCCAGGATGTACAACCCCAACTCTCTCAGTCTTTCTTCACAGAGGACGTGTTGCAGCCCTCTGATTTTTTTTCATGGCCAAATAGTCCCCACTCCCCTCCTAGACTTAAATCTTCCACACTATACAGTACACCACTCCAGGTCCAGCAAAACTAGTCAGTCTCCTTTTAACTTCATAGACATCCCATTTTGCCTTTTGGTTTTACTTGTTTTAAACTGACATACCTTAAATGCAACTAAGTTAAATGTGTAATATTTACAGTGAGGAAACTTGCAGATATCTGCAATAAAACCAGAATAAAATAATACAAATAGCACATTAAGAAACATATGAAATATTCTAAATGTAAAAGTTATAATTCCCATTTCTGAAAAACACTATAGTCCTCTTTTTTTTTTATTCCTTTTTTTTTTTTTTTTCCCCAGTATGGTAAGATACTTTAGAATTATGAAGCTTTCCAGGTATTAGGCAGTTTCCTTTCAAGTGCATGACCTAGGATTCTATTAATGATCAGTTCTGACCCCTACACCTCCCCGTAGACTCCTAGAGATAATGAGAAGAGCAGGGTATTATTGATCGAAACTAACGTGGCTTCCTTGAGGATCCTGAGTTTCTGTGTTAAATAAAATCAATCAATGCCAGCTGAAAAGCATGTTAATCATAACATATGAACAAATTATACCAACTAAGATTCTATAGAAAATGATTTTGTTACAGCGCTTGCAAAACAATTAAAATTTTATTAAAACCTTAAAAAGTAAAAAGTAAAAAAAAAAAAGGACAATTTTGATTTACAACATAAATTGTCTGAAAACTTTGAATTCAGTTACCTGAGCTCCAGTTATTCGAAATTTAGGAATTCTGGATATTAGGATCAATGTCCTGGGGTTTCTCACAGCAATTCGTGGTCATAAAAGTAACAAGAACTCAGATCCAGAGCACGAAAACCTTCTAATCACAGAATTCAGGTAAGCAAATTAAGGATTGCCATCATAATTTTCTCAAGCAATTAAACCACTTCTCTCATACCACTTTTCCTCTCATCAACTGTTTCTATTTTCTGGAGAAAATTGCTGTTTATTTTTAAGCTATAAATATCTATCGGACAGAATTACTGGAATCTATTGAACATTTAAATGTTGATCCGACTCTTCTCAGGTTAATATACTTGTATTCTATGAAATGCTTTGGCACAACAAATTCTGTTTTCAGATAGATATAATTTTTGTGAAAGAATGCAGACCATGGGTGCACGTGTACACAAATTGTTACCAAAGACTTTTTGTCACTTGATTTAAAACAAGTTTAAATTAGTGAAGTACTGGACAAAAATAGAGAATAATTGCTATCTTCCAATATCTCACAGGCTCCAGCTTAAAAAACTGATGAAGCTTGACTGACACACAGGGAAATTACTCTGGTGATAAACCAGATGCCATGGTGAAATATAATCTTATCAAAGTAATGCAACTGAGGTCATTGCTATGGAATTTGATCTCAAAAAAGGGACTAGGGAATGCTAGTTGTAAATAATAATAATATAACTAAAAGTGAAGGCAAACTGCTGTTATAATATCACAAAACCTACATTCATGAATAAAAAATACATCACAACCAAACATACCAAATATACATTACAACTCTGTGGACCTAGGAATGAAGCTATCAGCACTAAATCAAGCTTGAAATCAGGGTGAATATTGATGCCATTTTTTCAGGTTACATTAGCAATCTGCCATACTTAAAGACTGCTAGAAAAAAATAAAGAGTAAATCAGCACTCGCCATCACAGGGAAACATTTCAAGAAAATCTCTGTTCTTCATGCTCTGCTCAGACCAAGTGTAAACATCGCATTTTCATTTTTAAGAATTCCAGTTTTATCTACCTGACATATACTGTCCTTCATTTCTTAGGAAAAGACCTTAGCTGATGTAGCACTGGAAAGTGGAGTGGATTTCGGTAATCAGCTCAGGACTTACTTTAAGAGCTATGTGGACAAGTACAATCTCAGACAATGCTTGTGAAGTTTAAGAGCCCTCAAATTACTTACTCTTTTTTCTACAATAATTGACACTTGCATTTCAGAGCTCCAGGAAATATACTGCATAACTGAATATATTCTAAGGCACTCCTCTCTATTTAACAATGGTAGCCAGGTACAGTATGATTCATTTTAAGGTTGTAAAAATTAGCAGCTTTGGTACTGAATCTTCAAAACACTCTCTTGCTGGAAGCTATAACACAATTGGTAGCTAATGTTTTCTTGTTAGCAGGTTCTCAGGTCATGCTTTCTACGCCTGCTTCCTTCACAAATGACTTTGCATTAATTATTAAAGGTCTATGGTCTAACTCTACTACCTTTATGTCAAAATTAATCTCATTAGAATCCAGATGATATAAAGAATAAAACTAGAAGAAATAAATCTTTAGAAGGCAAACTGGCATGAGAAAAAACACTGTCCAAGGAAATTTTTTTTCTTTTTGATAGCAGAAATGAAATCTCAAATAGCAATTACATTCCTAACATCAACTATGATATAAATAAAGAAAATCTGCAAAAGCATATTCTACATCCTATTTAAGAAATCTCAGAGAAGGATTTATTTGTTTGTTTGGAAAATGGTATTATTTTAAATAAATAAAAATTAAAAATTGTGTTTGATTGTTGCATTCCTTTTGACTTAATATCAGAGAAAGAACTAGCTTTTCTCAGACATAATTTTATGTAAATTTCATGTTCTGTCCAGAAGAAAGCATTTAGTAGCTGTGTTTGAAACACTCTATTCTAGAAATGAATATAAACAGTATCGAAAAATTCAGTGCATATTCTTTAAACTATGAACCTGGTAAACTCACAGATGGATACTTGTTAGTCAATGGCCAATTTATCTGCCAATTTTATTTGCAAGCATAAAGTTTGAGACAAGATAAAGTGCTCTTTTATTCTTTCCTATATAATCCTGTTTATGGTTATGTAAAACTATTTTTTTTAACTTCATTCATGAATAAAACCTACAGATCAAAGATCTGGCTTGTGCCTTCTTTTTAATTTGGGAACTTGGTATACAGTTCTAGGTATTATTAAACTTTTTGAGCTTTGAAAAAACATCCCTAACAGTGTCCAGGGAAGCAAAGTAGCATGTCCTACATGTCTTGCAGTTATCATTCTTAGGAAAGGGCTCACTATCCTAACTATAAACATTTCACAAAGTAATAAAGAACTGTATTATTAGATCTTATTAGAACTATGTAGAAAAGCTTTAAAAAAATGAGTTATAATAATTGTACACATAAGTTAATGGGAAGCTCTATTTTTCAACTGATCAACTTCCCAGTTATTTTTCAAATGTGGAGTATTACATAAAGAACCCTCTCTGATTACACATTATCTAACCATAGATCCTCTCATGCAGTTCTCGGTTTTCATAAAATGATGACCAAGCACATTGAAAGCAAAAGCAAAATTTGAAATAGACCTTCATGAGTTCCCTACCAAAAAAAAAAAAAAAAAAAAAAAAAATTCAAATATTAAATTACCTCAAACCTTCCTCACTCGGAAACTAAGCTAATACAGCAATTGGAGGATGAGGTGTAGTCATGTCTTCTTATCGACATGTACATTTTAGCTATCTAAAGTCTCATCACCACAGGTTTCTTAAGGCAAGACAGAGAAACAGTGAGTACCAGAAAGTGCTACATCTGATTTATCTTAGGCACTTAGGATGAGATAAATTACTCTGAGAAGGTCCCTTTTGCTCTCCACTGCATATAATAGAAAACTGGAGTTACTAGGTTAGACAACTAACTTTGGATACACAAGTTACAGCAAATGAATCTCACCATAGGCCATAACTGACTGAGAAAAAATTGTGTTTAGTTCCCATCAGATGATTGAAAACTTGTATTTTTCCTTAGAACTTTGTTGTTTTAAAATGGGAAACATATGCTGAATTTTTTAATTCCTAACAAGTATTTTTGCTAAAATTACAACTATGAATGAAACAATAAAATAATTCCTTTATTAAGCAATTAAGTCTTATGATCTTACAATAAAACAGGAAAGAAGAGAATTACTGGATATAGTATGACATTACAAAAGAGACAGCTAAGAAACTGTCTTACGGAGTATCAAAAACAGTGAAAGGAAAATGCAAAAATAGAATGTGCATGATGTTCTATATTTAGCTTTGTGGGTAGGCTCTGAAATCTCCTTTGAGCTGTCTTCTTTGATAATCACTGGTAAGACCAAATTCTGAGGCAATGGTAGGGTGTTCTCAGCAATATTTTTATTTGAGGACTCAAACCAGTCAGTAATCAAAGACAATCTATGAATTTATTATAGTTCTATACCTAAACATCTTCCTTTTACTTTTGGTAACTGAACCTAGATCAAAACACAATTTTGCATCAACTACTTTCAGTATGCCTCCAATTTTTTTTTTAATATGAATCCTTGCTAATAACCTTGCACCAGCAGACCTGTCTTGAAGATTGCCCCACTGTTAACATCTTATTTAGCTGTAAGACAGAAATTCGTCTCAAAAAATTATTTCAAACTGAAATATTTTCATACCTCCCTGTATGTCAGCAGTTTTCCAGCTGCATGCCATCACTGCATCTGCAGTGAATCATACAGAATCATCATTTTAAGGAGAGAAGGAATGCTGGACATGTGAGGTATATTCAGATACTGTATTCCAACTATAGTATCAGTGGTTTCTTCAACAACATTAACTATCACACAGGAGCAGTCACATAGCTTCGCAGTGGCATAAAACCTTTGAGGCTCCTTTGCAGTGTTTTTTTTATGTTACAAGGAATAAAAAGTAGGGGAAAAAAGAATGCCGCTTTACTGCTGATCTTATCATCACATGCAAAATATAACAGCATCATGCCCTTAACATTCAACTGCATATCAAGCTAAAACAAAAGTGAAAATTCCATTTAAAAAATTGTAACTGAAATATACGTACAATTAGTCAGTAATACCCTTCGGGGGAATTTCAATGGTATTGCCATTGCTAGTTGGGACACATGAAAATTTCTTCTATAGAGCCTTTATTTTTTATGAGACACTACTAGTTTACACTTGCATTGGCAGAAACTGATTGAATAGATCTTTACTTCTTACCATCAACACAGGCTGGCCTTGCTCTTGTTGTACCGGCAATCTGTCCTTTTTTACATGCACAGCGAGCTGTTTGTCGGGCTATAGTCCTTCGGGGCTGACTGCTATCTCTGTCCAAAGTAACAATCTCACATGTACCTGCAGCCAGTTGACCTGGAAAAAGAACCAGCAACAGGTACCAGAGTCACTGAATGCACTACAGGCAATCTATTACAGCCGAATAGAGTCATGGCCCTATGTCACAGCAGACACTCCACAACAAATGGGCAGCCAGCTGATGGATATAATAAAACCGAGATGACATACAATTTTTCTTTGTGGTGGACATATGAAAACCCTGCAAACTGGTTCTGTCAGAAAATGATTATTGTTCCATAAAAGCCAGAGAGCTGAGGTCACACAGGTTACTTTTACTTATGTCGGCTAAGTAAAGGAACAATCTGCTTTTACAGCAATGAAATTTAAATGGTGTGCTCTTTATGTACTTTCAGAAAAGAAACGATAAAGTATACAGAAAACAAAAAGCTTCCCAACATGTCGATTAATATAATGAAGTCTTAACTGCTTTGCGTGTTGTTTTGTGAAAGAAAAAGTCTTTCAAAGTATGCCCATGTTTGACCAGATTGTCGTTCCTTTGGCTCTTGCTTCATCTAAACAGTATGAATGAACAGTATGAATGAACAGAACGAACAGTAATTCATTCTCTACCTGACACATATTTGAAGTAGCTGTTCTTTTTTCTTTTACTAAATTTACTATGTAACCATGCTGGAAATGACAGTAAAATGATACTGTCTTGTTAGGTCAGTAACATTGTTTGCTTTTCATTGACTTCTCCAATATATGTAGCTTTTCCTGAACAGTAAGGAAATCCAGGACACCTAATTCTGAATTTGAACCATGCTATGAGAGGCAAAACAAAAAGTTGCAAAAAATTCTTTTATAAATAATATTAGTCTGAAACAAATGTTATACATTTAAAATGATGCACTTCCTCTGGTGTAACCAATAGTAGGCTACTACTATACGAAAATATTATCTTTTACAAGCAAGAAAGATACATTATTGAATTTCAGTGCATAGCGAGACTGAAAAAAAATCCCAGCTGTCACTTTGCATTACATATCATTTCTGGATTTTATGGTACAGTAGTAAATATATTTTTTACTGGCTTTTGTCTTTGTAGGCAATGAATTATAAACCTTCAAATGAATGTGTGCAAAAATATACCTGCAAATCACATGCTTACTATATTTTGTTTTCATAAAAAAATAAGATTGGAACAAATGCAATATTGTATTTATAAAAAAGTTATGCAGTTTAAATAATATTAACAATAAATTATTTTTATACTGTTGAAATACTGAAAAATAATGAGACAAAAAGCAGAAATTCTAAATCTATATTAACATAAAAATTAAAAAACCCACAAAAACTGAGACATATATGAATAGCATTTAATAAGTATAAAAGTGTAATGATATTTCTGTATATTGCATTTTTTCCATTCAGAATACAAGTTTACCCAGTATATTCTTCTCAGAACAGTTTATGATGCTTTCAGTTGTGTGGATAATGTTTTGAAACTGTCAGAATAGCAAAATATTGTAGGCTGTCAACAGCATTGTGACTGGTTCACTGCTAAACCACCTAAATTTTATGTTGCTGTGACTCCTACACTGCAGTGAATTACAACATGCTAAAACTGAGGATCTCAAAGGTGAATATGGAACAAGGTACTCTGCAAATTCATGCAAATATACTACATATATGTAATTAATATACATTAGGCATTTATAAATACAGATATGATATTCACAATAGTGAACACTATCAACATAGTGTTTAATGGCTGCTGGCAACTAGCCTTATGAGCTATGGTCAATCTTGGGTTTCTCCTCTTTTCCACCTATCCTGTTAATAAAAACACCTTAGGATAAACATACTGATGAGAGGATTTTTATTCTATTATATGCTGGTTTTTTCTTTGTTTCCTCTGGAATCTTGGATTAGAACATAAAGGTTTAACAAGAAAGAAAGTGGCACATGATTTTCCACATAAGGACAAGGGAAATCCAGTTACACTGAAACATCTTGAATTGACAAAAAAAGTATTCTTTTTTCCTCCATCGCTAATATATTTCATTCTGGGTTACAGGAGACATACTGCTCCCAAGGAATACAGCTGTCTTAGAAGATCATGTAAAAAAGACATAATCAGAGGTGTATTTAGATCCCGACCCCTTAGGCATTTGAACATCATGATTACGGTCCTGCATTGAGAATAGAAATTGAATGGAAACCAAAGAAAAAGTGGAAATATAAACATGGAATTTGTAAAGGTTCTTGAGAGTATGGGTTGCCATATTCTCCACTATCTGTAAGTCTTCATACTATTGTTGCTTTTATTAAAAGATATGGTAAATCACATAATCTAGGTGAACCATTACATAAAATCCCATTTCAGAGGAAAGGAAACAGTTTTACAGCACAGTGAAGAGAAAAAGAACAAGGAAGCTTTATGTCAGGATAATTTGTGAAGGCAAAAAAACTTTCTAGGAAATGCAAGCAGTGACTATCAATAAGAATGCTTATAGATAACATTTTCTGCTTTTGGACCTGTCCAGTTTTAGTTCTGCATAGGTTCATTTTGAGCCAGCTGGGCTATTTGTTTGTTATGATTGTTTTCAGCTGTTTATTTTGTTTAGAGATAATTTCTTCCAGGCATATTAACCTCATTTTTTGATGAATTCTGAAAACTGGGATACCTAAATGAGAGCAACTGCTACACAAAGATAATGTCACACTGCCTTTCAAGGAATTTTGTACAGCTATTAAAAGCAAGGGAAAATTGGAAAGATTTTTAAAACATTTCATAGATTTTTTTTTTTTTTTAAAGATAATTTCTCTGTTGCCATTCTTGCTTCTATAGCAGAAGAAAACTAAAAAGTTATTGTAGAGCTGCAGCAGCTCTTCCCACATATATGACATAAATGTTTCCTGGTCCTTGTGTCAGAGGGTGCAAAGATTGCAAGTATATTGAGCACTGCAACATAGCATACATCCACAGTTACTTGGCTTTAGATGGCTCTAAAGCATGAAAAGTATTAGTTAGGTTATGGAGGCCCATCTCCAGAGAGAAAATGATCCTGTTGTAAAGCATGTTCTTTGTCTCTCATTAAGTAGAGGGTAAGTGTACTGGCATACCTTAGTTAGATGACGTGTATGTTACTTTTGCTTTTTAAGAATTTAATCTAGAAATGTAAGGTACAAAATGAATAAGGAACAAAAGGAATAGACTCCTTGGAAGTACCAAGTTTCAAGAATTAGGATAGCTTTCATTTTCAGGGAAATTAACAGTGACCTCTTTCAAAGATATTAATGAAAAAAAGGCTATTCAGCTGTAAGCCTCTGAACACTCTCCACTCCTAATCACAGAGAAGAAATCTCAAGGCAGCAACGGGTGGAGTTTCACTGGAGCTTTTCCAGTTGAGAGATTAAGAGCCACAGTCTATGGAACAATCATAAAGACTCCATATTTTTAGTAGATCATACTTATGTACAGAAAGCAATTCACCACCTTCCAGTCCGAATGAGATAATCTTGGGGGGAAAAAAAAAATCAAGCAACATTAGAGAACTCTGATTCATTCTAACCTTTTGTGAAAGTTTTTCTTCCAAGAAAAAAAATGTATTTTTAAATTATTTTATGGACCAAGCATACAGATTATTTCAGAGTTACCATCATTCAGTTTTCCAAGTAAGTGGGTCTTTCTTTGTTGTTGTTATTGTTTTAATAATATTTTATATATATAAATATTTTATACTTTATAAATATTTATTTTATAAGTTTATCTTAGTAATTAAGACCTCACTGAAAGTTACTTGATTTTGTGTTGCCACCATCTGGTTACTAAAGAGAGAAAAGGTTCAGGTTCTTTAATGCTCTTCTATAATGTTGTACTGCATTCTTAAAATGCTAGTTGATACATCCCCTCTCTCTTCCACCACAAACACACATGTTTCTGCATGGAATTCTTTCAGGGAAAAGGAAAACTACAGGATTCTGAATTAAAGATGTAAGTCAAAATAAACTAAAACCAAAACCAAAACACCCCACAACAGTTAAAATTCCAAATACAACAGGGTTAGTCTTTTTGCTTCTAGCTTGCACCCATGGACTTGTTTACAGCAATTGCTGTACTCAGCACCTATTTCACTTTTTTCTGAATGAAGTAATTGTGATCAGTTCTGAAACTGCTTTCTGTGACACTTTCATGGAATTTTGTAGGAATCAGTGAGTTTAGGTACATATATTTAGCAAACGGTGCAGGAAATATCTCAAGGTAAAACAATTATATTTTTAAAACTTCTTTAGTACTTACATTCTTGAAAGAGAAGAGCTTATTATTGAAAAGTTAAAATGAAATGGCATTTTTTATGCGTATTACTAAGAGTCCTCTGTCAACTGTAAGCCACTGCTGAAAGAACAAAGATTTTGAAAGATCTGTATTGTCTACCATAGGTAAAACCCTCAAATAGTAAATATTTTTGTATTACATAGAGGGTACTTGGGATAGTATTTTAATATTTTGTGGAGGAAAATATTTCTGTTCTCTAATAGAAAATAAAATCTACCTAATCCACACTGATTACAGCAAGCAAGTTATAGATATTATGAATTCTTAATTTAAGCATGCTGGAAGGCTGAAGACTTTCCCTCAAATTCATTTAAAGAAATAAAATCAGATGACGTACTCATTTTTTCTGTGGGTACAATGAAAATAAAACTTGATCTAAATATATGAGTCTTTCCAGGGTTTTAGATTTCATGCTCATCCAGAAAATCTTCTTCTGAATCGTACATGCAGGCTTATATTATAGTTTCAGTGAACAATTTTTTCATGCATCACCAATTTGATGCCTAGCAACACAAGCTCTTTTAGTTCAAAATGCTTCAAGTTAGATGTTATTAAAATTCTTGGCTAGATTCAGATACTCTTTTGTCAGTGAACACAATGCAGGAGTTGTTTCAAAATCAGATCATAGGAATACATTCAGTAGTTTTCTATTACAATATTGAAGTCTTTCTGACAACAGAGCCATGCCAACTCCTGCGAAGAGCTGAACATCAAGAATTCCTACTGAAATAAAAGGGAACTTAAGTACTTAGTGTCATTCATGATTTGCAGCTTGACGTTAACTTGAGTAACAAACATTTAAACATCTTTCAATTAAATATTTAAGTGGAATTAGGAATTTTGTATGTCATATACCCTTCCTCAAAGAAAATGTCCTGAAAGAAGATCTCTTACACTGAACATTATCCAATTTCAGACAGTCCTATTACCTTTTCTTTTTCAATTTTTAGCTCAGAACAAGAGAGATTATGGCAAGGAATTGGTTTGCCCCAAAGAACCACACTCACTTTTAAGGTACAACAGCAAAATTTGTGGAAATCTAACTAGTATAAAATAAGAAAAAGCAACTCCTACAAAGCTTCTGAAAAAAAAGTATTTAATCTAAAGTAACAGACCAGAATTGGCTCAGCATCTGTAACTCAATATGGGAAAAACCTGTTCAAATTAATCAGCACAATTTCAGAATAACTATCAAACAAGAACATTGTTTCAATCTTAATTTATGCAATACAAGGGAATTTCAATTTTTTAATAGAATATATTCATGTAAATACACTATTTCCCTCTTCTGTTACTAAAAAGCATTTGTTTCCAAGATGTTTCAGGTATCATTTAGGACCTTGTATCTTTCTGTTGAAACAAACGTAGCTGTTTAAGTAACAGACTACACAAAGCAATTCTTCATGCTAGTACAGTTAGACAACTAGTCTTTACCAGTTTTTCTTGAGGGTATGATTATGCTGTCAGTAGAAGAAGACAGGATCAATGTCACTGTCTGAAACAAAAAGTAACTAATCTGGATAATCCAGATTTACCAGTGTAACCCCCAGGTGCCAAACAGCAGACCAAATTTTTCAAAACTTTCCATAGATTTACTTCATTACAGGTTCAGAGCTATAGCTGGCTGGAATCAACCTTACCATGTGACCTCTGTAGCTTCTCAATCTTAAAAGGAGTGGTTCTGGATTTTAGTGGTAGAAAAGAAGAGAATTTGTCTGCAAAGATGTGGTTTTAGTGCTCATTTTATGAAGGAAAACTCACTGTAGAACCCAGTTAAGTAAAACTTATGAATAACTAAATATGATGAATGCTTTCTCATTTTAAGAGTCAGTTTAAGTATTTTCAGAGTTCCACTGCAATGAAACAGTACATTATGTCCCCTTAGTAATTACTAATCTTATTGCAATTTTCAGAATACCACTTAGCCATCTCAAGCACATAAACAGCACAGACATTATTAGGAGGACAGGAAAATAGCTTTCAGCCCTTACATTCTGGAATAAGCAGTAAATTTTAATTAAGATAGATCCTACTCTTCTAAATAGTTGCACAGGAAAGAAAATAGCATCTGTGGAGATTCAAGATACATTCAGGACCCATTTTGAGATTTCTTTTTTCCCCAGATAAGACTAATTCCCTAACTTATTGCACCTGATACTGCTATTGTACATAATTGCTTAATATTTTGTTGTATAATTATGAATAATTTCCCCTAAATCTTACTATTAACAATGTAACAGAAAGTAAAATAAATGTAAAACCAAAGTTCAGTAAAAACAAACTTCAAGATCTAAGTTTCTGAAGGCAGTTCTCAAACAGAATTGGTACAAAGGGGAATTCCAGACCAGAAAAGGTTTGAAAAATCAAGTCAAGAACGTATAAATACATGTGGAAGCAAGGTATTTATGTATATGAACCTAATCCTAAATAAATTTTCCTATATTTGGTACACTATAAAAAGTATTTATACTGATCCCATGGTTTTAGGAGATGGCAATGTAATTTCTCAAATTCCTATATAATCTCAGGTCAAAACTGATGTATTTGATATGCTGCAGTTTGCTAAAAAGAAAGAAAAAGAAAACCACACCTGAAGTACAGTATTGAGAGAGAAATTTATGCCAGGGCTGTGAGGGCTACAACAGGCCTCGCTGTCCCTGCCCTGCACACCCTGCCCACAGCCCAGGACCCCATTCCAGCCCCCCAGGGCCATCAGCCCCTGCCCCAGTGAGGCCGCAGCACGGCTGGTCTCCAGCGCCCCACAGCCTGCCCTGCCTGGCCCTGTGCCCTGCCAAGCCAGGCCCACTCCTGGGCCCATGGCCCGGCCTAGCTTTGGCCTGGCCCCAGGGAGGTGACTGGCGCCTGGGGCTGGGGCTGCCTTGGTGCCTCCGTGGTTGCCAGGCTGTGCCCTGCTGGGTCTCCTGGGGAGGATCTCACTGATGCCAGCATGGAGATGGGAAATCCATCAATCTGCAGCACCAGGAAAGCCAGTAACCCTTGCACCCCTCACTTCAGTGACAGAGATCAGAGCTTCCACCTTTGAGAAATATCTTTAATGCATATTCATGCAAAAATCAACCAAATGAATCCCATTAATGTTGATTTCATGAATATTACAGAAATACCCCCCCAGTCTAGTAATTTCTGGGGTTTTGTATTGAGTTTCCATGTCTCATTTTGGATAGTGACCTAAAAGCAAACCTTACAAATATGGAAATCATATAATTGATGCTACCAAAATTAAGTAGACATGACAAGGCATTTAAGTCCTATCTCTTTAAGTAAGTTCTACCTCTGTGTAAGTCAGTGTGAACTGCAAATCACAGCTACACGGAACTCCTCCAAGGAGGACCTGCAGCTCTGAGGGCCTCCTGTTCACTCCTCTTCATGCAGGTTTAGTTAATTGCTTCTGGAGGCCTCTTTTGGTTATAAAAAGTGCGTGAATTCAGGATTAAACAAAGTTATGCTTATTTGCATAAATTGGGAAGTGGCTGTAACTCTACTATCCTAAAAATATTTAAGACTGTTAAAAAAAGAAAAAAGAAGAAAAACACCCTTGCATGTCTTTACCAGCCTCTACATGTAAAATAAACCTAGTCTGTTTATAAAACAAACAGAATAGCCATAGGGGGGGAAATGTTATTAGAAGGATGCGGATATTTCTCTTGAGAAAGACAGGAATAAAAAGCACAGGTTTGTCTAAAAAGCTACTGACATTTGTTGGAGCCAGAAGCTGTATGTCAGGAAGGAACAAGTCTGTTGTGTTAGCAAAATATGTCACTGCAGGGAGCATGAAATCAGTTTGAAGGAACATGCAGATAAAGCCATATATCAGAAGTAGATATAATATAGCAGCACAGGTAAAAAGTGTTTTTAACTTCTCAGGTTTTCCTTTTTATAGTCAAACTAGAATGACTTGAAAACTATTTACATATGTAACACAGCCTTTAAAAAGGCATCAAATAAGTGACCTTCCTACTGGTATCATGATCTGCACTGCAAGATCCTGGGCTCAACAGCAGATTTGAGGCAAAATTTGGTCCGGTAGGGGTCATGTGGGAAAGGAGGATCACTATGCTGAAATTCTGTTTTGTTAGATCCTGTCAATATGTCTTAGTCCTTAAACTGCAGAAATAATAACCCCAGATTTCTAATTACCATCCACCAGGAAGTAAGTTATATCCTACGCAACAAGAACTGTGTTATTACTCTGTGCCTGTGACAGGTTTGAAAACCTGCAGAACAAAGCATGCAGCTGAAAACAACTGCTACCTAACAATATCCAGCCTTGTTAACATGCCATATGCTAACTCACAGCTATGAATGAATAAAACTTTCAAATGATGGCAATTTTCTGTCATTTTTGTAGGACAAATGTGATCACACTAAATTATCCACGTACTCTTAGCAAACCTAAATAATTTATTTAAAATAAGCCTGTTTATTTTGGCTACTGCCAAAATAACTACTACTCTTCCCTTTTTGCAAAAGCCTATGATGCAAAAATTCATCTGCTTTCTAGTGATGGCACTGTGATGCAGTCGTTTTTTTGGTAATCTAGCTGGTAGGTTTAACCTGAAATCACTAGATAATAGGGAAAGTTATAGTAGCCAGTGTCATTCTTTTCCCATTTTTTTCATGGAAAGAGTCCATAAACATTCTCCGTAAAAAAATATAGTCTCTCAAGACTTTGTACTCTGTGGTACTGCACTTACCGAGAACATATAGGTACAACAGCTCACACATAACCACAGGGAAATATAAACTTATGTTAGTAATACTGCAAAAGTAACCACTGAAAAATGGAGACACTGAAGTAGCACAGTACCCATATCCAAGAAGGAAACATGTTTCAACAATTTTGAATGTCTTACTACACCTGAGAAGAAATAATCCCACTGAATAATATATGACATTAATTAGAAATATTATGGACAAACCCAAATCAGGGTTTGATGTTGAGAATCTTGAGCAGACAAAGGATCATCAGGTCCAAAGCTTCAACAGGCAGAATTTGCACCTCTTGAAGTGCCTCTCTCTCTGCAGTGACTGTAAAGGAATTTTATGGTGCATTGGTTCGGTTAAACTGTGTGCTAGCATGAATTCTCAAATCAAGCACATCATAAGGACCAGAATAGAACGGCATGTATCTGCTGCGTCTGCTGTTTCTTCTTGCTTAGCCCTCAGAGTTTCATTACTGATCATACAAGAACAGTGCAATGTTCCTCAGTGGTACCACAGCTCCCCATGTTTACTGCATGGAGCAATGAAGTCCCTTATTTAGGTGCTACGCTGAGCACATGGATAGATTTAGCACAAAAACCCCACTATTGCTGGTACATCATTGGGGTTTTTAGACAATTACATTGACTTAAAAAATACAGATGTAGAATGCTAAATAAAGATATCTTTTCTGTTAGACTAATACCAAACTTCAGCACCAACTAGAAGAAGTGAACTTGACAGGCTCCTTAACTGATAGATTTGAGTGATGGCTTTCATTTTAAAGGTTTGTCTGGGAACAGTGCTATACGCAAGTGTGACAGAGAAGCATGAGTATGCTGGCTATTATTCTCAGCTGTTCTACAGATTTGGAGGAGTGATTTTCTATCTGGGCCAGCTTCACTGCTGCATTTTCCATTTTTATCCATTTTGCTCAAAATGACTTATGAAACAGGTGCATGCTGAAACTAAAAGTTTTCATGGATGAAATCCATGATTTTTATATCCTCATTTCTAGTCCTTCAAGAAGATAACCATTTATGGGATAAGATTTTCTTCTGCACAGATCAGAGAAGGGTGACAGCAAAAGAGGTTTTAAGTTGCTCACATATATCCAAGGCTGCCCAAAGACAGTGCAGTGAACAAGGACTACAGTCATCCCACCCACCTTTACAAATCAGTAAAGGATTCAAGATTAGAGACGTACACAATACCTCTTCCTGTGTCCCATTTATCAGGAACAATGTCTTCCATTTACACAACTAAGTGTTCAATCACTGGAAACTTCACAACATCAATTATTTCACCTCTACATCATATAGAGGGGCTTATGCTCAAAGAAGATATATGTCATCTATGTTCACATCAGATGTAGAATTAATCTCAAGATACTGAAAAGCTGAAAACTTTTTAAGTGTACAAATCCATTCTGTGCTAGACTTAGCAGCTGTAAAATAGACACAAAACTATCAACAGAAGAAAACTTCAAGGTATGTGTTCATACCATAGAAGGTAATGTTAAAAAGTCTTTACACTGATGACCTTTTAAAAAACTTTAAATTAACCTTTTTATTATTATTATTCCCTCTGTAACAAGGTCCATCTTTTTATGTACTGCTTATCAATTTTACTAGCTCATAAAAAGTTAAATTACGCTATCAATTTCCCAATGAATGACTAATAAATAATACTTCCTCAGATCAAGGTCCTTAATAAAAAGGAATGAAAATGAGGCCTATCTCTGTTTTACACAGCATTTTGATGAACTAAGTTTACTATTACTCACGGTGTACCATCCTGAAATATGCTTCCTAAAACATAGAATAGACTGCAGTTAACAGTTTCCTAAACACAAAAAATGTGCACCTACGTAAGTAGACACACACACATATATGCATAGACATATACTTCACAGAAGGATGTGTTGTACTATATGACCTTGAAGTTGAAGATGATTCAAATGTATTGCTTCTCATATTGATCATAAGATATAAGAAATTTGCCAAGATCTTTCACAATAGCTATTATACCAATACCGCAGAGTGAATCAGTAAGTCTGTTCTTTATGATACCATAGTCAGTGGATGCAATATTTTTACTCTACAATATATAGCTTAGTCCAACACAGAGAAAATTTCAAAGCAGAAACTACCTGTGTGAGAATAATTCCCACTGATTTCTAAGGGAATGCCATACGCAGAAAAAATATCAGGTCCAAGTCTGACATTGGCTATGCTTTGCATTGTTTGTTCTCAACTACTTACTAGAACTTTAACACCACAAAATTGACTGCAGTAAGTTTTTCAGTTTTCTGACTGTGTCTGGTGAGTGACACTAAATTAACCTCGCAAATTTGGGACTAAGTGTATCATAAATCATCATAAACTATAACCCATATTTCATCAGTTAAATCTCTAAGAAGAAAAAACTCAGAATGTGTGAGATTTGATCCACTCCATGGATCACACTGAAGCAGCATTGACCAGAAGCTCTCTGGTGCAGAGGACAACATGAAAGCTGTCAGGTTAAAGAGCATGGAGCATAACTAAGTCCTGCTCCTCATCTAGAGGAAATGCTGAAGGAGAGCTGTTAACATTATGGAGAAGCTTTAACATTTTCTGCCTTCCTTCTGGTGAATATATTTAAGTTGTTTAGGTCAGTGATACTGATACTGTGTTTCTGTGGTAATGGCATGTAGGCAGGAGAAATTATAAAATTCATGGACAGGAGAATGATCCCACAGGAATGAGTAAGAAAGCAGCAAAGAGAGATCTATTGAATTAATGTTTGCGCTCACCATATGTAATAAAACTGGAATGATATCAAGCAATTAATGTACATATATAAGATATACATGGTCATGTTGACCACTTATGGTCTGCCCTTCTTATTTTAATTTTCCCAATGGCAATATAACAGCTTGAATGAAAACTGAGGATAAGCTGAAAGAAATCAGAACAGAAAAGCTGGCAATAAATATTTCATTAAAAAAGGGTTTCTCAAAGGCCATATAACCTTTTGTCTAAATGCTTCAAATCCAAAATGTATTAGGTTCAAACAAAATAAAGTTATTTTAATTAGGTATAGGTAATCCAAATTTATACAGCAATCGTTAAAGGGAGAGTCATTATGACACTAAGACAAATTCAATCATTCAGACCAAAGACTGGGTAGGGTATCTCTAGAGAAAATAGGCCAACACAAGCGTGTATTACCTAAGGGGCAACTAAGGGTAGTGAGCTGAATGATTAATAACAGCTGTAACTACACATTATTTGTGTGTATGTCGATGCACACACATGTGTATTTTGGTCTCATGCTGGGAAGGACAACCGCAGAGGGAGACAGTCATTTTGCAGTAAAGAGAACATCACTTAACCTCACTGCAAGAGAAACGTGGGCCTGGTTATATACAGAAAGCCACGATTGTGTTATTATCATTAAAAGGATGGAATGTATTAAATAACAATTACATTGTCTTGGTTTAAAACAGGAATGGCAATCAAAGGACAAGGATTCAGTTTCTTATGTTGCTATATATCTTCTGAACTGGCTAACCATTTTGCTCATGTTAAAAGGAGGATGCAGCACCATTTTCAGTGAAACTACACCACCATCAAATTCACAATAGCCCAGAGCAGAAGCCATGAGAATTGTAATATTAATCAAAATTCAGTTCTTCTAATCTGCTGAAACCTAATGAATTAAAGAACTACAATCCTTCTCTAGGCTTAAGTGGAAACAGTTGTACATCTTCTGTACAACATGAATCTTTGCACAATGACTAATCCTGCTCCCAATAAAATCAATGGAAGTTTTACCACTAACTTCACAGGCAGCAAATTCAAGAGAATAATGAGAAAGTCTCCACGCTCCCAGCATCAGCCCTTTAGCAAATTTGTGTTGCATCTTAAATAACTGTGATTCTGACCAAGGACATTTGTCAAATGAATTCTTATCCAAGTAAAAGCCCTATTTTAAGAACCATTCACTTTGTATGACTTTGTACCACAAGTCATGGCAGCAGCTCTGAACAAAGGTGCTCTGGGATCAGGAAGCAGAAGTAGATGTAAAGCCAAAGGCTCTTTCAGTGTTGTACTTGACTATGCACTGTATAACAACTCTATGGTCTCTCTATCTGTTCTAGACTAGATAAGCTCCAGGCACCCCTTCCAACCTAAATCATTCTATGATTAAATGTTTCAAATAATGTTCCAGCACACACTAGTGTACACTGTGTATACACTAGTACACAGTGTGTCCATAGTCTTGTATACGTAACTGCTTGCTTATGGCTGTTGATGCTTTAGTCTTTAAAATATAGGAATTTGGTTCACCACTCCTATTCTAGCAATTCCAAGTAGACAGTTTCTCTTTTCTACTGCTTCCCATTTTCATATATTAATATCAATTTGCTGTAACAGAACTGCTCTGTTGATATGAGATAAACTTATTCCAATACCATTCCATTTTATACCTGAATTCTTTTATCTTCAGCCAAATGAAGCTGGTCACTGCTGGAAAAGCAAATTCAGTAAAAGATTGAAAGAACTTAATAAAAGTAAAGTGTATACATAAACTATTTCTGACTATGCAAAACTCCTTAAGAGAATATGAAACTATATGTATCATAGAAATAGTGTATACATATAGTATCTGTATATATAACGTATAATATAAATTGTCTATACTTTAAAATTGTTAGGGTATATTCCATACTCAAAAACTTCAGAGATAATGGAGTATTGTTTGACAACATAACTGAAATCTGCAGTAGTATACAACCAGAATATACAAGTAAAATTATTGCCTAAACAGTAAATATACACATATATGTGTACTTGTGTGTGTATATGTATACGTATACATATACATATGTATGCGTGTGTTTATGTTTTATGGATGGATTACAGATGATATCTACTAGGAGCGAAGAGTAAATTATGGATTAAATATATAGATTATGAAAGGATGTTTTGATGTAGGATGTTTTGATGTACACATATTGCATCAAGTTGACATGTATGCATGGCTCTCGTAAACCTTATGCATAAAAACGTATATATTGCTATTAACTCACATTTTCCCATCAAGATCAGCAATACTATTTCCCATGCAATGTGTCCAGTTGTAAATGGCTATACAAACACAAAGCAGTGAAGAACCGGGCCTTTGAACTGCAAGGAAGGGGAAATTTGGCTCCATTCTCAATAACGAATATTTAATGGTTCTCTGTTCCACTTACACCTGATAATCCTTCCTACCAATCATCCTCTTCACCAAACCTAGCAGTAAAGACAAGAATAAAAGATCAAGACTGGACTGGTTGCTTAACTGTTCACAAAAACCTCTGGACAGTCAGGTAAATGCTATGAAGCTGGAACACTTTTTCTCCTCTTTTTAAGTACAATTACATAACAGATATGTTGCATGCTCTCCCATGCAGTGAGAGTTTTATAGTGATTACTGAGATTGTATATACAATCTTAAGACAAATAAATGCATGCCCATATGCACAAACACACACAGATGCATATCATATCTTATCACATCATGGGATAAGAAATTTTTCAAGGTTTTTTCCTTCCTCTTAGAAAAATTCATTGATCGTAGTTACTGTGTGATCAGCACGCAAGTGGGAAAAAAAAATCAGTAAAAAAGAGAAAACCCTCAAGATATCTAGGCAACCAATCCTTTCTACATTGTAGCAGCTCTCTTGAGTGAAGAGACTTCCTTGAGTTGGTGAAAAATCAGCATCTTTGCCAAAGTCCCTTGGTGACAAAGGACACGGATTTTGATATTTCAGCCCTAAACACAAAGAATTAGAGCCAGCAAAACATAAAAGAAATACACATATTTAATAATCTGATTAGGTTTTACCTTCCATTTTTCCAGTGATGGACCTGTAACCAGTGACAGTGTAAACATTTTACTTTGCACAATATAAGAATGACAACAGAAGAGTGTAATTAGTGCTGGAAAGACATTCTCAAGGAAGTACTTTGATTTCAAAAGACTGTTCAAGTGATTGTCACCCCTGCTGTGCTTGGATTCTCTCTTGATGTGCATAAAGTGTGAATGCAGAACGCATTATTATGAAACTCAATCGTCCTTGCATTGGTGTTCTCATTGCTTTTGCCATCTTGTGGTGACCAAAATAGAAACCTACAGAGCAGCATATAATTCACACTAGAATGATGTTGTTGCATTTTTTAATGAATTCTTCAGTGCACATGCTGAAGATCTACAATTCAAACCATGTTCTGCATTTTGTAATTTATTTAACAAATGTGCATTCATTTTCCTTTAAGATTGAGCTCACTGAAAAATACAAACCATAGTCTAAACACTTAAAGTAAGCACAAACATGAAATGATTTAATACTACAGAAATGTCTTCCAAAGGATTTTACCAAAATACACTATTAGATCTTCTTTTTAAAGGAAGTAAAGTGCTTCTATTCTCGCAGCACATATAAAGGTAATACCTTTACAAAAATTGCCATGTAGCCCAACTACAGAACAGTTTAATGTGTGATAAAAGAAAGCGGATTTGGACTTCATTAACCAGTCAATAATTATTTATGGAACAGAGTCATTTGCAGGCTTTAGTTTGTGGTTTCTTCTTTAAATTATCAAGGAAAGCAATAAATATAAAGTATCTACCCCTCCTAACTTTAACTTTTAAAAGAAGTAGCACATTTTTGAGTTAGTGGTCCCAAGGGACAGAAGATGAGGCTTTCTGTTGCTAAGCAAGAGTTTGCCAGTTATTTCAAGCTCTAGCTGAGTACAAGCAATAATCACTACTGCCTGAAATATACTGGAATGAAAGTACATGGGTCCATTCATGACACTTCATCAGCATGCAGGAGGCAAACAGAGTGACTGCAGTGATTGAATACAGGCTCAGACTACTGGCTTTAATCTCCATCTCATTCATTCAGCCTTTACTTTTGGCACAGCTGTATGATAAACACTCTGATATTCTTCCTTGCCCACCCTCCTTTGGAATCCCATGACTGCTGTATGCATGTTTGTTACGTATTTAAGGTAGTCAGTCTCTCTTTTATTTATTTATTTTTTTTTTTTAATGCAATAGATGTTTAGATATGGGTAATCTACAGGTTTACTACTGTTACTATCAAAGAACCATTATTTTATTGAAGGGGAACTAAGTCATGTTCACTTTGCCTCTGCAGACATCTCAAAACAAAACAAGGTAAATTTATAATTAATACTAATTCTTTCTACTACCTTCTGTGCAAAACTGTGTATATACAATGAATGTATATGTTTATAACAAATAAAGTATAACTATCTTACAATGGTATTACACAGAATTGCAACAGTACTGCTGATATTTATCAAAATTCTGATGTTAAAGAAATTACAGTTTATTACTCAGTACTGGGGTTTTTGTTTTGGTTTGGTTGGTTGGTTTTTAATTTTTGTTGTGTATCACTCACCTTCTTGCCAAGAGCTCATACACAGTTCCATATCACCAGTCCTCTGAATTTGCCTTGGATTTACACCCAGCAGGTACTACGAGTCCTGAACAGTTTAGGGCCTAATTGGTAGCTTACTCATGTAAAGTAACTCCAGTAAACAGGAGCAACCTCTTCGACTCTGCAACTAGCTAGCAATTGTTTTGCTGATGTGACACTTGTGTCAAAAAAATAACTTCTATTTTGTATTACTCCTTCCTTATACTAAAATACCTCATAGTTTTGGGGAAATCTGCCTGGTCTGCTTCAAGAAGTTAGGCTAATTCTCCTGCTCAGTATGCCAGACTCCCTGAAATCACAAGTCTGCTACACAAAACTATCACAGCTTTTCACTTGTCTTTTGGTATTGAAATTGAAGCTGTTTGATCACTACAGTGGTTGCATTTTAATAAAAAAGGTAATCTTAAGCCAAACAAAACACTATAGAGAACCTATTTAATACTCTCTGCTCTGACTAAGATGGGAAAGCATTTGCAGTTTAGCTGACTGAAGGCATGTGACCATCCCTTAACGTTTAAAGCAGGACAGTCCTGCGAAGAACTGGTTCTAGAGCACCTCTTACTGATGAGAAGATGCCATTTCTCTTACACTAAGTTTTATCCACTGCCAAAGAGTTACTGAGCAGTCAACAAAAATAGTGAGAAAACAAAACACCACACCCTGTTCATACAACATTCAATACCATCTCTTTCAACTAAGTAAAGAGCAATTGATTGATAGGTTGCATTGAAATCTGAAGACAGCAAACATCACTAGGTGAAGGAGACTGAAAAGATGAACTTTGCAGGTTCCCAGGGAGATGCAGAAATATCCTTGGGATAGCTAAAATAAATCTTTAAAGAAAAAATACTCAGTCAACTACAATGCCACCTAAAGGAAGGGATACAAAATGTCTTCCCAGAAAACAAAGTAAATTCTGCATTTTCTAATCTCTTTCTATCCAGGTTGAATTTGCAGTACAGTCTACTAGATTTCTAAAGCATATGAAACATTGTCTGATTCAAATGTGGGAAACTAAGTATCTGAAAAGACCCTCTTGAGCTTTTCTGTACTTAAGCAGCAGCAAACAATCCAGTGCCTTCCACTCCTAAGTACTCTTATCATATTATGCACTTTTAAAGAACCAGTTTCATTGCTTATTTACTTCAAACAGAAAAAAAATCCCTTGAATCTGGAAAAAAATCAGCCCATCAATTGTGAGAAATTTAAATCTTCTAAGCAGCAACAATAAAGGAATACAGCAAACATAGTAAAACAGACTAATCTTATGACTTGTATATCCTTACGGAAAAGGGAGCTAGGATGACTCCATCTCCACTGTAGTGTAAATACACTGAATTGCCAGCTAAAGACTGATACCACTATACTCATTCAATACTCCTACTGTGGCAGTTCTATTTGCTGAAAACAACCACTCACTAGTAGTAACTGGTCAGTAATATTGAATGATGCGACTATACCAGCTCACATTATGATTTTTTAATTCTTTATTTAAAAACAGAGAATGTCAACACCACAAAAACACAAGTTTCAGAGCCCATCCAAAATGTTCGTACTGGCTGCTTAATTCAAATAATTTCTCCTTAATTAAAAACAACCAGTTTCCTTGCCAAGAACTTAAATGTACTACCAAAAAAACAAACAAAAAAAAAATCACAACTGTTCAACAGGGTGCACAATCTGTTTTATTTATGACAGATATTAAAAAACCATTCTGTTCATGAGACATCTATCTCTTAAAGTAACTGTTCTATCAATTGTTCTTACTTTTAATGTAGACGTCATTCAGGATGTATTTTAACTGGTGGACTAACAGACTAACAGACCATAGTAAAGGAAAACTGACAAGTGATTGCCGGTAACATATCAGCTTACTGGTAATATAAATGATGAATATCACAGAAGACATCATCAGTGCATCGTGACCTGCTTAAAAGAAGAAAAAGTCTTATTTTTTGATTCTAGCAAAGTTAGATCTTCTTTTTGACACCATCAGGCAAAGCAGCTTGTTCTCTTTCTTGTTTCCATCTTACTTTCTTTTCTTATTAAATGTAGGGCAAGAGCAACCTTGCTTCCCAATGTCAGGATTTATGAATTCCCATTCACAGTATCCAAAGATTTGCCAGACAACCATCCTGACCTTGGTTAAAAAGAAAATTGCTCTGAATAAGTTTAATGAGGATTTGAAGAAATGGCCTTGGAGGTGTAGTTTGAATGAAAATGTAATAGTGTCTACATTTTGCCTTGTACCTTATGAGTAGGCATGAAACAAATTATATTTGGTATTTTGTATTTGCTACTTTCAATCCCCACACAAGTTGCTTACACAAAGGAGCTAATAAAAATTGCCCGAATGAGTCATTATTCCTTTCACCTGCAGTATTGCACTCAATTTTTTTCTGTTGGCTCCAGAAATAATATATTAAGACAACAGAACAGTAAGTCAGTATCACTGTGGGTAAATTTAAAATTTAAGTTATTACACTTCAGTGGCAGCTGATGATTGTTAATGTCTGAAATGTTTCTTCTGATTTTAGCTGGAAAGTTTTTGTACTGCTCTACTGAAAAAATTGAACTTCTGGGTTTTTTAGAAAAATATTTTGGGGAGATTGTGTTTTTGTTTTAAGACACACATCACTGCTCCACTGAAATGTAGATACCTATTCTGCCTTTAAAATAAACTAACTAATCAACAAAAAGTAGCTAGTGTATTTCAGTACTTTTCCAGCCTTTAAATACACTTCAGACATGTAGTCTTATTTGTCATGTCCTCTTCTTGGATGTCATGGTCCATAAATGCCATCAGTCTGAATTTCAATTGATATTGCACAGACATGTCAATGTTAATGACAGGAGAGATATTTAGATCCCTGAATAAAGTTATGTAGCTAGCAGCTAGACGTTAATATCTAAGTAACTAATTGTGTAAGTTACAGCACAATTAAGTCACATGCTTATCAGAGGACAACCAAATCAGATGACATATAATGAAATTTGGTGAGTAAGACTTCAGAGCCCAGAATCCTCTTCAGTATTGCTCAGGAAGACAGCAGGATTTTTCCCCTGACTTCAGTAAGAACTGTGTAAAACCCCGTTCAATACTATTTTCTGCTAATATAAACTAGTCCAAATTCAGTGTTGAGAGATTCATACAGCTGACGCAAATGGTTAAATGTATTTTTTAACATGTTCTTCTATTGCACTAATTTACATGCCTCCACAATCAGAGTTTCAAAAATCACCAAAATGGTGCAATTGGAATGTAATCTTGTTCTCCAACTATTTGGAGTGCTCTCAACTGCTTCAGCATCTGACCGGAAGAGGATGAGTGAAAATAAAAGTAATATTTCCACCTCTGTATAACAAAACTGGAAAATAAAAATCTGTATCAGAGTAATGCAAACCTATATTCTGCAGGTACAAGTTTAAAAACTACATGCTAGGAAAAAAACTTTTAAGCAGAAGTCAGTGCCAACCTTAGCTGGAATAACCTGTGTTCTTTAGACTTCACAGCTTGTCTCTTGAAAGTTCTCTGGCAACATGTGCTTTTTCACATTTGTCAGCTAAATCAGAGATCCAAATGCAAAATATAACATTAAGGAACAGTGAGTGCATTTGCGACACTCCTTGGAGAAATCAGGTACACATAAGGCAATGACTATATTACATGGAAGTATAAGCACACTCTAATGTAACTTTGTTAAACTAATTTAATTAAGGAAGATCAGTATTCTCTCTTAAAATCAGTGCATACCACTGATATTCTGCTTTTCAGAAAACTTAGCTATCCCTAGGTATAAATGAAACATGATACATGACAACTTGTCACAGTATTTCAAACCACATACTATTACCCTAATTATTCACAATGCTGTACAAGTACCAACACAGAAGTATGGAAATCTGATACTCAAATTGTGTGTTCCCCTGATTATGAAACTGAAAGCAAGCAACTTATCTACATTTCAACTGTGACACATTGAAGGAGTTCTATTGAAGAACTTAAACCAGTAGTTTCCAGGCTCTTTGGACTAATTTCTCATTGCAATCTGCAAAATTCTCTGCA
This sequence comes from Strix aluco, assembly GCF_031877795.1. Taxonomy (NCBI): domain Eukaryota; kingdom Metazoa; phylum Chordata; class Aves; order Strigiformes; family Strigidae; genus Strix; species Strix aluco. The sequence continues at coordinate 70,221,826 of NC_133935.1, forward strand.
AACAAACAGTACAGCTGCAGGGAGGTAAATAGTAAATTTTATTGTAGTGTGGTTGCACATACCAGCTGCAGATTGTGGATCAGCGACAGTCATTGGCTTATGTGGCCTATCACAAAAAGTTTATTTAGAATATAGGTCAGGTTTTGTGGCATTTGCCATAATGCTAGGCAATCTCTTTGCCAATGAAATAATAATCCACTACATCATATTGCTGAGTTATTAAATCTGGTATTCAGCTTCAGAAATTAGCTGATATTGAACAAAATTTCTGAGGCAAAGGACTGATGATGTGGCAACATTTATACAAGCCTTATACAGAAAAAAAATATGCAAAATACATGGTATAATGCCTTAAGCAATCATTTTCCCATCATAGTGAAATACCTCATATGATAATGACTGTTTTGCACTTGCTAAATGGTGCCAAGGATCACTGAATCCTAGGGAGCAAAACTACTTTTTAGAAAAAATTGTGCTGTGGAGTCTTTTATAATCATAAATATCATTGGTGAACATTACTTTCATCAACAAAAACTACTGGCTATCTCAATTAGTTAAGTCAGAAACAACAAGCAAGAAGCAACTGTACAAGAAGTAAAAGTTTACAAAACGCTTGAAGGGCATTGCAGCTGCAAATTCAGCTACATGCTTGCTATTCACAGTACTGGTAGGGACCTCACTGAGTACTCCTCTCCAAATCCCTTCAAAAGCCACATACAGAGTATGAAATTCATAAATACTTTGCTGTTTTATGAGACATAGGGTATACAAAATTTTGCATCAGTCATCTTTTATTACTTTTTTTTTTCCCCCAACAGCAATTTAGTAACATATATACATTAGTCATTCTTACATAAAAGCTTGTATTTCAAACCTAGGCTGAATGGGTCTAATCTCATCACTATTATCCTTTAAAGCCTTTTAAAGAATGAAAATTTAAATCACAGAGGGAATCTTGATCTTTTCTTTATTATGTTATGACAAAATCAATTATTATTATCATGAGGAGAAAACCACATTTTTCATGAAAGCATTAACTGAATATACGTTATGTATGCCTTAAACACATAAATTAAGAAGATTCTCAACAATAAGAAGGTTTTTCAGCAGCAGGTATACCACTAACCCTAGTATTCTCTTCTGGGCCATACATTATACAAGAATATTTTGAAAACTTTATCTTTCTCCATGTCACTTAAAGATTTGCAGCAGATTTTGAAGATTACTACAGGAAATTGTGACAGATTCCATCTGGTGTAAGTCAGTGCCATTCCACTAAAATAAAATAAATTACAAAACCAAAAATCTGATCCTTTGAGGGAAAGCTTTACATCATCTGAAAATATATGTATGTACTTCAGTATTAATCTTACCTTTGTCAGGATATGGTTTATATCTTCAACTTTTTAAAATATTTGTCACATTTACATGTCGATCATTTTTGACTAGTAGAATAGTACTTTAAAAATTCTATTGAACTAAAAATAAAACTTTCCAACAGCATCAAACAGTTATTTTGTTTTACAATGATTCTGTTTAAAAAATACATAATTAGAATCTTTGGACAGAATGAAAATATCACTTTTGGCAATTTTTTTCCTACTTGTTAGTTACTTTTCTCTGCTAAATCCAGCATGAATCTTCTGAAGGCCTCTAGTGCATTTATTTTTGAGCTCCTACTCTCTAATTTGTCTTGAATAAATTTCCTTATTTTTCTATCACATAAGTACATTCACTAGGATGATTATGCTCAGATTAAATTTGTAGTTTTTCTGTCCCTCTCATTGATTCATCTTGAACATTTTCAAATGATGGAATCATATCTTCTTAAACATGTATCACTTCATTACATTTTAAAAATTACTTTGGGCTTCAACTATTATTATGCATAGCCTATGCAAGCAAAACAGTGAAAAGAAACATTTTTACCATAAATTTATGATGCATTAATTAATCACGGGTTTAAGAAGTAAGACAATCTGCACATCTACATAGTTACATATATAGGATTGTACAGCAAGTAACTGAGACAATGCTCAGGCAAAGATGTGAACAATATAATCTAGAACAATAAACAAATAGACATTAATTTATGCATAAGTGGCTGAACTTTAAGAGGTTTGAAATTTAAGGTTATTGCTGAACATGAGCTTATTTCAGTAGAAACATGCCTTCAGGCCAGTAAGCATTCTGAGGTCTCCCATTTGAATCTGTCCCTTTCTAACTCAAGCTAAAAATAAAAAAAAAAAAAAAAAAGAAAAAGAAAAATAGTCTTCAGTCCAAGAATGTTATGAATCTCAGACTCCTCTCCCAGTCACATCAGGTAAAAAAAAGGTATTACACTTTCATAACTTAATTAAGATCTACTCTACACTATATTTTATAGAATTCTGCTTTTTTGTTACTTGTACAAGAGAAACTGCTATGGTGACACACAAACTTTCTCAAACTAAAAATTATTGTATCTACACATAATTGTTTACAAAACAAACAGATAACGTTTGTAGACATTAATGTTATATGTATACCCGTAACAGCATAAGTTACTTTTTTTAAGTAAAGATTCAAATGTATTCTGTTTGCTCTTTAATACAAAATTCAGTACGTGTTCTATATGCTATGGAAGCAATTAAATGGATTTATGAGGAGAAGAGTCTTGCCCTTGTCACTTGCCTTTAAATAGTCTATTTTGAAATAAATAAATTATTTAGGACACAACATTAAACTGTGAACCAAAGCATAATTAATCTGGAATCCTGATTTTGCTTAGCTGTAGGAAGGAACAGGAATTGTTTAAACACATATTCTGAACTGAGTCAGAGCCTACATGGCCTACGGAGAAACTCAGAATGCATCTCTGAGATATCAAAGTATCTAATAACAGCATTATAAGAGCTCTACTGACAACCATGATTAGCTGGAGCATATGCTGACCTCTTTCAGTTAATATCACTCTGTTCTGCTATTACACATGAGATGAGACAAACCAAACAGCTCAGAGGATCTCTTCTAACTTTGGAGGAATATGCATATTCCCTTTCTCTCTCATTTATAATCCTGCAGCAAAGTAAAAGAAAGGTTATTCACTCTGTAATTCCTGCTTCAAAATATTTTGTCTATATGTGTAGTCACAGTGCAGGGTCTGTATACACATGTGGGTTCAGAAGTACACATGGCTAATGAGTGTTAGTCCCCCACCTCTCCACAGTACTGGTAATGAATCAGAACTCCACCCTGGTCTTAGGTTTAAAATGTACAAGGCAAAGGAGGAATACTTGTGAATTTAGAATCATAAATCACCTGAGGAAGGACTGCTAGAGACAAGTGATCTTTCCTTCTCTCATGATGTTCTGTTACACAGTGGTGGCTCTAAGAAGTAGTCTCCACAAAACATCATGTATTTGAAAAACAGTCTCAGGATTCAAAGTTGAATAAGGACTGAATAAGGTCTCCTACAAAAGCAGCGTCACATCAGCAGGTCTGTAAGGTTTGATGGATTTCAGAATGAAGCTCTAGGTGGCAGCTAGATGTGCAGCCTCCATATGCTAGGGATGGAGACGTTCAGAAAAAAATAAGACAGCTATGTTAATCTAAGGTGGCTCCAGTTCAGCAGACAAACTGCTTCCCACACGGTTAGCTATCCAGTAAGACAATCTGTTGAAACAGCTGATTTCTAGCTCACTTTGTTGTCATACGGACAAACAAGGATTCTTCCTGAAAGGCCTCATCCTGGCAACGTAAAAAGAGACAGCTTGCCTGGGAAAAGTGTAAGAAGAACTAGCACATACACTGGGGCAAAGATAGGCAGCCTTGGCTTAAATAAAATCCAGTGCCTTAGTTAGAAAATAAAGGGTGTTTTCTGAGGATAACATATCACAGAAAAATGTGGGGGAGGAGGGTGTAAATATGTATATACACCATATTCATATATAAAGAATCAGCCACAAGGATCCAGATTTCTCCCCCTCTCTTGGTTGAAAAGGAATATCCTTAAGGAAAGATGACAGAGGCTAAAGTTGTCTGAAGGCTGAAAGGGTTGGCCCACCACTAATCTAACAATTAGGTTAAGGTATGGTCTATGTTAACATACTTGAGGAAATACTATTAGTTTCTCTGACTTCAGAGACAAGTGAGCTTTGCAGGACCCCTGAGGCTGGTCTGGCTCTGTCGTTTCCTTTTGATGTTCCAGCCAAAAACACTGACTTCAGGATTCACTTCCTCCTTCTTCACCTTCTATTTATGTTCCTGTTTGCAGTGGCTTATAAGGGTAAACCCCTGATTAAGTAATTTGGTGGCTGAAATCTGCTAGTGGTTTGTAGTGAGCAACATAACCAGAAAGAATTTCATGTTATTTTCCTTCTTCTAGTGTAAGTTGCAAAATACGCGTTTGGTGTACATTATTTGTAGCTGAGGTCCTTTCTACTCGTGGACAGAAAGCTTGACACATCTCATTAGTGTGAGCTCCAAGACAGTCATGTATATACTGAACTTCAAGGTCAACTACAAACTCTGATCTCTGAGAGCACTGGAATGAAATATCCATCCATGGAAAGAGGAATTCATCGTTATTAGCTTTAAAAAAGTACATGGAACTGAGGCCTGGTCCCTATATCCACTATGTGCTACCCACAGGGAGATCTTACAGAGCTCTTCACTACCCTATCAGGGAAGGACGATTAGGCAAACAAACAATTAGGAGCTACACAGACACCTATATAAACAGGTAACAGTCCACTGTTGTAGAATACAAGCCCTATAAACAAAAACAGCAAAAAAACCTCCAGTTAATTTGATAATAAGTTCAGTTGTTTCAGCATTCAAACAGTATATGCAACTAAACAGAAAGGACTCTCTGGCAAAAGAAAACTGAGGAAAGACCACGTTCATTCAAAATTTAGAGTCAAAACTAGAGGACAGTCTATTCACCTTAAACCCCAGGAAACTCAAGAAAGGCTGAGAGAGTTGGGGTTGTTCAGCCTGGAGAAGAGGCAGCTCTGGGAAGCCTGTAAGGGAGATTATAAGAAAGATGGGGACAAACTTTTTAGTAGGGCCTGTTGAGATAGGACAAGGGGTAATGGTTTCAAACTAAAAAATTGTAGATTCTTATGTAGACATAAGAAAGAAATTTTTTACTATGAGGGTGGTGAAACGCTGGAACAGGTTGCCTGGAGAGGTGGTAGATGCCCCCTCCCTGGAAGTGTTCAAGGTCAGATTGGATAGGGCTTTGCACAACTTGATCTAGTTGAAGATGTCCCTGCTCACTGCAGGGGTGTTGGACCAGATGACCTGTAAAGGTCCCTTCCAACCCAAACCATTCTATGATTCTATGATTCTACAAAATGTACATCAAGACACTTGACATCTTTGCCAGGGTCCATTGTTCAGGAAAAAGCATCACTCTATTTTTACTGGTGGGAAAGACTGGTACCAGGACTCTTTTTGCCAGAGAGACTCCAGTGTTTGAATCTTGTACTGTCATGGTAGAGTCTTCACAGAGGTAATTAGTCTGCAGAAACAAAGACTATTTCATTCCAAAAATGTGATTGATACCTTGAAGTAAGCATCTTTCTGGTCAAGATACACAGAGCAATGATCACTTTTAAAGCTGCAGACTGTCAGTGTCACTGTTCTGAACTTGAATTTCTGAGTTTCAGAATAGGTCTTCAGCCTCTTCAATACCAGGAATACCTTGCTGTAAAGAAGCCCCAGTTTAGACCAGTTCTATTATTCCCTAGTCCAATAAGTATTTGTACCTTGTCAGAACAGGCCCACATGGACAAGGTCTCCAACATATGGAAAAAGGATTGGGTGCAGAAAAGTTGAAGAATGAGTAAAATACACATGCGATGAAATATGAAGCCTGAACAACCCCAGAGTTTAAGACTCCCATGATGGATAAAGTATAAAGAGGGTGGAACTAAAGAAAAAAAAGAGGTGTCCATCTTTCTTTCAAAATCTGCATATATATTGTAAAGTGCAGGACTGAAGAAAATCCGTAACTAGGTCACTGATAGATCTCTAGGGTTCTTGGCATTTGAAATACTTTGAAGCAGGTTATGGAGACAATCCTTATTCTAGATTATTAATCTAATAGGGAAAGGCATATCACAATCTGCCAAAGATGGGGTACAAAAATGTCCAACGCAGTTTACTGCATTCAGGACGACAATTACCATGCTGAGGTGCCAACTATTTGAATATGTTTCCGCTTGAGTGAGAATGAGCCTAATGGCAGGATCGTAATAACACTCTCACAAAACTGTACCAGGAACCTGTGAGGAGCAGGATGCCTACCCATTTGACCAGTGATTTTGTGAGCATTTTCCCCTAATAGCATGTTCTTGGAGAGACTGCTTACCTGAAGGCTTCTTGTAAGATCTAGGAACTGAAGCAGAACTTCACTAATCACTAAATTCAATCATACTTGTTTGCATGTTTTCTCAGTAGATATTCTTGGTATCTGTACTGTCCCAAAATTCAAATCCAGCCTAAATGGTGTGATTCATTCAAATATTATTTCCTCTAAGGCAGAATAAGCAATTACTACAAGCACAACATTTTGAGGAGCTCTGGAAAAAGTGGTAGATTTAAGTCTGTGTTACTAGTACTTTACATTCTGCTCAATCTTAATAATGCAGTTGAAAAGAACTGAGGATGTAGTATACAACACTGATTTTCACTAACAGATACAAAACACTGGTGTACAGGACTTAAAATGGAGGCTCTCCATATATTTCTGAGGCATTAAAGTCATGAAGCTCACTAGAAAACACTTTTAAGCTGTTTTCCATGATGATCTACCATTGGAAACTGTTTATAGCACCTCTAACCAATGACCAATTATCCAAATAAAATTATTGTCAAGTCTCATTGTCATCAAGCAACTATTTATTACTAACAAATACATTTTTGCAACATTTTTCCTCTATATGTCAGCCTAACAACCCCTGTTATTAAACAAATAACCCAAAACACTCTCATGATTACCCTTCTGTTCAATTCTTGCCACCATAGATTGATGTCTTCTCATTGATAATCCTAAAAATGTCACTAAAACTGGCTTTTCTACAGAAATATGAAATGATATTTTTGTTTAAAATTTCCTGTCACCATAATTTATTTTTCAATTATGATTCATTGAGAATGCAGGATATTTTCTGGATAGGAATTAGTCACATTAAAGACTGGCAAACTATGTATACTGATGGTAGCTGAATAGCCTTTTTACTGAATAGCCTACTATTTGCCATGGTGTAACAACCTATAAAAAAAAGTAATCTATAAAAAGTGTGCCCATCTTATCTTAAAAAAGATTTGAAAAATAACACATCCTTTTACTACATCTGTGCTCCTTTGTCTTATGGCAGAGTGCAGATTTGAATACAATGGTCATTGCAATGAGATAAACCGAGAGCATCTAAGTCAAAGGTTGAAAGTATGAAGATCTACAGTAATGCAGAAAAATAATAATAACATGATGTATTAAAACCAGTATGATGTTATAAAAACAGTATGATGCTATAAAAGCTCATTGTTAAAGACCTCTAATAAAGTTTATAGTATAATTTCATGATAGAGGCAGTGGAGGCACCTTCTGTGAGGAGAGTTAAAAGTAGAAAATATGTGGTGGGAAGTGCACTGAAAAATCTAGTAACTTTAATCTTTAATTTCTACAGGATATGATCTACTTTCAGTTACCCTGGTGTAAATACCAAAAAAAAAGAAACCAGAATTGCAAATTCAGATCTTTCTTTAGTTCTTCAGTACATCTCTTATTATAATAAGGGCACATCAAGTGATAAAAGACTGGATATTCCTAATTTGGGACAGCTTTTGTCCTGCTAGCCGCTCTGCAGAAAGCAGATCCTTTGAAGATCAGTAACTATATTTACTACACTGTAACTAAAGCAGTATAAAGGCCTATGATTCAAATAGGAAGAGATTTCTAAAATGTGGACTCAGTGACAGAAAGGTATGTTCAAATTTTATTTTCCTGCATTGTCTTCAATCTGAAGAGCATTATCCCCTAAAAGTGATCTGGAAACTCATGAAATGGATTATTAAAAATGAATAGTTATTAAAAAATCTTCCAGGAGTGAGTAGGCAGGCTGGAAACTTCTTCTAACCCAACAGAAAAGTCAAGAAGTAAAGGAACATACACACACACAGGTTTGGAGGAATCTTCATTTCACAACTGGAAAAAAAAAAATCTACAGGAGATTCTAAAAAAACCTACCAAAGCACACAAAATAAAACAAAGAAAATAGATTGTGAAAACACATACAGAATCTTTAAGTCATGCATTACAGTTCTATTCATTTCCTCTGTTTCCATACACATCCCTTCACATATCTACCATGCATGTGCACATGATGGCATTGTTGACAACATTTTATCTTGTCCAGCATGATGCCATCACTGGGAAGAGAACTGCACCATCACTACCACCTTTTAAATGCTAAGAAAATGTGGTATTTAAAGAATCTTGGGCAGCCTGAAAATCTCTGCAGCAGAGATCTAGAGGCACTACAGTGAGTTTGATTTTGTCACTGTGGGATTCTGTCTTGAAAATGGTGGGCCAGAAACTCCTTACAATCTGAGTGGTACAGCATAATCACAGAAAATGTAGTGATTCCATCTTGCCATCAAGATGAGCAGTAGGACCAATAGGCAAAGGGAAGAAAATGTGAAACTGACAGATAGGATAACTTGTGAACATTTGCTTCAGTCCTTCATGTACTGTTAAGTACCCGAATTTCAGCACTCGTCTCAAGAGGTTGTGTGTGTCTGTGCATGTAATTATGGTATAAAACTGGTAATATGAAGACCAGATAGAATTAATAACCTTTACTAATTTTACAGTACAAATAGCAATGTAAATATCATTCAGCTTCAAAATTTATGTCCAATGGTGTCCTGCAAGCCCATCCATTAATTCAAGGAGTGAGTTTATTAATTTTTCTAATAGCTTGGAAAGCACAGGCATGTGACTGCTAAGGCTGGCAGATGAATTCAATCCACTTTACATCACTTTCCCTTCAACATGGCACAACACTGTTGCATCTCTGAAACATATAAAACTATATTTGAAATAATGCACTGAACTTAAATGGTTGATAACTTAAGCCCTGTTATTAAAACCCATGCAGTGAAACTGAGACTCAAAACAGTTTTACAATGCCTACTGAGGCATCACTGAAGATCAGACTCCACAGTATTGTGCTCAGGGCACTCCCACTGGATGTCCAGGGACTGCAGACATGAGGCATCTACTAAATCACACACTTACAGTTGGCAACACACTAATTCAATCTGGAATTTCCCTAGTGATAGCTAATACAATACCATCACCTGCCATTTAAATATTCTCATGCATTGAATAGACACTCCTTCAATGACTCTTTCAAGCAGTTAAAGACTCTTAACTTACACTGCAGCATTTAGGTGGAAGTACTGAAGAAAATTAAATGATAGTCAACTAAAACACATATACAATCACAAAAGGAGAGTTGAAAAGGGATTGCAGGATTTCTGCACTAATTCTCTCAATTATTTCTGCATCACATGTTTGCATATTGCAGTAAGGTGTGTGCATGCCACCCATAGTAACCAAGCCCGCTCCCTAAGTTTAAAGGCATGTCCCTCCCATTTGACCTAGCACGCCAGTATTAAATAAATTTTCCTGATACTCAGTGATTCTGCTCCAATAAGACAGTACTTAATGATTTTGCAATGGAGTGAATTACTGAGTTTAGTTCTACTGATAAGGTATTGTCTCTTTCCAAACAGTTGCTTCTCCAAGACTTAATTAAGCAAAAAACAATAAATAAAAAAATTTGTCATTGAAACCGGACATGATCAAGCACATAACGAGAGTATCTCCTGAATAAGATATAGCATGAATGGGAATATGCCATAAAATAATAATATTCTACCAGCTTGAAATTGTACCATGTTGCAATGAAGTTCCTGATGTGATGATTCAACAAATGAGTTAGATAAGACATTCCTTCTGATTTTACATTATAAAACTAAAGAATGATTTGATCTGCTATCCTAACCACCTGCTTTAAAATTTCATCTCATTAACAATGTACTGAGACCAATAATTTGTTCTTGGCAAGAGTCAAATAATTTCCTGAGAGTTATTTAGTTCTAATTTGACAACCTCATGTGATGGAAAAATCACTTGTTTCTCTTGGCAATTTGTCCCAGTGGTTAATCACCTCCCTACTGAAAGTATTTGCCACATATTTAATTTGAATTTCTGGCTTCAGTTTCTACTAACTTGCTTTGCTAGATTAAAAAGCCTTTTATTACTAAGTGTTTTAGACACAGTTAGCAAACCACCTCTCAATCACATCTGTGATAAGCTAAACGCATTCTGGAGGATATGAAACTGTATGTCATTTTCTTCTACCAAAAGCTCAGTTTTAGTATTCTTTTCTTCAACCTTTATATTTCCATATTAAAAAGAACATTCACAATCAAGTATTAGTTCTGCCACTGATTTATACTGAGGTAAAATAACCCCATAATCATTATTTATTACTTGTCTTTACTCCTTCAAATAGCTCATTTACTCTGTTGTCACTGCTGATACTCATGCTGAACTAATTTGAACTTCAAAAGAGGTAGCCTCATTTAAAGACTTACTACTGACACCTTTTTCTCCTTTGTTTCAAATTTCCCTCCCAAAAATGTATAGTGCCTTATTCAGCAACTGATTCTTCAGTTTAAAAACTGTATATGATCAGAAATTAGGTAAGGACTGGAATGAAATGAAACACCTTACAAAGGCTAAATTATGCTATATTTGCATTTCCATTTATCGACCAAACTTGTCACTTCATCAAGAAAACCAAATTCACTGATGAAATGTTAACTCCTTAGAAAGGTCTGCTACTCTTGCTTAACTACATCCTTTTCCCTTAACTCTCTGTTAATTGAGTCTCTTATTACACATACTGTTATTTTGCCAATAACTGATACCAAATGAATCGATCATTTGAAACATTCAGAACCATTAAGAGTCGTCCTGTCTTCTGGCATCCTACTGGTGCTCTGAGACCTATTAAACAGGAAAACCGTGAGGCTGGAGATACACCTACCCAAATCATTGAAGAATCATGGCTGCAAACTATCCATTATAAATTTCAAGACACGTATTCCTCAGATTTAATAATCTTCAAGACAAATAGAAGATAAAAACAATCTCATAGATACACCAGGTATTTCTATACTGTTAAATATAAGAGCCAGGAAATGACCTATGTACTTAAAGTCAGATGGAACAGTTTTCTATCTATCTATAGATTTGGCTACCTCTTTCCAGAGCAAGCTCACTGGGTCATATTGCCTAGTATTCAGGCCCAAGTGCCTCTGGACCCATATGCAGCCCCTGTGACCCTAAGACATAATTTGTATTTCCACTGGGGGCACAGAGGGACAGTCAGTTCAAGACATCCAAATTAAATGGTTTTTTCTTAGTGTCACACTGAAAGAAAATTGCATACTTCCTGTGTGTGATCTGAAAATCTCTTTTTCAGAGGGCAAAGTTTGCCTGGTTAGAGCTAAATGATGATGTGGGTAGAAATAACTGAAACTGGCACAATTTTGTTTCTGCTGCCTGTTGGGAGTGAGCTCTGAAGTAAACTAGCTTATTTTGCCCCATACCCCAACTACAGATATGTATTAGAAATATGTCATTGAAATGTGGGTGAAGACATAAGGAAAAGCTGGACAAGGGATTATGCACAGCTCTAACCTTCCTTATATAGAGGATATTACATCCTAAATAATACATGTAAAGACTCACCAAGGTGATTCAACAAAAAGAACACTTAAGAAAACTAGGAAAACTAAGGATCTTTCTCTTCCTTTAGATAAACACCAGACCAAATGATTAATAAAGCACACGCAACTCCAAACACTTCAAAATACTGCACATATATACAAAAGATTTACTTCGGACCATCTTATTTAAATGTTCAAAGTCACACTAATGAAAACACCCTATACATATAAACATAATTGGTGCATGCATAATATTCTACACTGAAACCTTGTTTGTATTGAAAAAAAAGAGAATTTGTGGACCTCTGTGCAAAAAATTACCAACTGAATTGAATTAAAATTAAAAACTATTGAATTAAAATTTGATATTGAATAAACACAGCCAAAGGGTGAAAAACCTCATATATGTGATTATTTTTGTTTATTATTTTTGACTTCAAATACTTTTAAAAGTATCTCCAGTGAAAGATTAATTTATTTTCTTTTAAACTCAGACGGAGGAGGAACTGCAGACAAACATTAACTAGATCAACGCTTCTGTTTATAATCTGAAGAGGGATTACGCAGGCTACATGGCAATTTTTATCATCATATCACAGAAGTGCTTCATGATTATAGTATTTCCTGGATGAGAAATTATATCATAAACCAACATTGCCCTCCTGTAAACTATATAATATTATGTATAGAAACCATGTAAATAAAGAAAATAAAATTTTACTTTAACGTTCATGATTATATGCCAGACATCATTAATCTGGCTGCTTGACCTAGATTTGTTATATTGTATACACAGCAGATGTATTCATCTTCATATGGAAAACGATGGAAAAGGAACTATACAATATGAAATCTGGGTCCAGCAATAATTATTGACTGTTCACTGAGCTCATTCATAGGTACTCCCTATGAAAAGCAAAAAAAATATAGCTTCCTTTTACAAATCTAGGTTTCCCGGAACTAAAAAAAATTAAAAATCAGGTGCAGATGAAATTAATTTTCCATGGAAGGAAAAAAATATAATTTATTTTTCTTGAACAAGAGAGTAGGCTACTAAGAATTCTATTTTATTGATTCTGGTTTGTTGATTTACTTATAAATGATTTAGTACCTGGCTATTAAGCATGGAAAGGTGATGAAAAATGTTCCCATGCTAGAAGTTTTATATTTTTAATAAACAACCATTAAATATATTCAGTGCTGTGCACGGAACCACGCAAAAGTAATTGCAGTGATGGCATAAGTGCTTAAAATGTACCCAGGAACACAGGTTGATAAGAGAATTTTCTATATAAACATAAAATGTCTTAACATTATCTAGTGCCTGTATTGTTTCTTTTGGAAAGAGCTGTACTTTGCTTTATAAGTAATTCACATCAGAAAGATTCATAGCCTATGAACCAACTTGTCAGAAAAATGCAAGAGTTTCTCAATAAATTGTGCCACAATTAACAAAAAAGTATATTTTTCTCCCAAGAACTAGCACCCTATAGCTTTAGACAAAGCAACTTTTAACAGTCTTTACATTGCCTGATAAATTTAATAGCAATAAGTACTACCTCCCACAGTCCATTCCAATAGAAAATAAGAATGTCATATTAAATCACCCATTAACAGAACAGGTTTTGCTGTCTAAACCCCATTTCAAGATACTAAAAGCTATATAAGTATGTGTTCATATGAAACACATTATTAAAATATGTAAATGTAATGCAAACACAAAAATACTGATAGACTATTTCCACAATTTCTTATAAATGTGTACCACAAATAATATGATAACGAAGAAAAAAAAAAGCAGCATTTAAATTGCATTTATTACAATTCTTCATTGTCTTATTGTTTTATTTGGGAATGAAATCACAGACTTGGAAAATAAGTCAGCAACAGTTAAATAATCAATTGACAATTTGAAAAGTTGTCCTTTTCCATCCACTCCTTTATTTCTTCTTCTTAACATGATGTATTCTTTCCAGAAGAGAAGCATAACTACCCTATTTCTCACAGGAATAGAAGAAAACAAAATGCAAGAATAAGAACCCCAAAACTAAGAGCAATCCTGAATCTCAATAAAAACATACAAGGGAGCATTTACAGGAGACAGGCAGATATACGCAGACAAACACAAGCATCCTCACCCCACACAGTTGCAGAACAGACATTTTCTTAACCAGATTTTCTTCAGTAGGAGCAATACATGCTCAGCAGTTTAAAAATTAGGTCATTCAGAATCAACTGTTTAAAGAGATTATCATAATATTGGTACAGTAAAAATATCAGAAAAATGAATAATAGTGAACAAACTGTATAAACACTGGGCAATTGAAGACAAGACTGCAAGAGCATTAATGTCATGATATAAGCTATTTTTGGATATTCCAGTTGTTTTCTGGAGTGTGTGTTTTGTTTGTGTTCTGGGTTTTTTATTCATTCAAATAGATAGAATATAAGTCTATCTGAAGAAAAGGACAATCTTTCAAGCACTGAATCAGGACAGCTACTCATGGGATGAGCAGGACAAAGCAGATGAAAAGCCCACTTTTTTCTCCATGGTACAGATAATCAGGGTCTTTTCTCTCTCCTTTTGTTATTCAAACAAAGTGACTAGAAATTAGATTGCTTCTTTAAAACAAACACTAATCTTTAGGTTCTCTCTTCAAGGCAATGTCATACAGTGTTTTGAAGGGTCCAACTCTCACAAGAGAAAATAACATTTTAAGGAGGCATTTGTCTGGCAGCTATGGAAAAGAAAGTGCTAGGGTAACACCTACTATACTCTTTCTTTCTCAAATGCTGCAACTTCTTTAGATTTCCATGACACAGCTTTCACTGATGGTTTAGTGGAATACAACATGGCTTGAATAATCCTATCACAGAAGTTAGTGCTGTCTGTGCTTCCTATGAAGTCCATGTGCTGAAGGAGTGATGGGAAATATATCATACCAGGAATGAAGTGATGGAAACAAAGGAAGAGCTTTACATAATCCTTACCAAGCTTCCTTGGGGATAGAAGTCAGCTCCTCTGACTTCTGTGCAAACAGTTAGGACTTGCACCATAATAATTGCCAGTCAGAGAGGGACCTGGGGGTGTTGATTGACAGCCGGCTGAACATGAGCCAGCAGTGTGTCCAGGTGGCCAAGAAGGCCAATGGCATCCTGGCTTGCATCAGAAATAACATGGCCAGCAGGGACAGGGAAGTGATCTTACCCCTGTACTTGGCACTGGTGAGGCCGCACCTCGATTACTGTGTTCAGTTTTGGGCCTCTCACTACAAAAAGGACATTGAATTACTTGAGTGTGTCCAGAGAAGGGCAACGAAGCTGGTGAAGGGTCTGAAGCACATGTCGTACGAGGAGCGGCTGAGGGAACTGGGGTTGTTTAGTGAGGGGAGACCTCATCGCCCTCTACAACTACCTGAAAGGAGGTTGCAGAGAGCTGGGGATGAGTCTCTTTAACCAAGTAACAAGTGATAGGACAAGAGGGAATGGCCTCAAGTTGCACCAGGGAAGGTTTAGACTGGATATTAGGAAGCATTTCTTTACAGAACAGGTTGTTAGGTGTTGGAATGGGCTGCCCAGGGAGGTGGTGGAGTCCCCATCCCTGGAGGTGTTCAAGAGTTGGGTTGACATAGCGCTTAGGGATATGGTGTAGTTGGGAACTGTCAGTGGTAGGTTAACAGTTGGACTAAATGATCTTCAAGGTCCTTTCCAACCTAGATGATTCTGTGAAATTCTGTGAAATAATGACAAGAAATACAGCTTTTTCCATTCCTACAAAGTTCTCTCAGTTAACTGCTGACTGAGGACAGTCTAATGCAAGCCAGAGAACGTTATAACAGTAATACATAGCCAAGATAAAAAGTTACTACATCAAAAAAATAGAAATTTGTTATGAAGAGAAAATTTTCTAAGAATTCAACACCTAAATGTCAGGACATCTTATTTAAAAAAATTAATATTTATATGACATAATATATGACAGTACAGAATCTAAGATAGACATATATATGTGTATCTTAGGCTGGGCAATGAGTAGACTGAGAGCAGCCCTGCAAGCAAGGACTTGGGGGTATTAGTGGATGGAAAACTGACTATGAGGCAGCAATGTGCACTCACAGCCCAGAAAGACAATCATATCCTGGGCTGCTTCAAGAGAAGTGTGGCCAGCAGGTCGAGGGAGGTGATTCTACCCCTCTAGTCTGTTCTTGTGAGACCCCACCTGGAGTACTGTGTTCAGCTCTGGGGCCCCCAACATAAGAAGAATGTGGACCTGCTTGAGTGGATCCAGAGGAGGCCACGAAGATGATCAGGGGGCTGGAGCACCTCCCCTGTGAGGACAGGCTGAGAGAGTTGGGGGTGTTCAGCCTGGAGAAGAGAAGGCTCTGGGGAGACCTTATAGCGACCTTCCAGTACTTAAAGGGGTCCTACAGGAAAGATGGGGAGGGACTCTTTATCAGAGAGTGAAGTGATAGCATGAGGGCTAATGGTTTTCAACTGAAAGAGGGCAGATTTAGATTAGATATAAGTAAGAAATTCTTCACTGTGAGGGTGGTGAGATACTGGCACAGGTTGCCCAGAGAAGTTGTGGATGCCCCCTCCCTGGAAGTGTTCAAGGCCAGGTTGGACGGGGCTTTGAGCAACCTGGGGTAGTGGAAGGTGTCCCTGCCCATGGCAGGGGGGTTGGAACTAGGTGATCTTTAAGGTCCCTTCCAACCCAAACCATTCTATGATTCTATGACTTTATAATATATATATTTTTACTAATTCTTTCTATATTTACTTGCGCAGAAACGTGCCATGCACACCATACATTGTGACCTCTTCTTAATCCATTCCACACATATTCAGCATGCAGATTAAGACAGCTACTTTGAATTCTTCCAGACCTATTTATGTTGATGACATAATACCAGTAATAATGTGTAGTCATAACACATTTCTGAAAGAGAGGAATGCTGAGCATGAAGGTAGTCTTAAAACGCTGCTTCATACTTCAAAATAAGAAAGTCTACTTGTACTGATTATCAGCAAAAGGAAAAAACAAACAAACAAACAAACAAAAATAGTAGTATTTGGGGGTTTTATACCTCTAAATCACTAACTGAACTGGGCCAAATCATCTGGCCTTTTTTGTGAAAATAAACCAAATCAGAAAACATAAAGGGTTAAAGGAAAATGTAACTTAAAAAAAAAAATGTGGAAAATACCCAACAGATGGTACATCTGAGCTGAAGCTTCTGAGCTGAAGGAATCATAAAAGCAGGAGGAAAACCAACACCTTTTGGTTTGTTTTCATACTAACTGTACTAAATAGAACTGTTTACATCAAGCTGCATGAAATATCAGGGTAAATCTTTTTCAGGATATTATTCTATTTATCTATTCTCAAAAATCTAAATTAAATGAAGTACCATGTCTTTTCTGAAGCCGTAGAACACCACTCAAAGAATAAAAAATAAATTACTGATGACAGTTGGCTGCATCTGAAGGTATAAATTTTGCCTATCAAGTTTCAAAATACAGTAAAGTCCAACAAAAGCCACTCAAAACTCACAGTGCAGAATTGGATTATCTGTTCTGAAATCACTCTGGTGAAGTTCACTTCTTCCGTATTTAACACAGGAAAATTACAGGCCTGTGTGAAGCAAAGGCCTTGACAGATCTATGTAATGAGTTTAGGGGCAATAACACCAAATACTTGAGGTGACTATGGCCATTCCTATGCTCTAGTATAATATGCTGATAACACTTCATAATGAAAGTGCATAAGGGAGATTACAGTGGAAATTGGTGATAATAAACACAATGCTATTACATTGTTTCTCATTTGCTGCAACAGACTGTTTATGTGCAATTATGTAATTATGATTCCTAAAGAAAATTGAGATCTTCATTCCTTTGCTGTTGAGAGGTTTAATTCTTACATAATCCAAAAAGCCTATAATCATAAATTTGTTGCCTCTAGTCCATTATATTCTACAGATACAATGTGATGAAAAGTTCATACAACTTCAGATTTCAAAAATACCTTATTCCAAAGATAACTCTGAAACAACAACTAGATGATGCAGTATAAACTTGAGGTGTTATTGTTGATATATTTTTAAGTACCTCACCACTAAAACGTAGATTCCTACATTTGGTATGAAAAAAATTAACCAATTTGATGGCTAGACACGACCAAATATGTCTGAAACATTAGTGTGAGATCACTTATCTTTGAAATACTTATAAAAATAATGAGAAACACCACCATATGAGATACGTCCCCTGATTCTATATATTTTTTAAAAAAATATGCTGGCCAAATAAAGCCTCTGTTCAGAGGCTCAGTAGTTATTTCCTAAAAGGATGCACTGCTACTAGTAACAAATTGAAAGTTGCTGTTGGAGTCCAAATTTTAATCGAATAAAATCAGCTTTTATTTTTGTTTCCTCTTCAAATTTTGATTATAACTGAAACAGGCACAACAAACCTTGGCTACAATGAACTCTTTGCTCTATTTCCTTCATAAATTTTCAGTCTTGGAATTAGTAGCCCTAGCAAGCTGGAGAAGCAGAAACTATGAAGCCCTCATGTGATCATATCATTTTGTTTGCTTATACGGCAGCATTTACTAAAAGGTATTAAAAGAAAATATGGACACTTTTATTGTTCTCCTTGAGGCAGAAAATACTGCAGTGAAGAGGTTCATTACTAAATATTTTACCACTGTCCAGCTGCCTTACAGTCAATTATGTTCAGTTAATGTGCATCGTAATGAAGATCTTGACATACAGTTATAATCACAAAGTGTCCACTCCAATGTCAGTCTTCAGTTCATGATTGGTACTTTGTTGGCATAATATAACAAACACTTTGTAATCATGTTTCAGTTCATTAAAATTAAAACAGAGTTCAATAAAAACAACTTGCAATGTTATTTATTCTAGCAAGGAAATAATCCTATTCTAGAAACAAAGATTCAAGAAGTAATAAAAAGCATGAAAAATTTACAGACTAAAACTACTAATATTGTGTCTGGTCAGTATTGAGGATCACTTTCAGTTGGATATTAAAGTTATTATGCAAATATTCCCCATAGCAAATCAACACACTCCAGCAATGTTGTTTTGGAAGAGAAGATATGTGAGAAAAAGAATACCCCCAAAACACAAAGGTACTTCTGCAGCAGATTTCTCTTTGATTCAAAGGCCATGGAAGTTGCTATGCATGAAAAACAGACAATCACAGATCTATGAAGAATTTATTCAGGAAATGAGAATACTGGGAAATGACAGAAAATGAGATATTTAGCAAAACATGCTCCGTCGTTTCTTATGCAGATTTCTAATCATAATATATCCTCAAAGGTATCACTCATGAAACCATGAGTACCTCCGTTTTACAGGTTGTGGGCAGTGTATTAACTAATACCAACACATCTGTATCTCAGTCACCAGGTATGAAGGGGATGACAGCCTATACGGCAGGAGGGGGAACACTTCTCAGGAAGTATCATTGACTATCACAGCTTGAATGCAGATTGTGCATCGTGCAACTAGCTTGACTTTTATGCCCCTTTTTAGATGAAGGTTGTTCCATTAGTTTCACACTGGCAGAGAAGAAAACAATATATTTTTCAAGGCATTAGGAATAATAGATATTCTTTGCAGACAGAAGTGGGACAAGAGGCTGGTCCTCAGCTTCCCTGCTTTATGAGGGTACAGCTGAGACTTCAGTGGACTGTTACTTCACAATGTTACCGATAGGAGAAAAAAAACCCAGCCTGTAATCAGGAAATGACTGTGGTATGAGGAAACCATATTTCAAAATATCCTTCCAATGAAAGACATGTCTAGTTACAGCACTAGGAATAAAAATATTGTTGCTCCGAGACAAATATGTGAATTTTACATGAGCATTTTTACAGCAGAAAACTATTTATCACATGCATTATGCAGTTCTCTAATTTTATCTATTACCATGGACCTCTTGTATTAAATCTTTCCTAGTTTCCTCATAAATATGTTTCCAATACAGTAGACTGTAATTTTTACAGAAATGCAGGGAATAATACTCCAAGAGAAACGGTTCCAATTTTCATAAGATGACATTGTCAAAGTGCCAGAAGTAACAGATAAACTATCTAATTTTAACTATTTAATATCCAGGGGGAAAAACAAACAAACAAACTAACAAACCAAAACAAACAAGAAACTATTAATTCTCTCAAAGTACTAAGTAAAACAATGGTGAAAATCTTCCCACCCCATCTTCACCCAACCCTAGGTGATGAGACACAATAAGAACTTGCTTAGACTCTTTGCAGCCTGGATATATGCATGACAATTGTATTATCACTGTAGACTTCCAGTCAGTTAGGATTGATCTGAGTAGGCAAAATATAAAAATGCACAAGGATTCAGGTTGCTGGAGAACTTAGGAAAGCTGGGCCTTGTACATTCAGCACCTACCCTGCTTCAAAGGACAAACTGATAGCAAGATGTGGTCACAGACTTGAAAATCCATTCTCCAACTGAGTGTGACTCAGGTTGTGAAAGACTTAAGGTTTAATCATTTGAAATACAAAGAAGGCCTCAACAGGAAAAATGTATTTTTTAAAACTACACAAAAGGTTACAAATGTATAACTGATAGCATTTTCTGATTGTATATTTTTTTATTGTATTTATTGAAAAAAAGGTTGGTTTACATATGTATCCAAAAAATATAATTCTTGCTTTAGACTTATCTCCTGAATGTCTATAAGTGCTTGCAAGGTTCTTAAATTAATGAGAAAGTGATTTTTTTTTTAACCTTTGTATTATCTCTATGCTAATTTTCTCTCCCTTCTTTCTTCTAAAAGAAGAGATGGAATAAATTCCCTTCACCCAATGACAGCAGAATTAAAATGGGTTTGATTCACCTTCCAATTCCAAGTCTTGTCATGGTAAATGAAACTGAAGAAAGGAGATTTCTCCCTTTTGCTGATACTTTGGATTCTACTGTGTTCTCCAAATGTGGCCTACCCAAGCAAGCAGCAGATGCCACTTCCCCTTATCATTGCATAGGGAACAGTTATTCCTGTTTTCTCATTGCAAGTTCAGAATGTAGCCAGTGCTGTAGAATGAAACAAAAGTCTCAAACACATGCTAACATTTAAATGATTCAACATTTTGTATGCTTCATTCTTCTATTGTTCTGTAAGAAGGATTAGTAAAAAATGTGCTAGTCCTCTCATCCAGAAGCTAAAAATGGTTCACACAAAGCTTTCCTGGCATAAACAGAACACCAAGAAATACTGATAGTGATTAGGCCTTCTCTGCAAAATAAAGTTGTCTTCACACTAAAATATCTCAATGTGAAGCTCTACTAGGGACCAGCACACCAATACATAAAAACTGAAAGTTATGAGGCATGCAAGCAGTCGAGCTGACCTCAACTAAGAGGAGAGTAAAAATTACCTATGCTCTGCCTCTACTACGTAATTTTAAAATCAAGATAGGAAATGCATGAAGGAAACACTGATTTTGGTGGGAAGCTACAGCCTAAAGTATTGTAAGTATTTACTGAGAAACCCCTCTTAACTTCTTGAAATATTTTTTAAATCCAGCAAAGCAGTATCCAATTTCAGTTTGTAACAGATATCAGGCATTTTTGCTCCTCTTTTTAGCACACAAACTTTCAGGCACACACATATGCACGTGCAAACACACACCTTCTTTCATTAGCAAAGAAAGGAAAAAATATTTTTAAACAATTCAAGAATAAACTAAAGGTTTACTCAGAAAACCTTGTGAACAGAGGAAAAAAAATCAATATTTTCAATAATAAAGATAAAAATTTTAAAAGGTTGAAGCTTGTGAAAACAATAAGGGCACCTCCTTTATAAGGTACTACATAAAACCAGTGAGATAACAAAAATCACCTAGTGACCTAAATTCCTTTGGGCTCTGTAAGCTGCCTTCATGTATTGCACATACAGGCTGTGTGACTGAAGCCTGAAGCACAACCACTGAGCCTCAGGAGCCTTCTGCAAACCAAGGCCCAGCAGGGCTAGGAAATCATTCAGTGATGCTACTGAACAAACAAAGCCAAGGTTACACATGTTGTTGAGTCCTGCAGTGAAGTAGCATTTTTGGTCCATAACTCTGAAAAAGACCAAAACCATGCAAATTTTGTCAACAAATAGTTAAATTGATGAAAATCCAAACCCATGCAGAGAAATAATTTGTTTCCCAACCACATGATGCACACCAAACACCTGAGGAGAGCCCGATTCTTAATGTTCTCCTGGTCTTCCACATAATACTGGATGGCGAGCAATTACCTCCTTACTCCCAGACAGTTTTGCTGGCCAAATACATCTGTAATTGTAGCACTGTTGCCTATTGCACAGGGGCAGACCTATCTAAAATTATGTGAGTGACCTTAGACTATGCCATGCTGCAGGATTTACCAGCAGAGAAATTGTGTGAATCAATTGGCCACTGAAAGCTTTTTTTATAATAGGATAGAAAGTGTAAATTTTAAAAACATTTAAACAGCATATTTTAAAACTGAAACTTGAATCATATAAAAAGTTCTTGTGAAGTAACTTTAATATTGAGCTGTATCTCTAGAATACCACTTAAAGAAGACTCTAATGAGCAGTGCAACTCCATTGCATCACTTTATCAACCTGTACTGAAATATAGCTTAATTCATACAGTTCCCATCAAAGCAGCATTATCTACCTTAGTAATTCCAAGATTTCAGGAGTTCTAACAAATTATTTTTTTATTTTACTATTAAATGTGCATATTACAAAGGCACCTTCTGCATACCTACATGGTAACCAACTGTGTTACTAGCAGTGGGCACCCAGAACACAGTATTTTAAAACCTGTCTTGAAGAAGGCAATTCTAGGTTCTGAGGTTACTTAAGAAAGGGGCTTATTCAAAATCAAATGCAATGTGGTTTTCAATTGCTTCAGTTTACAAAGCAATAGACAAAAACAAACCTCTGTCATATAAGTCAATAAACAGACAAAATAAAATTATTTTTGATCACAGTTGATCTAACTGCATTCCTTCAGAAAGCCTGTAGTGAAAAATGTCTAAAAATGTAAGTCTAAGATATTTTTTTTTTCTTTTCAAACAAAACAAGCAGTTAGGGAACAGGTATTTGAGGACTATCCTAATTCTGTCAACCAAATGCTGGTAAAGTTTGCAAGTGATTTTGATTCCAAGGTTTCTTTATGAGCTCAAGAGCGTTACTGTCTCTGGAAAACTACTGCCACTGAAAACAGAAAACTATCACTGTGAATGTGTCCTCAAAATGAGATTTTGATAGGGCACTAGTAATTTGCTAACTATAGAATACTGTGGGCATCCTGCAAGCTTTAATGACTGCAATAAACACAGAAGCACAAACAGGTAATTAACCTAATTTTCTTTGCAAACAATGTCCAGAACAGTCTTTGTGCTAATATTTACCATATAAAAACCAAGAAAGTGCTGCTGGGTTTTTAAGATACAAACAATAGGTTTATCTGTCAGCAACATTACTTTTAAATATCAAATGCTGTTCTACAAGCTCAAGAAGTGGGCCAATGTGAACCTCATGAGGTTCAACAAGGCCAAGTGCAAGGTTCTGCACCTGGGTTAGGGCAACCCCTGGTATCAATACAGGCTGAGGGATGAAGGGATTGAGAGCAGTCCTCTAAGAAGGACTTGGGGGTACTGGTGGGTGAAAAGCTGGACATGAGCCAGCAATGTGCTCTCACAGCCCAGAAAGCCAACTGTATCCTGAGCTGCATCAAAAGAAGCATGGCCAACAGGTCAAGAGAGGTGATTCTGCCCATCTCTTCTACTCCAGTAAGACCCCACCTGAAATACTGCATCCAGCTCTGGAGTCCTCAGTACAGGAAAGATGCAGACCCATTGGAGCCATGTCCCAGCAATGTCACCAAAGGAGGGCCACAGAAATGATCAGAGAGATAGAAGACCTCTCAGATGAAGAAAGGCTGAGAGAGTTGAGGTTGTTCAGCCTGGAGAAGAGAAGGCTCTGAGGAGACCTTATTGTGGCCTTCCAGTGCTTAAAGGGGGCCTATAAGAAAGATGGAGACAGACTTTTTAGTAGGGCCTGTTGAGATAGGACAAGGGGTAATGGTTTCAAACTAAAGGAGGGTAGATTCCGACCAGACACAAGGAAGAAATTTTTTATGATGAGGGTGGTGAAACACTGGAACAGGTTGCCTGGAGAGGTGGTAGATGCCCCTTCCCTGGAAATATTTAAGGTCAGATTGATGGGGCTTTGCACAACCTGATCTAATTGAAGATGTCCCTGCTCATCGCAGGGGGGTTGGACTAGATGACTTCTAAAAGTCCCTTCCAACCCAATCTATTCTATGATTCCTTGACAGATATAGACAAGTCCTAAGCAAATGTCCTGTACCTGGTCAGAAATAACTCCATGCAGTGTTACAGGTGAGGGGCTGATTGCCCAGAAAGCAACTATGTAGAAAAAGATGTGGGGTCCTGGTGGACAACAAAATGAACATGAGTCAGCAGTGTACCCTTGGAGCAAAGAAGGCCAACAGCCTCCTAAGCTGTATTATTAAGAGTGTAGCCAACAGGTATAAGGATATGATCATTCCACTCGATTTACCACTTGTGAGACTACATCTGGAGTGCTGAGCCGAGTTTTGGGCTCCCCAGTACAACAAAGACATGGATGTACTGGAACAAGTCCACTAGGAGCCACCAAGCTGGTCAGGGAGCTGGAGCACAGGACCTTCCAGAGGAGGCTAAGAGAGCTGTATCTGTTCAGCCTGGCAAAGAGAAGGCTTGTGAGACCTTTTGGCTGTCTACAAGTTGGATGACACAGAAAAGACAGAGCTGGACTTTTGATAGTGCACAGCAATGAGATGAGAACCAATGGACTTGGGAAGTTTCAGTTAGATACAAGGTGGAAAAAATTATCCTGCAAGCAGTCAAACATTGGAACAGGGACCCAAAGATGCTGTGGGATCTCCATGCTTGGAGACATTCAAATCCTGGACATGGCCCTGAGGAACCTGCTCGAACTGCATCAGCTTTATACAAGTAGCTGGACTGTATGGCATATGGAGTTTCCTTCCAACCTACACAATTCTATGGTTCTAAGACCATTTTTGGTTTTATAGTGCTCAACATTACCTCTCAGTAGTCAGGCATTAATTTTGTTGCAGTATACTAACTAAAAAAAGTATTTCTGCATAAAATTTTTCTTACTAAGTCCTGTCCCAGATGATAAGAGTAGTCCAAAAAAGGCATAATGCTTTTAAAAAACCCTAGGTGTCTCTCATGACACAGTAATGAAACTGTTTAATTGAATCTTAATTTTTAAGACAGAATAGATTTTTTTTTTAATGCATAAAGTCAACATTGTAAGTAGTTATCCAAAATATAATACTGTTTATAATGTCAAACAACTATATAAAAGGCAATATATAACAAACTTGTAAGTCAAATAAAGAAGGAAAGTTGCCTAGTTTCCAAATAGATGTTATATTTATAGATGTTAAAACTACCTTATGAACTCCCAGATACTAATGCTGTTTCATAGCTGAGCAAATATATAAACTTAATAACAGAATTTCTTCTCTCTCTCATTGCTAATTGTGTTTTTAAAAGTATTCTTTTTTCTAGTAAAATTAATGTCAGTCTCCATGTAGTTTATCCAACTGATTGCAATACACTCAAAAGAACAAAGCCTTTGTCTTTGGTATAATGATATTTCATATAGAAGAAGTGAAAACTTCACAGAAATCTCCTTTAGTGACTCAACAGAGAGCTTAAGGAACAAAAGCTGGATTTGTTTTCATTTATCAGCAGTATCTGGCCCTTCTGATAAAAACTTGGAAGACAAGAATTTGTAACAAAAGCCCAGAACTTTCAGAACCATGACTAAATCCAATAATCCTGAGTGACCGAGGAAAGGTTTTAGATTAGACAGAACTAACTAGTCATTAATCAAAGTTTTGATATATATTTATGTAATTCAAAAGAAAAAAAAAAAAAAGAGAAGAAAAAAGAAGTCTGGTACATGGATGCATTTGAACTAGGTACATTTTAGTCAGGAATTTGGTGCCCAAATGCTCTAATGTCAAAAGGTTCTATATACCATAGCGTCTTATTTTTCTTATAATGATCTATGGGTACCTAGGGTTTTACCTCTATCATGCCTACCATTACCTCATCATCTGTGGATATCTAGAGTTTTCTCTCCCTCTCTTCTACTGCTGCTTCAGTCAGAATGTTACTATCCTCACATTAATTTCTCCAGAGACTATACCTAAGCTGTCGCTGCTGGAACAGGAATTGAAGCCAGATCTCCCACAGTCCAGGTAAAAGCCTTAATCAGCAGACACTGACTCATGCTGCTTCTCAGCCCTCTTTGCTCCACAAATTGGCAGTTCTTGGCAGTGCAAAGGAACAACTGACTTCACATACCTGCACAGGTGCCTGGACTTCCCACCACATTATACATGACAGTTAGGTGACAGTCTCTGTCCCGAGAGCTGCAACTGAACCCCCTCAATGTGAAAAAGAAGTTGAGCCCAGTAAAAGCCATAATGTCTAACACACATGTAGGTATCACCCCCCTCTCACATTAACATACACACATATCTCCTCTGCTTCCAGTTCTTTAAGAGCAACAATAAGAGTCGATCAGGACTTCAGAAGAAGTGCTGTGGTACCTATCAGGTTGCAGATAGCAAATGGAGCCATTCTGAACATCCTGTGACAATGTGAACAAGGAGCTTGATCTCCAGGGAGAAAAGGGGTTTCAGACAAACCAGCTGTGCTTATTGTTTACTACAGGCTACTCATAGGCAGTCCCCGGCATGCTAGGCCGGTGGTAATCCCGTTTCCTTTAGATGTCAGTCAAAGGCACCTATTTTTCCTCAGGAACATACAAGGAATCAAGAAATCATAACATAAGTTTCTGTATTTAGCTACCAAAACCCTTTCCTGTACCTTGGAATTAGTATTCACCAATAGTCAACTATGCAATTTTATTTACTTTTTTTCTTTTTTTTACTTTACCTGGCAACTGTCATGTCCAAAATCTGTAGAAAGATCTTCTACATGTATTAGCTATAGATTTCACAAGTATATTTTTTCTCCTAAAATCTACATCCTCTGTTCAGTCCTGAACTGCCACAAAATAGGGTTGTTACCCCGCTTTCAAAAAGGAAATCCACAAGTGACTCCAATTTTACTCCAAATGATAATGAAGATACTAGAAAAAATAAAATGTTCTTTGCCTATGTCAAACAATGAAAATACAGAACATGTATTACTATAAGCACAACACAACAGTAGGTCAGTAATTTATTTTTCAGGAACTGCAACTAATTCACTCAGTAGATACCTCAGTAGGATACTATAAAATCATTAACAACAGATATCCCATAATAATCTTTAACATCACAGTGCAAATGTAGAAAACATCACATAATTCCATGAGAAGAGGCTTTTAGCGGAGAGAACTGGCTACACAAGCAGGAGTCAGATGACCCAGATTCAACGCAGCTCCTCTACTGACTCGGGGCTTATCTACCCAGGGAAAATACCCTATAATAGCTTCTCCTACAGACACTCTTATTCCATTAGTCCTAAAACTTCTTTGTTCAGATAATCTAGTTCACTTTCTAATTTAACTGAAGACAGTACAGAATACTTACCATGTCTAAATTTCATATGCCAGCTTATTTTGCAACAGGTTCGGTGTGTAAACAAGATTTGATGATAAGGCTCAAAATAATCAGTATATCACGTGGTGCTTTGATTTATTCAAAGGATATATGGCAATAATGTTACATAGATCAGAATAGTATTTTGAATCTGCAAATATTCAAGACCTATGTCTAGATCCTCAAATAATGCCATACATATCTCATACAGACATGTAATTGGCATTTTTTTTTTATTTAATGATTATGTAAAACAATATTTTCTAATTTCTATTCCTCAGCAACTCAAAAGAAACATTAGCTAGTTCCAGATACACAAGAAATTAAAGAGATATTTCTTGAACAAGGAGGCAGAAAATTGGCTTCCCTTATGGGAAAATTTAAGAGGCTTCCATTATCTATGCACAAAATTATTTGTTAAATTGTATGTTAGGGTGCAGTCAATTAATACACTGAATTTAGAAATTCTTTTAGTTCATATTGTACTTATCTATTTATATGAAGCATCTTTGAACTCTAATTTAAATTAAAAACAATTCATAAGTGAATATAAAAAAAATTTGTGCTACATCTGTAGAATACAGGGAAACAAAACCAGGCAATTACATCTTGTTCTTTACCAAAGCATAATTTTAACTTATAAAGGTGCTTAATTTCCATCTGAATGAAATGTCTTAAAGCTACAGGTAGTCTTACTACTTGTTTATTTTTGTTACGGTACTGATATGCAATAACTATGTGTTTCCTGACATCCCTGGCATTTCAGTAAACAAAATGCATACTTGCTTGTTTGTGCAGACTCAAGCTAAGACTACTTAGTCTGAAGAGTTTGTTTTCAATGGAACCTACACCAGGAAAAGACAGGTAGCTATTTACAAATGAATATCACAAACAAAATAGCACCAATGGAATTATTAAAGCCACATATTTCTGTTGTAGACTTGTAATATGCCTGCACAGAAGTTTGAATCTGTAAGTACTACACATTAAATAAAAGCCCTACTGGTTTTGGCTGGGATAGAGTTAAATTTCTTCATAGTAGCTGGTATGGGACTATATTTCAGATTTGTGATGAACAGTGCCAATAACACAGGGATGATTTAGTTATTGCTGAGCAATGCTTACACAGCATCAAGGCCTTTTCTGCTACTCAGACTGCCCTGCCAGGCTGGGGGTGCACAAGAAGTTGGGAGGGGACACAGCTGGGACAGCTGACACCACTGATCAAATGGATACTCCACACCATACAACATTTTGCTCAGCAATAAAAGCTGGGGGAAGGAGGAAGGAGGGGATGTTCGGAGTTATGGTGCTTGACTTCCCAAGTAACTTACACACGATGAAGCCCTGCTTCTTTGTCAGATGCCTCTGACAAACAGGATAAATCATTGCAATTTGCTAGTTACATTATTTTAAAAATTCTTCAGATATATTTTCTTATAACAGTAAGAGTTTCTCAAACTTTTTACACTTTTCAATAGAAGTTATTTTTTACATAAAACAAAAAGTCTAGGTCTGCCACACAGAATGTTAAGTAAGTTTTGCCTTTACATCACCTAAAGTTTCAATATGGGATACTAAGAGGAAGAGAAACCAGGATACTTTCAGCAAACTGACTCTTTGTCTCCTGTAAGGATTTCAAACATTTGACAGTTAATACCCACCCAATTTCCATTTTGTCTAAAATACATTTAAAATGTGGTCTTGCAAGTGAGTGAACAATCTGTTTATATTTGTGGGCTGCTTCCAGGAAGCTACCTCCTCCCTCTTCCCTTAACACTATCCTACAGACATTTTAAAAATTAAATTGTCACAAGTCTTTCCCTTCACCAAAATTAGACTGATCACTGTTACCACTTACTGAGAAAAAACCAGAACTGATTAAGGAATAGTAATAGTCACATGTTCATGTCTGCAGTCACTGAAATAAAATTTGTGGCCATTCCCTTCTGTGTCCAAAATTTGCTTTTTAAACTCCCAAACATATATGCAGATTCAATGTCTGTTTATTGCTAGGGTAAGGCTAATAGCATCTGTATGGCTTTTCCTGACCACAATCTTAGTTCTTTCAAAAGAGGAGCAGGAGGATACACAGGAGGAAGAGAATCTGTAATTCTGTAGCAGCCTAACACTCTTGGTTGTAACATTATTTCACTTTTTTTCATGCTACCAGATCCTCATTTCATTCACTGACTATTTTACTGGCACTATCGTTAGACCAGGCTATCAAGGCTTTAGACAGTCCCTTCAAACAGTGATGAATGTTCCTGGTATTCCATATGTTTTGTGACATTTGAGACTCCAAAGTACTACATTTAATCAGTGCAATATGCTTCAGTGGTTCTCATCGTCACACAATCTCAAAGTCAAAAAGCAACAAAACAACCTCCCCCCAAAATCCTTTTAAATGTGATACTTTATCACAGTTGCCAGCATAAATTTTCCGTTAGTGACAGCTCAGTTTTTCTTCCAAATCCACATATGTACCACATTAAAATATTCATTCTATTTATGGAACACCTAGAATTATGCAGTGAGTTATAGCATGTGAACACTCATAGCCAGATTTAAAACATGTGAATGGATTTCATTGAGATGTGTGGAACACTCCTAAGAGATTTTTGTGTGTGTGTGATCCAAAGACAGTATCTCTTGAGTAGTTTAAATAATATTTAATTAGCTGATCAAATGATATATTTGAGTATTACTAAGCATATTTAACTATTCGTGTCAAAAGATTACTTGCTTGACTCTCTCCATTAACAACTATCAATTTCAACTTCAAAGATAGAATAGTTAAGCACATTTTGTTTCCAAATCGCTTTTTGCTGATTATTCATTACCTCTTCAATATTACAGGTTTTCCTATCTTATTTCTATTCTTTATAGGTATTATATAAAAATATCAGAAAATAATAGTCCTGCTAACATGAAGTCTTATTTACTTGAATCGCCATGTCAGATAAAAGTCAGGTGTTGCTCTTCAGAAAATACTTATTGCTGAGCCTTTTTAACTTGCAAAAGATCAACATAAAAGCCCAAAATGTTTCACAGATTATTTTTAAAAAAAAATTAAAATCATAATACTTCAACATTCTTACAGTTTGGGAATTTCTATAAAACACTGGGAACCCACATAGATCCTAGAGCTCTGTATGATGTAAAACCTGTTTCCCTACCTACAGTCACATTTGGAAGTCTCAGCCCATTAAACTGGGCATTTCCTGATACTCAAGGCAAGAATAAGACCATAGGAAACTGAACAACAGTCAATCCCTTTGTGTTGTCACTAGTGAGTTCCTTGAACTCTGTATCCATTAAAAAAAAAAAAAAAAAGAAAAAGAAAAAGAAAAAAAAAAAGAATGAGTAATTTGTAATCTTGTATATACATACTCACATGAAAATGAGGTAAAATAAGGATCCCTTCATTCTTAGCATAAAAATGTAGCTCTACCAGACATACAAGTAAAGCACAAGAAAAATAATAGTATGAATACGAAATAATGAAAAATGGTTGCACAATAACATAAACATAAATATCAAATCCTTATTAATTTCCTCTCCAAAGGCAACATTGGACCATTGGAAGTTCTTCTCCATATTCTAAAGAGAGAAGGGAATTACTGTGGTTCCTTATTCTAACCGGAAATATACATTAATCTTTTGTGTGAGCCTTTTTCCAGCAAAGAATGATGGTTCAATATCAGCAAAATTTTCTAAACAAATCCGTTTATATCTCAAAGCTTAAGGCCAGTATCAGGACTATTTCCATCAGAATTGCTGGCAGCTAGTCTGCCTGTCCAGGGTTTCCTTTCTCTGCACAAGGCTGCCAAGAGTACTGATCTGGAGCAAAGCTCCTAAGGTTTCTGGGCTACTAAGGAAGAAGGGCAGTTGGACCTCCAACAAGCCTGTTTGCCTGATCAGCAAATACGCATTGAACTAAGTCACAGCTGACTCTGAATCACCTAGCTGCATATCTGGCCATCTCTTCATTTAGGCAACCAGCCCTTGGCCAACAACACAGACACTTACACTAGTTCTCGAAGGCACCAAGACTCCTAGGCAGCCTAGGAAGCTGCTCTGGCAGCCTTTCAGCTTGGCAAAAAGATTTGTTTTTTCTATTTCTACCATAATCTGAGGTGATAAAACACATAACTTAAAAATTTAACACAGCCATGAAACTACATCCGGTATTCCAGCAACATTCAATAGAATAATTTACTAAAAAGAAAAAAAAAAAAGACACAATCAAAGAACCCACCAAAACCCCAAATCCCCATCTAAAATAGATAATAGAAATCAGAAATGAAGAAATAGAAAATTATATAACACCATCAAACCATATAGTTTTTTGTGCACCTTGTTGCCTTGTATCTAGGTAACCCAACCTCAATCTGTACAGGCAGAAACAGAATTCTACTGGCTTCAGGAAGCACAGAGGAGGCCACATGCCATCTCCTTATGGACAAGATATCTCTTAAATATTCCATGAAAACCCTCCTTAACATTCCAGAATACTTATTGTAACTGTTCACATACTATTTTGTAAATATCAGGCACCCTCAACCTGAAGAGAAGGCCTAAATTTCAAATTAAAATAGAAACCATGGCTGGTTTATGTGTCTTGGACAAGCCCAAAGATTCAAACATACACCTTTCTGTCTGTCACACCAACTGGCAGGAACTCTCCTTCCAAAACTTCATTATGCTCTTTGAAATGCAGGCATAAAACTTTCTTGTTAGGATGCCCTCTCTCTCCATAATGCTAACATAAAACTGGGCTCAACAGAAATACCTACTGTTGCCACTCAAATCACCTGACTAGTCAACTTCAGAGCAAATTATTTCAGCATGTATTTAGCTTCTGTTTCAGACCTGCCATACATCTGGAATTCTGTTGGGCTTTTTTTCCAAGTGTATCAGTTACTCCAGTAAGAGGTACTTTCCATTCTTTCAACAAAGCACCCAACAGGAGTCAACAGGCTGCCAGTGCACTGTTAACAGCAGCATGTTGCGCAGAGTAACTCTATCCTGTCTCCTTCAACTCTTCTTCTCTCCTCTTCTTTTACCTTAGACTGTAAGCTCTTTGGGGCAGGAATTCTTTCTTTTTTTCTGATTTGCACAGCACAAAGAGATCCGGGTCCAAGGCTGGGCATTATGGTATTACACTCAAGAGTAACATTTAATATGTGAGTTTGAGCTGAAGTAAAACTTTATAGAAATATTTAGTGATATACATACATTCCTTACTATGGATGCAAGACTTTTACTGTTCAGAAGAAAATATCTAGTAAAGTTTGCTTTATTACATTAGATTAGATTTATTAGGATTTATTAGATTACTATTACCTACATAATAAACATGTTCATGTACATAGCAACACAATCTATAGTTGGCAGACTTGAAAATAGAAACCATTTGTCTTTAAATACAACTTCTAAAGGACTTGTTTCAGGAGAAATATACTATCTGAATGAGTAAAAACAAAAGAATAAAACTGAAGATTATTTTTGGATGATACTGTAAAAATAATTGAAGAACATTGCATTGAGCAGTAAACAAACCTAGGCAACATAAGGAAATTAAAACTAGAAAAGTAAAACTGAATACAGCTGGAAGGCTGATTTACAAGTGATTTTGTCTTAGGAAGTAACAGCAATACTGCAATAAAAAGCTAGAGGTGCTAGTAAACACTGAGTCCAATATATCTGTGTAACAGAATATAGCAATCAAAAAGCTAACCATTCCTAAGGGTATCCCATCATATGCCTCCAATGTCATAGCCTGTCTGTGGTATAATAACCAGTGTAATTTAATTTAAACTATGGCAGTCAGTTTGGGTACCTGAACTCTATTAAAAAAAAAAAAAAAAAAAAAAATGGAGAGAAATTGGAAGCAATTCAGGGAACAGCTACTAAAATAATGAAAGAGTTGAAAGGACTGAGTTTTGTGTAAAGGTCAGCAGAGTTAAAAGGTGGTAGAAGGCAATGTGGCATCACCGAGAAAGAACTAAACTAACACAATAGCTTCACCAGTAATCCAGTGTGCAACCTGAGGCATATTTCCCTCCTCCTTCTCCAGCTCCCTTTTCTTTCACTTTTTTTGGCAATTTGAAAATCTGCACAGATGTGGACAGACACTGAATTCATTCTGACTGTGTTGCATGACGGCTGAATGGGAATCATCTCCAACCAGAAAGAGATTTAATGACACTGTGGTAGGGTGTCCAAGCTAACAAAGCATGTTGACATCTTCTCTCTATATTTACAGTCTCTCTGGACCAACTGGATCATAATGTTTGGTTTTGTAATGTAAATAAAAATATTTCAGACATCAAAATGACAGCAAAAATAAATTTATCAAAATACCCATACACAATGATCTTCATCTGTCTATAAAGAGGGAGTGTAGCCAAAGCATAACGTGACAATGTTATCATATCAATAGACATCTTTGGGACAGGCCTAAAACACAGCCCAATTTGCAGTTTTGAAAATTACCCATTGGGGAGTATATGTTCAGATTAGTACTGTCTGTGCCTTCATTTACTTTGGACACTCCAGCATCCAGCTAGAACAGTCCCTGAGATAATTACAGGCCTTGTAGACAGAATCGGGCAGTGCTGATATTACCTAACTCAAAACCATAGTGTGACAGCGAAGGCATAGGGGAGTCCAGTTCAGGCTTCAAAGTAAGTTTAGGCTCAAGTAAACATTTTTGTTACTAGTGAAAGCCAAGCTCCATGCTGCTGTGGCTATACTTTTACCAGTTACTCATACCAGCTGGTTTAAATTAGTTTGAGCATAAGATTTGAGAGGCCTTAGTATCTCATCTGTATCATGATCTGGACAAGGGCATCAAGTGCACCCTCAGTAAGTTTGCAGACAAGACCAAGCTGGGCAGGAGTGTTGATCTGCTTGAGGGTAGGAAGGTTCTACCAAGGGATCTCGACAGGCTGGATCGATGGCCCAAGGCCAATTGTATGAGGTTCAACAAGGCTGAGTGCTGGGTCCTGCACCTGGGTCACAACAACCCCATGCAACACTACAGGTCTGGGGAAGAGTGGCTGGAAAGCTGCTCAGTAGAAAAGGACCTGGGGGTGTTGGTCGACAGCCAGTTGGATATGAGACGGCAATGAGCCCAGGTGGCCAAGAAGGCCAATAGCATCCTGGCTTGTATCAATCAGAAATAGTGTGGCCAGCAGGATTAGGGAAGTGATCATCCCCCTGTACTCAGCACTGGTGAGGTCACACCTCAAATACTGTGTTCAGTTTTGGACCTCTCACTACAAGAAAGACATGGAGGTGCTGGAGTGTGTCCAAAGAAGAGCAATGAAGCTGGTGAAGAGTCCAGAGCACAAGTCTTATGAGGAGTGGCTGAGGGAACTGGGGTTGTTTAGTCTGGAGAAAAGGAGGCTCAGGGGAGATCTTATTACTCTCTACAACTACCTGAAAGGAGGTTGTAGCGAGGTCGGTGTCGGTCTCTTCTCCCAAGTAACAAGTGATAGGACAAGAGCAAATGGTCTCAAGTTGCACCAGCAGAGGTTTAGTTTGGATATTAGGAAAACTTTATTCACCGAAAGGGTTATCAAGCATTGGAACAGGCTGCCCAGGGAAGTGGTTGAGTCACCATCCTTGGAGGTATTTAAAAGACATGTAGATGTGGCACTTAGGGACATGTCTTACTGGTGGACTTGGCAGTGCTAGGTTAATGGTCGGACTTGATGGTCTTAAAGGTCTTTTCCAACCTAAACGATTCTACGGTTCTAAGACCATCATCTTTCCAGTTGTTTCTTTCTGTATCTCTCAAATCAATTTGTTACCTTTCATTAATGACTACTTTCACTCATGTCCTCAAATTACAGAAAATTCAAGGAGTTTCTGTTTCCTTTCATGAGCTGGAGAACTTCTGGCAAATATGGGTTTTGAAATGCAGAACTTATCTAATAAACCTGGTAGCAATTGCTCCTTTTCTAATTAACACAAGTCATCTGTCTAGCAAAATATTAAGACTGCATGCAAAGCCTTTGCATTGTGACAATTATGCTAATGTTCTATGATGCATTTTTCTTATTTTCTTTTTAATTGTAGAGACACAGAACATCATCCTGTGAACATCCAAAACTGATGGCACTTATTATCAAACCGAACACTAGGCAATCTCCTTTCTGACTTCTAACATTTTATGCTGCCAGTATTCTTTTGTTTTGTTTTGTTTTTTAAACAGCTGTATCTAAAGACTCACAGGCATGAGCAGCTCTAGAAAAGATCCTCTCTTCCAATACTTGGCTCTGTAATTTAAAAGATGCAGCCAGCATCCTCTCCCTACAGACATTCACTGAGACAAATGGTAAGACTCCTGTGAGTCATGGTACAGTGCAGGCTAAGGCAGCCATTCTTCGTTCACTTATTTCATAAATTCTGAGATCCGAAATGTAGTTGCCATCTGCACAGCACATACAGATTTGCATCACACATACCTAGGAAGGCAGAATCACAAACTCACAACTGTCTATGTATGAACTTTGTAAAATTTTGTGATGTTTGTGCGCAATGCTATATATAAACACAGTGCCTAAAAATCAGTTCTCAGAAATTGAAACTCACAGAAGAGTTATGATCACTCAGAATAATCTACCACTGAAGCTGTTAATTGTTAAGCAATGCACTCCTATTTTCACTCTCTGTGTCGGAGTTTCAAGGCTCTGTTCCCCTGTTCCCCTGTTTCTCCATTTGTATTTTTTCAAATCTGTAATTCTTAGGGCTTACTTCCATTGCAGAGGTAAATCTAGCTCCTGCTCAGCTTCACTGACAGTGTTATCTGTACTCATCCAACAGTTCCTGGGCCAATGATAGTAAAATACCTAGTCCCAGCAGCCCATTCTGGGGTATAGGCAAAATTCTGCAGAAGGTTGGCTAAACAACATTAGTCCTATTTTTTTACCTGTAATTTCCTGTCCATGCCCAGAGAGGCTGATGAATTCCAAGAAGATTTTTGGGGGTAAGAACTAGTGATTACAATTTTCAAAATGCTACAGCCTAACATGAGTGCAGCACTAGTGTGGATGTCATACTTAAGCTTGCTTTAAAATGTGTTTAGCCTCGATATTTGAATTGCATGTGGCAGTGCAGACAGGTAACTGCCTCACTTGCCCTTAAACCAGTTTTTACAGTTTTCACATTAAAACACGTGGTAATTTTGCTGTGCTAGTAAAGGACTGTACCCAGCCTGCTCTGCCAGCAGGTACATCGGCCATGGCAGACTCAGCGGGTCAGAACATGGGGGAAAATGCCCACCCTTCCAGATCATAACATTCCTTAATGCAAACCTGCCTTCAGTGTGACATTTTAAGCTAAAATGCTGGGGAAATTGCTGGCATAGTTGAAATACAGCACTGGTGTGATTGGTGTATGTTCTACACTGCCAGTTCTGCTGCAATGAACAGTAACTTCCAAAAGAAACCTGTTAATAGCTGACAGCTATAACATTTTACAAGGCTGCAGCCTCATTTACTTTACCTTGTCTGTCAAAGCACATATTACCATGAAGGCTTAAGTGCAAGACCATCTCTCCTTCAGGTGGTCATGACATAGACAAATAGCCTTTTTAAAACCAGTCAGCAAGCGAATATAGAAGCCTTTTTTTGCCAAATTGAACAAAGCATTATAGAAAATTAGTTTAAAACAACAAAAAGCCTACACGCTTACCAAAGTTTATTAATCTTACACTTCAATACAGCCTATGTTATATAGGCTTTCCTTTGAGTTATGGCAATATAAATGATTCAGTCTGAATTTCTGTAGAAAGTCTCTATCACTGGAGATTGTTTGCTCACTCCACGGGACACCCCCTTTTCAGAAAGACCAATCCTCCCCAGGTAAAGCAGAGCACACTTTTTATATGCAGTAATGGCTACTATTACTGGACTTAGACGTGAAGTCTTTCTTTTGTCTCAAAGTGGTTTTCCATCAAGGCTTGAGTGGGTCATTCCCTTTGACTGACATCTGAAGTGCTGTAGCATTTACAGCTCGCAGTGGTAGCCCCTGTCCTAGCAGCAGAGCATGCAGCAACTACCTTTTCTCTCTCTTTCATCCTTCGTTTCCAGACATGCTGCTGGCACCACAGCTACACACCTACTTTCAGAACGAATAATTATTTTCAAATGTTCATACAGAAAGTTATTACAGGACCAAACATATTTCTAGTATTATAGTGACTTCTACTATTTTAAAAGCAACATCACTCTGCCATTTAGCCAGAACATCCTTTCCATTTTTTATGACTAGAAGGACAAATAATCACAACTTCTGTGTTCCTCAGACTGAAAGTTCCTAATCCATGAATAAAAGACCTTCTGCGAAAGATTATAGCTATGTCTTGAAACAATTAATTAGAAATTATTTTTTATATATATCTTTAGCCTAGGGTTGCTTTCATTTTTGCTGTGTTGAAGTACGTGTAAAAGCTAATGTTTACTATTGTCAAAAAACATTCTGTTCTTTCAGAAGATGAGAAGGCTTAAACCACTCCTGTTACTAATCTCCTGGGATAATAACTACGCTTAGTACTTTCAATAACAACTAAACTTGATTTAAAGACTTTGTACCTATGAATCTAAGACTGAATTTTCAAAAATGGAAAGGATGACGTCAGTGCACAAGTCTCCCTGAAATTGAAGAGCTAATCAGGAACACAAACCTCCCTAAATGCACCTAACTTTAAAACAACTCTCCACCTTAGCAGATTCATCATCAAAATTGCCATCACTGTATGCTGCATCAACCAAATCTTACCCAGAATGTAAATGTAAAATGTGCCTCTTCACAACTGGGATAAACACCTGACATAACAGAGCCAACAAACACATGGATCCTGTGCATGAGCACACATGCAGGGCAACAAATACTGTTACATGTCAGTAAATGTTACATGTAGGTAAACTATGTAGGTCAAAGTGAACAAAGTCAACAGTATTAGAATGAGCTCATGTATGAAAACAGTAGAAAACAGGACACGCAGTTAATGGAAGAACAGTTTCCACAAAACATTTATTACAGTTCTAATCACTCAACCTCTTTCTCAGCAGAGACTTACCAAATAACTCCAAAAGATAAGCTTGGGAACAAAAATTTACAGCTTTGCCAGATACTAAAATCATGCATCTAACAGCGACACATTATTATTTCTCTCGCATCCTCTCCCCAGATAACTCCTCCATGTTCCACAGGTAATAATTATTTGTCTCTTTTCATCCCACAAAGCTAAAAACTTGAATACCTCCAGACTTGCTAGCAGCTTCCACTGTCCCAGAGGTAAAAAAACCCTACCATCATTTCTCAAACTGTATATTAAATGAAGATAATTAAATTAAACAGAGCAACTATTTTCATCATGTAGTCTTTTACTTCAGTTTTGAAGAAATGGTACCCAGGAACTGGTTTATTCTTCCAGCATCCCTAGCTTATAAAATTCACATGCACACACACATATCTATCGAACCATATATAATGAAGACTTACAAATATATATTTATACATTATATGTATGTACATGCATATTTATATATTTTACATATATATGTGTATGTAAATGTAAATATACATATATTGTATATTTACATATATATATATGTAAAATCTCTTAATACATCTTCATAAAAACCTTGTCATACAAAACCACTAAAATATTTTCAGAGCTTACATTATCACACCTCACAAACACACACTGGTATATTTACGCAAGAAGAAATAAAAATCTTACAAATTTAGGACTATGAAAAATAAAGGCCTCATCTCATCCATCTCCTTACTCTGGGGGAGGACACCATATCCTTAGACTATTCTTGATACAGATTTACCTCACATATTTTGAGCCTCCAGAGACCCAGATGCCCTACAGTTTTTTCAGGCATTTAGCTGTGTCGTATATAAAGAGTTTTCTTGTCCCAAATCCTCACTGTTATAAAGTATGCTGATTATTTTTCTTCTATTTATTATGATTTGGGAAACAGAACCATCAATGCTCATAATAATCTTCATACATTAGAAGGCAATTTTTTTGCAGTATTTTTGACGTATATACCTCTCAACCTTTCTATTCAACACTAACAAACCTTCTTCTGTCCTTATAATATGTGGTGCTGGTTATTGTTTGTCTCCTCTGGATGCCATCCAATTAATCTATTTCTTTCTTTAAGCCTAATGCCCAAGACCAGGCAAAATACTTCTGTGACATCCCACAGCTCAGTAGCAATTCTCATGTGTTGCAGATGACATTCCTGTCTGCATGTCCCAGGGCTGTTTGCCCTTTCTTATGCAAAAGAATCACATAATTAATTAATTTCAACTTGTGGTCTTTTCTAACACCAAGATATATTTCCACACTACTGCTACTTACACATTGATTTCCATTTTGTACATAAACATTTGATTCCTCATTTCTAAATTGTAATAGTTAGCATTTGTCTTTACTGAACTTCATCTTACTGATTTCAAAGCATTCCTCCAATTTATCAATCTCATTTTGAATCGGACACTAAGAAGTGCTTAGTACTCTTCCCATCTCCATGCTATTCGCAAAACTATAAAAATAGCTTCTGTTTCAAAAAAAGGATCTTTTTATCATTCTCTAGTTGCACCTAACTATACTAGTGGATCAAATGGAATATACAGTCCTCTAAATTTAAGTAAGTTTGTGATCATGGTTGAGTTCATGGAACGCAGTTTCTAAATATGGTAAAAATGTTGTAATACACATATTCAATTTATCAAAAGTGCTTATATAGCAGCGGAAAGAGAACTGATATTAAATACTTTAAAAAACAAAGATAATTCAGTATACAAAGGAAAAAAGCATTTGTAAAGAAGAAGAAAGTAATTCAGAAAGCACAGATTATGTCAAAGAAAATAAACAGCGATTCTACAAAATGAGAACACACTGTAAAACAAAAATTTACAAATAATCCCTGATAAAGACAAAATGCCACAATAACTTTTTTAAAAAAAATCCAAAACAAACAAAAACAAAACCACAAGATGTTTTCTTCACTGCATAGTTCATTGAACATGAAAGAATACATACTGTCTACTGGAAATTCTACAAATCTATCACCAAATCCACAATCAGATGTCAGAACAACCTCCAAAGTAGATTTTTAAAGTTTGTGTTATCTTCAGATTTTAAAATAAATAATTAAAAACATATAGATGTGAACAGATCAGCAAAAAATTTCTGAAAAAAAAATAATCTATTGAGCTAGATAAGCTTTTCCTGTTAAGGAAAAATACATTTTAAGATTAAAAAAAATGGTACATGATAATTTTGCATAGACTTGAGTTTCTTTCATAACTGTACAGCTCCAGGCGGTGGAGGGATAGAAGAGGAGATAGGGACAGAAGGAGATAATTCATGAGGGACAACTGTCAACCACATCATCTCCAAGAAAGGGAATGCTGATCCAGGAAGGTCAGCAGGAAAAAGTGGAAGTGTAACAACTGGACAAAGACATTTAGCTAAATAAAAAAGTATGGTAAACAATTTTTGAACTGCACAGGGAAAGGATGGAGAACAGATAAGTAGATCTAATACCAAAAGAATGCATATAAATACCCCCAAAATGCTGCCTTCCCAGTGAGTACAGTATACTGCAATAAACATTCCTCCATCGTAAATCCTATTCAACACTTACAGAAA
This sequence comes from Strix aluco, assembly GCF_031877795.1. Taxonomy (NCBI): domain Eukaryota; kingdom Metazoa; phylum Chordata; class Aves; order Strigiformes; family Strigidae; genus Strix; species Strix aluco. Next base: position 70,263,021 of record NC_133935.1, read on the forward strand.
ATGATGGTATCTTTGGTTCAAATCTCCCAAAACACCATTCAAACAGGATTCATTTACCTTTACTAAATCTCTAAAAGGTACCTATAGTTTGTAACACTTTACAAATGGATTGACACAGACAGTGTGACTTGCTCACAGCCTCACACAATGAACGGGGCAGGATGAAACTATTTCAAAACCCAACACTCTTTATCATCTATAATACCATCCTTCCTCTCCACTTTCCCAAGTATATTCTTAAGATTGGCACTAACAACACCTACAGCAGAAAATTCTTTTTTCATCGTGTGTCCTCAACTGTGCCACTAGATATGCAAACAGAGTAATACAATCCACCTCTTCTGGCATAAAAGATATGCTGAGAAAATTCATTTATAGGTGCATAACTGAAACTTGGCAGTATTGAAAATAGATGCATATATGTTCTGCCAGGTTTACTATGCATAAGCCAAATCCAAATACCCCAGCTTATATTCACGGCAAAACATAAGTTAACTCAATCAACAGTAGAATTAATTACTTAAGAACAGTTCATCGACACCCATCTTTGGCAGCTGCCTTCAAACCCCTCCTCCAACAGCAAATTTGTTTACCTGTTAAATTGAAGAGAGGAGGGTTCAAAGGTTTCTATGTTAAGTATTTCAATTACTATAAATAATGCATTCTGTAACCACTGAAACAGTTCTAGAATTAACAGTTCAAGCATTTCACAAGAAGCAAAAAATGTGTTCCACCATGGGGAGCCATATAGCAGTTAATACATAGAAATACATCAACACAGAAAAACCTATCAGTATGAAGACGCAGTAGGTAAACTAACAAACAGTCTTCTAGGAAAGTCAGGTCCTACATTTGATGGATCATTGATTCTTAATACTTCATAAATCAGCACTTACTAATAAATGAGCAGTAAAGCCCCATCTATTGCCTTTAGAACTGGAAACTGGCACAATAGACTGACACATGTTTACACCTACACAAACACACGGATTTTTCCTCTGCCACCACGCACTGAGAAGGGTGCAGTGATCAGCTGTTTCTGGGAAAGGAGCCGGTACTGCAGTGCAGTGCAGCAAATGAAAGCTGCCACTTTCATGTTTTGAAGCTGTTGATTTTGAGGGTAAGAATGGATTGAGATATGCTACACTTCTCTCTCAACCTAATCTGGGATTCTGGTACATTTTCCTAGGTCTCTGGATTGGAAAAAGGCAGGCAGGCAGGCAGGCAGGCAGGAAGGAAGGAAGGAAGGAAAGTATAGACTCTAAATGGTAAAATACCACTTCTGTCTGCAGAGAGCACAACAGAATAATTCCAGAATAATGTTTCTCCATATTAATTTATTCTTGGAAACTCAGACTGAGGGAACCACTGCTATTACCCGGTGCAGAACTAAAGCTAACTTAGGGAGAGATTTCCTACTTCTGAAAATTTCTGAGACTTCAATATTATTCTCATTTTGAAACATTTCAAACCAAAGCTACCTCTTTATGAACAATATACAGGGGTTACATAAGCCTTGGAAAACTGGGGAAAACAGCAAGCTTCAAAGAAGATATGCACTTTGGCCTGAAAATCAACTTCAGGCCATAAGTTAGTGCACTAAGGATATATTTTTTACATACCAGTTTCTTCTTTGCACAATGCTACTATCAAATATTATTTTAAGATAGTATATCCTGTTCTACTTGTCTCTTCAGATACAGTAATAATGTAAGCCACACCAATAGTGTTAAGGGTTAATGAGAATAATTTTTCCTGAACCTGGAAAAGTATTTCAGAATACTACTCTTAAGGAAAATAATACTGCTATTTGAAGAACCCCCCCAAAAGTCATATATTGCCCCCTAATCCACCAAAAGACTGACCCCCCAACTCATGACACTTTTCCTTTACAGAAGATAAAATTCTTCTAAAAGAAGGGTTAGTCTGTCTCCCGACTTTTTACCTCTGCTCATCTTCTTTACCACTATATATGTACAATAACTTAAGGTTGAAAAATCAAATTTTAATGCACTCTAACATGCACATATCTCTGGCTGCTCCACAGGACACTCCATTGACCCTTAAGTTCAGAGAAATGCCATTCATCTCCTATTGCTGTCCTTATTCTTTGCCATCCTGTATTAGGGCTATTAAACAGACCTATCATATGATTAAGCAATAAAGATAAAAACTGTGGATCTTACATAGAGAAGGAAGCTCATGGGGCATCAAGAGGCAGACAAGCTGTGCTGCTGCATCTGAAGCTACAGCTTTTATCCAGCACTCTTTCCTTTTCCACACATCTGTAAACAGCATGAGAACTTCTGCTTGTCAGCTCTTTGCAGATTCCTCCCACACACACACACACACACACGTGCGCACACGCGTCAAATCCTGATTCAGTAACAACAGCCTGCACCTCACCCATTCCCAAATACTCATTCCCTTCAATGCTTCAGCAGTGCTGAATTGCTATCCATCCTCTTTCATCCTGTACCTGTATCACTGACCTCGGTTCCTCCCTTTTGCATACCTAAATCCATGTCCTGTCAGCCACCCACACATTGCTGTTCTCACATGCTATGCTCCTTTCAGAAGGATTTCAGTATTCCTTGCAGTTCCCACCTTCTATTTCATATTTCTTATGCTGCAGTTAGCACTTATAGGCAGCTCTTACACCCAGGTTCTGCAGGAAATAAGCTTCTGCCATAAATTAAAACTACTCAGCTAATTGCAGGGTAAAGAGCTCGTATTTGGAGGGAATGGTGAGACAGACTATGACACAAACTGGAATAAAAAAATCCAAAATGTCTCGGAAATATAAACCTGGCTCTCCGAACCAGTGGGGCAGATGTTTTGCTTGAAGATGTAGTTCCATCCTCACCAAAATTAATGTGGCTGACTATCCAGAACAGCTTTTAAAAATAAATTATGGCCCAGTAACGACAACTTGTCATTCCTAGTAAAGGGCCGCAAGCTGCGACCCAAGATAAGAGCAGCAGCAGGCAGCACCCTGGGGCAAGGAAACACGTAAAAATAAACCCAAGCACATCCCAGGACTGAGGAAGCAGGGACTCCCAGCAGGAACATCACACCCTGCCTATCAAAGACCTCAGGATGGTGACTGTGCAACTGTACCCACTGTGGGCCGAGAGAAGCCATCAACCAAAGGACCCAAAAGAAGCCTGGAAAGTGAGCACAGTACCAGAGAAAAGACACTAGAGTGCGCTTTTCCTAAAACCATTTCTATAACCATTTTAAGGGTGTTATCAATGAGATAATAAGTGTTCCTATTTTTGTAACTGGACTAATAAATATTTCTTGCATTTTGATTAGATACAAACATGCTTGTGAAGATATCAATCAGACTAAGAATAAGTTCTTGTATCTCTCTCTATAAGTGGTATGTTCTCTTTTGACTGTAACACGATCGCATTTTGAACAAACTCCATTATGACAGGAAGCTAGAAGTGTTTTCATCTCATTGAATTTAGCAGGTAATGTGAAGTAGTGGTTAATACGAGAAGCACTATATGATGGCGTCTTTTTGTTAGGTTTCCAGGAGACACATCTGAAAAAGAGGGAAAATGGAAAAACCACAATAGCATACAATATTTTCCCAAAGTATGTGACACAGTAGTTGTAAGATGGTAACATAGAAGGAAAAAAAATACAATCTTAAAATGTAAGCAACAGAGGTTTCAAAAAAGGAATGTAAATTATTAAAATTTAGAAAATATTTATGTTTACAAAGCTGCAGAAATTAACTGAGGTTCAATTCTTAGGTGTTTCTGTCTTGACAACTGCTTGGGAAGAGGAATACATTTCGGTAAATTTGTCTGGCTGAAGAAAAAAACACAGGAAGGAAAAATTCCTAGATCGGGCTAAGAAAAAGCATGAAGATATCTAAATTAGTGTTGTCTTTAATATATCCAGGTCTAAGTTCAAGCTCCATATAGCTAAGGTGTCTTAAAAATGTCTTCTTTCTAAAGTTGTAACAACGTAGCAATTTATTCCTCGGTGTACTGATTTCAGTAGGAAGTGTCCTGGTGCCTTCATGAGACAAAATGATCCTCCAGATTAAACCTTTATTTCAGGATAGTATGAGGGCTTCTTGGTCCTCACCTCTGCAAGCTCATTAGAAGACTAAAATAAAATAAGAAAAGTTCTAACTCCTTCTAAGGTTTGACACTCATCAATTTTAACTTTGGATTTCCTGCAACACTGAAGGTCTGGTATTAAAAATATCAATTGCTTGACACTTCATTGCCTCATATTTTTTGTAGCCTTTGTCATATAACCATGCCAGGGATGAAATGACTTTAAATCATGTTAGCATTATATACCTTCTCACACAGCTATTAATGACCATGAGAGGTGGCAGGTAACGGATAATTGGGTCCATAGTGACTACCAAGACCAAATGAGGACACTTACTTGTTTTAAGCCAGCAGGCAAGTTAGATCTAGACTTTATGAGCATATATGCCTCTCCTGTATACTACAAAGCAGATCTGTCAGCTTATAAGTGATAGGCAAAGAGCTACTGAGTCTGTTGACTCTGGGTTACAGAACTTCAGAAGGCTGCAAGGATATAAGATATCTGATGGACTTAAATTCATCCTTCAGTGAGATGAAGGTGGTAGCAAGGATAAGCATATAATCCTGTATAACCAAGTATAACCCTTATCAGGAAAATTATGGGAAACTAAGACAGTACCTGTGCTTTTGTACTGCCATACCACATACGACCGAAAATTAGGTGTCTCCCCTACCAAACAAACTTCAGGGAAGGAAAAAGCAATTTCACCTTCTACAGTGCAAATGATTTGCATCTCTACTTATTTTTTTTTCTTTTTTTCTTTTCTTTTTTCTTACTTAAAGTTCTGAATAAATTCTTTTGATTGGAGAGCTCTGTCACCAACATTCATTCAGAATACAAGAAAGTTACTTACAGATATTTATGGTGCCAGATGGAATAAAGTGTTCCTTTAGGTAAATCTTAAAAAATAAAGGGGCTTCATAAGACCATTTTATGGACACACACAAACTGTCAAAGTTCAGAGTTTTTCACACATGGGATTCTGGCTTGAACTCTTCTTTTATATTAAAATGAAAGTTAAGCAACAGAAATTACTTCCCCATAGTGAGTGGGGGTTTCCTGGCAGTCATAGACTATTGTTGAAGGCAGCAGTTAGTGCCAGGGACAACAGCTGTACTATGCCAGTGCTGTGCTCAATTTTATCATTTTTACTTCATTGTGTTGCTTGTTTTCACACTTCTAAAGGTGTCTTTCTATGCCAGCTACTTTCATAATAAAAGCCTGACTGTGATCGAAATGTTGAGGCAATTTCTTCATGAATTGCCCACAGTGGGCACAGCTTGACATTTGATGCATTTTAGAGGTTGCACCAGAACCAAGAGAATACATTTTGGGACTCAGCTTCCTATTTCATTTCCTCTACATGACAGGAAAAGACAAGTGTGGGAAACATGGGCAAAAAAAAAAGATGGAGGAAGAAAGACCAATGCTGAATTTAGACAGAAAGACAAACACTTTTACCTCAAAGAAAGTCACAAACTACAAATTTCAAAACTTTAAAGTACAGAAGCTCAAAATCTTCTCCTTACCTTCATTGCTTAACATATTTGATCTTATGGCTTTTAGATAGTGAGAGAAAGCAAGAATAATTTTTACAATTGCTGCTATTAACCCCAAACAACACATTTTCTGTCATACAAGGAGGTATATCCTCATGTGGATTAAAAACGTTAAGACAAGATAGCAGGCTGAGGTTCACAATGATATACAGAAGAGAAAACATTACCCAGCAGGTCATTATATGAATAGCGTAGTCCAGAAATACCTGGGGCATATGTTTCTAAAAAAGCAAATACATCTTTTCAGTCCACAATCACAAGCAATATAAAAGACAGACACTGGAATGTGTGCCAAGTACTACGCAAAACCCTACGAGTTCTGCAATTTATCACATTAAAAACAACATATGCTTTATACAGTAACAAGAAACCAACTTTACCTTACATTTGTAACATTTTTATTACACTTTTGTCCAATAATCCATCTGTGATCCTCATAATGCTCTGACTACTAGAGTCTTCTATCACATAATGCTTTACAAATTTGCCTTTTAAAATTAATTTATAATTCAGGAAGAGTTCTCAGAATCTCATTTAGAAAAAAAAGATCTATGAAACAAAAATGAAGGAGGAGAAGCTGGTAAGTTTTCTGGCTAGAATTTACTAAATTAAAAAAAAATCCTGAAAAAGGCTGTAACAAAGGTAAATAAAACATATTTCAACTGTATCATATATATGTATTATATATGTATGCATATATATATAAAAAATATACCTGCACACACTTAAACTGGTAAGAGGTTAGTTAAAAAACAGAGTTCAATTATACTGTAAAACCAGAATCCACATAATAACTTTTGATTAAAAGACTAACTGTAAATATACCCCTGCACTTTCTTCCTTATGTTACCCAGTTGTGTTTCCATGGTTACTCAATTTTAGAAATCACTGAGTCTTACTGGAACATGAATAATGAACACATGTCTTTATCAATATATTTTATGCAAAGATCAACTGGACTAGATTTCTGAGTAGTACAAAGTCATTTTTTTCTTTTATTTTTTTAATTCTTATTTAAATACTACATTAGGCATATAAACAAAGCAAAAAAGTGGAGTAAATGTGAAAGGAATATTATAATTAAAATTGAGTTTGAACTTTAATTCTAATTCCAAATTTAAGTAAAACTTTCTCAATTTCTTTTTAATGCATGTGAGTATTTATTAAAGACATTTTTGCTGGTTTCTAGTGCTGGCATTAGAAAGAGAGGAGAGGGAGAGAGAAGGTTTTTTTATGTTTGATACAAGCATGGCTTTGCAGTTTACAGAAAGTAATCCAACCAACCATTCTTGATTGAAACTTCATTCTAGAGGTAAGTTATTATTTTCATTCTGTTGCTAAACAGGTCACAATAAAAGTAGATTTGCTTAACTTCTTAGCTGAAATCTCTATGTTGTAGGTTGCACACAGATATCAAGCTACCTGTAAATTTGGGTTGTCATGACACAGAATCTTTTTCTTCTGAGCCACCATTTTCAAATCATTACTCATTAAAATAATTCCTTCCATGATGAAGGGTAGTAGTGATAAAGAAAGAGGGAGAGACTACAGAATTACTCCTTTAAGCAGCTAAAAGAATGAGGTTGTTTCCTCCTTTCCTTTCCCAATGGTATCACCTATAAGAGTGCATTTATTTATATATTATTTTGCAGGCACAAAAAATACCTTTTAAGTGTAGTCTTTCAATGTAAACCATCTACATTTTCCTTTTAAAGAGACAGGCTTATTTGCAACTTCAGTGATTGCAATTCAAGTATAATTCCCTCACCATGGTTACCAAAATAGATAAATAAGAAGAAAATTATTAATAACTGACTACAGAAAAATAAATGAAGAAAAATGTATTTTTTTCAGTATTATGCTAGCAACTGAAATACTGGAAAAAATAGACCAAATGGCATACCACTATTAAAAATTGTATATATATAGTTTACTGAGTCTTCTAATTTACACACTCTCTCAAAGGTAATCTATTATCAGATCTTTCATATCTAACACGGTAACATTTAAGTACTAAAATAACATAACTTGTCAGTAGTTCAGCTATAGTTATAAAAAAGTGGTGGTGAAATCACAGAATCCTGGAATCATTGAATGGTTTAGGTTGGAAGAGACCTTTGAAGATCATCTAGTCCAACCCCCCTGCCATGGGCTGGAACATCTTCCACTAGATCACGTTGCTTAAAGCCCCGTCCAACCTGGCCTTGAACACTTCCAGGGAAGGGGCACCCACAACCTCTATGGGCACCTGTGCCAACATCTCACCACTCTCACAGTAAAGAATTTCTTCCTTATGTCTAATCTAAACCTACCCTCTTTCAGTTTAAAACTATTGCTCCTTGTCCTGTCATTACAGATCCTGGTAAAAAGTCTCCCTCCACCTTTCTTATGAGCCCCTTTTAAGCATTGAAAGGCTGCAATAAGGTCTTCCCAGAGCCTTCTTTCATCCATGCTGAACAACCCCAACTATCAATCTTTCTTCACAGGGAAGGTGTTCCAGCCCTCTGACTATTTTCGTGGCTCTCCTCTGGACTCGCTCTAACAGGTCCATTCTTTCCATGTTGGGGGGCTCAGAGCTGGACACAGTACTCCAGATGGGGTCTCACTGGAGCACAGTAAAGGGGGAGAATCCCCTCCCTCAACCTGCTGACCACACTTCTCTTGATACAGCCCAGGATATGGTTGGTTCTGGGCTGCAAGCTCACATTGGAGATGAGTCACCAATTTTGCATTCACCAGTATCCCCAAGTCCTTCTCCATGGGGATGCTTTCAATCCAGTCATCCCCCAGTCTGTATGGATAATGGGGACTGCCCCAACCCCAAGTGCAGGACCTTGCACTTGGCCTTGTTGAACTTCATGAGGTTTGCATGGGCCCACCTCTCAAGCCTGTCAAGGTCCCTCTGGATGGCATCTCTTCTCTCAAGCAAATCAACTGCATCACTCAGGTTGGTGTCATCTGCAAACCTGCTGCAGTGCACTCCATCCCGTTGTCTATGTCACTGATAAAGACATTAAATAGCACTGGTCCCAGTACAGACTCTCAAGAGACACCACTTGCTACTCGTTTCCACTTGAACATTGAGCTATTGACTACAACTCTTTGAACATGGCCATTCACTCTGTTGCTTATCCATCTAAGAGCCCAACTGCCAAACCCAAATCTCTCCAACTTAGCAGCAAGAAAGTTTGGGGGGGGACCATATCAAAGGTCTTACAGAAGTCCAGGTAGATGACATCCATAGCTCTTCCCTTATCCAGATACAGTCACCACACTGCAGAAGACCACTAGGTTAGTCAGGCATGATTTGCCCTTGGTGAAGCCATGTTGGCTGTCTCTTGATCACCCTCCTCTCTTCCATAGGTTTCAACATGTCTTCCAGGAGGATCTACTCCACGATCTTATTGTGCATGGAGAGGCTGACTGGTCAGTAGTTCCTAGGGTCCTTCTTTTTACTCTTTTTAAAAATGGGTGTGATGTTTCCCTTTTTCCAGTCACTGAGGACTTTGCTTGACTGCCACAACTTTTGAAATGTGATTAAGAGTGGCTTGGCAACTATATCAGCCAGTTGCCTCAGGACCCTGGGATGCATCTTGTTGGGTCCCATGGACTTATGCATGTTCAAGGTGGTCTCAAACTTGATCTTCTTCTACAGTGGGAAGGACTTCATTCCCCCAGTCCCTGCCCTGAGGTTCGGAGGCTTGAGAGATGTGGAAAAAAGAGATTACCACTGAAAACTGATGCAAAAAAAAAAATATTCTAATACAAAAGCTCCTCAGTTCCATTGACTGTCTACAAAATAACAGTACATATTACTCACTCTGTTAAGAAAATAGGAATTGGTATCTTTTCAAGCTACATGAGACTTAGATACCAAATTCTGAATAAAAATACCAAGAACGTACACAAAGTCTCAGCCCCAGGCATCCCGAATAGCCCAATAAATAAACGTCCAGTCTGTTAACTCTATTCCAGATAAACTTTTATCACCCCCCTATCACCAGATTGAGTTTGCAGTGCTTACTCACTCTCACTCTAGTCCCCAAGAGTTTTAATATATTTGCATAAAAATGTAACATATAGGCTCAAAATACCACTGAATGAAATGTGTTAGGATTTTATCAACCTGAATCTGCCTCAAGGGTCAAACTTATGTCCTTCTATGTAAGAAAAAAATAAATTCTTACAGAAAGCGGAAATAGCTGACTGGATCAAGTCAATTGGTACTTCAAGGACTGAGGGGCTTTTTCTTTGGTTGGTTTGGGTTTTTTTTCATTTTCTTTTTCCTCTCTCCTGTCAATGCTTGGTTTGCATTTCAATAAAAAAGCAACTTGAAATTTTATTTCATTAGTTCTCTTCAGAGATGTCAGGGCTTGAAATTGTTTATGAACCAAGATGCTCAGTCTTCAGCAGAGTGTTACTTCAGTGTGACAAGCAAGAGAGCCTCAGCAGCTTCCAAGGCAGCACTACACTTTAGAGGGACGTATCTCCAAGGCCTTTCTGGATAACTTTTTTCAGCACTATCAACTGACAAATAGTAGAATGAAATTAAGACTCTACTGTACTCTATGTAGGTTCACAAGTCGCATGAGGCTCCCACCATTGCAGTGGTTGAATCACAGAGCCACTGTTGTCTCCAGTGGCAGAGGAACTAACACCCACCACATGCAATGCACTGTCCCACCTCTCACTTCAATAACTGCCTGCAAACATGCATCAGGAACAAAGGAAAGAAGAGAAGGAAAGATGACGAATCACTTAAAACAGCTATTGGACAAAATCAGTTCTGATCCACTGAACAGGGTGTCAGTGCCCAGGCGGTGGCAGCAGGGGCTGCAGAATGGCCTCTGTGAGGAGAGGCCGAGGCTGCCTTGTGACGGACAGGGCTGGTTCCAGCCGGCTCCAATCAACCCACCGCAGTGCACAGCTGAGCCCCTCAGCCAAGACAGCAGAGCCTCTGGGAAAATGTATTTAAGAAAGGGCAAAACCACCAGAGACCAGTGAAGAGGGAGGAGAAAAAAGTGTGAGAAACAGCCCTGCAGACACCAAGGTCAGGGAAGAAGGAGAGGGAGGAGGTGCTCCAGGCACAGGAGCAGAGATTCCCCTGCAGCCCCTGGAAAGGACCACGGTGAAGCAGGTTGCTGCTCTGCAGCCCAGGGAGAAGACCATGGTGGAACAGTTATCCACACTGCAGCCTGTGGAGGACCCACATGCCAGAGCAGATGGATATTTCCTCAAGGAAATGTGGCCCATGGAGAGGCCATGTCGGAATAGGTTTATCCTGAAGGACTGCAGACTATGGGAAGGACCCACACTGGAGCAGGGGAAAAGTTGGGGGAAAGAATCTTTCAGGAAGCTTCAGGAAGGAAGATTTCAGCTTCTGATTAAAAAAAAAGTTATATATTTTTCTTTAAAAAACACCATGCTGTATGTGACTTCAAAACTTCCAGGAAAAATATATTAGACAGTGAAAAAACAGCACATAAAGAAAAATACATGGGATATCTAAGTAACTTATTGGACCAGCTGCCCTGTATTGGCTTTTTGCAAGAAGGGAAAGCAGTAAGGAATTACAGGCTTTTGTAAAATGAACATGGTGGAAAGAGTTCATAGCACAGGAAAGGAAGAAAGTAAGAGCCATCAACAAGTTCAGCATATTGGGAAGGGAAAAAGAATTCTGCTTCCACACTTATGACTGACCAGACAAGGGAAAGTACATTAAAACTAGTTCATAGAAGATGCAATAAGGTCAGCTACAATTCCAACAGGGTACAAAAAGGAGTAAATTACAAGAAACCAGTAGCTTACCACAAACTTCAAGTGGTCCCTCTAGGAAAATCACATCAAGTATTTCATGTTAACAAAAAAAAAAAAAAAAAAATCAGTTCAATGTAGACCTCAGGGTTTTTTTCAAAGCGGTCTTGATATTTTAGAAGGTCTGAGGGCCAAGATGTGCTGATGACAGATTCATTTTTCCATTAACTCATTCTTTGGTTTACTTTGCTTAAAATAATTTATATTTTAAATTACTTAAAGGGAGTTAATAACACATTTTATTCATCAGAAGCAGGGTTTTCTGAGGGGAGATATTTTTACAGCATAGTTATTGAAAGATTAAGCCAGGATGACTATTAAACCAAACAACTAAGCCTATAAATTCAGAAGAAAAATACTTTGCTTTCTGCACAGACTCATATTTAAATGTCAGTAACACCATGACTTTCCAGGTCCCATTATAAGTCTATCTTTCTTCAAAATGTTTTGCAAGCATCACTCTTCTGCATCTGGACCTCTGTTCTGGTCTTCTTCCCATATGTCTAAGATACCTGCAAGTACCAGTTTGGACATTTTGCTTCTTTCATTATGTTCAGAGAATGAGTCTACCAGTGACAATCCCTGAGTATAGAACAGTGGGCAATCAAAATGTCCACCCTTTTGGGAAAGTGGTTTTGTTTTGTTTGTTTTTCTAAAGTAAGAACGAGAAAAAAAAAAAGCATATAATAATTAGATGGGGAAAGATTGGAAAAGTTCCAAAACCATACATTTAAAAAATATCGCAGTATAGTTTCAGTAATGTGAGTAGAAAATTACATAGGCTAACTGTGAGAAAGCATTGGCTTTAACATTTTTGATTTCAAAGTAGAACTGTTTTAAAGGTTATTTGAGCCCAAGTATTAATACAGTCTCATCTACAAGAGATGAAACAGTATCTCAGCAAGGACATTTGGTACAATTGAAGTCCTTGGTGCTTATCCTCCTTGGTCTGTAACTCAGCTGGAGGCTAGTAGAAATAAACGATGCTTTAAAGAGAAATAGTAAATTGAAAATCACTCATTTTTAAAAGATAAGTTTCTCTACATGTTATTACTCTTCTGAATTATTGAAACCACCATAACACTCACTTTTGTCACATTATTGATTACTATAGTGTTTTGCATTATACATTTATCTTGAATAGTAAGACCTATCTAGCCATTTTCTTTTTATTTTATATCAGTTTTTATTTTGTCCATCAGATGCCACCCAATTTTTGCAGATGAAATTTTAAGACAAAAGATATTCCTCAATTATAACTGACATTTTCTAATCCTTTGGTACACAGAAACTCCTTACTGATGTCTGACTCAAGGTGATGGTGTCCCTTCACAGCTTCACTAACCATCATGATTCCAGACAGCTCTTTGTCTGCTCTATAAGAAAACAGACCTAGGTGTGACTGTAGACTAGAAGTTTCTGTATTCTCACTGGTATTTGCTGTACTTAGTAACAAGACACATGACAGGTTACTCATCATGTGTCGACTAGTGGAACTTAGTTAATAAAAATGTGTAAGAGAGCCAAGAATAGCCCTGTTTTCAGTAATAATTAAAGTTATTGATATTTCACCCTGAGATCATTTGAGCCAAAGGTGACACCTTTTCTTGCAGAGAAATCCCAGTATTTCATGACAAGTATGACAGGTACATACATAATCTATCTAAAAGGAAAGCATATTTGTAATGGTCTATTTTAAACATCAGAGATTGTGCTTTGTTTACTATAACATGCATGTTTGCAACACAAAGTATTACCAGAAGAAGGTAACTCCTAACTCAAGGAAACAAGGTTACTGTCACAAAATGGTTTTGAAAGATATTAATTTGTTTTGTTTACCCAAAATGAGCAGCATTAGTATTTACAAATAAATATAAAATCTTACAATATTCACTTGCTTCAACATCTGCCTGGGCTCCAATAAAAATGCTCAACTATGTTAAATAGGTCTCTAATAGTAGCAGGTTTTCTCATTAACAGTCAATTTCTTCTCACTGACTTTGAGACAGAGCAAAGTCCTAAGTAAAATGTCCTAATTATTAGAATTATGCAAAGATAACTTCCATTTATGAAAATTAAATAATTTAGCAACTTGTATATAGTTAATGAAGCGTAATAAATATTAAACTAATGACATTGTAAGTTCGCAGAGGATAATATGCCAAAGCAATTCCAAGCCATCATTTGCTACAAAGACAAGTCTTAATTTTTATAAGCATAGTCAACTCCCCAACCAGATATGAGGGATTTATTCCTATTTTTATTGCTATTGCTAGTGGGGGTTATTTTTTTCACAAAGTTTTAATTTTATTACACAGCAATGTTTTAGAGACCCTATAAATAGCTAGCAGTATGAAAGGAAAACTGAAAGACTAATAAAATTTATGATAAAAATTTATGATAAAATCACACCAAAAGATCTGTGTACAGAAGATGAGGAAAAAAATTACTATTTTGCAGAAAACATGTATTAGCCCCTAATTTTCCTTTCAGTCTTATGGAGAAGATAAGCCATTTTCAACTGGAATTAATAATGTGTTTTATCAGTACTGGGCATTATTTTATATACAGCAGGAACCACCAACTGTCTACCTAAAAATTAAGTACTGCAGTGCAAATCCAAACACTAAAAGCTTTCTTTCCCCTTCTTTTCCTTCCTCAAAGCCAGTGAGAATGAAGTCTTGACTGTCAGCCAGGAGACACAGCGATGTTCTGCCACTTAGGGAAGCAGGTCCCTTGTCTTTGCTATCTGCCAAAGGACACAGAAATGCTGCACCAGGTAGGAAACCAAATACCCACCCTGACTCCAAGACACTGTGTTCCTGCCAGTGCAGAAACTGGATCTTCGTTCCATGTGAGCAGGCAGAGGCCATGTCCTTCAAAAACCTACACTCCTCCTACCATCAAGAGGACACCATGCAGCATCACAGCAGCCCTCACTGCCTCTGAAAGGACCAGCTGCAGCCCAGTCCCAGCAGCTGAGCAGACGCAGCTGCCAGCCTGCAAGCAACAGATCTGCAGCGGCCCAAGAGCAGGAGCCAGAGCCCCCGTGACTCAGAGGAAAGAGCCTCCAGCAGTGCTCAGAGGCAATCAAATCAGGCAGTTCCTCATCAGTGTTCATGGGGCCAAATTCATGAAAGCCTCACAATTTTAATAAAGTTGGCACATGCTTAAAGTCCTGATCTGTGAAATGTCACTTCTCTTCTGACTCAGGTTATGAAACCAATAATGTAGCTCACATTAGTATACTAATGTTCCCTCATGGCATGATCTCCATTTAGTCATACAATAATAGGAAGAATCAAATAACTTTCTCTTTTGCCATAGATCATTACACATCAAGCAAAATTGATATGTAAGAGGTATTCTTACATATAAAGTTTTTCAGACTATAAAACGTAGAAAACAAAATGCAAAAAAACTTTTTAGTAAGGAGAAAATTACTAAAGAAAGACTTAAGAATATGTCTAATGCTTACATATGTATAAAAATATATGCATATATATTTTTATATGTGATTTTAGGTATATATTTTTATAAATTATATATCTTATATGATTGATTTATTGTTATATAATTAATCATAATTTGTAGGCTTACTATATATGTGATTTCTCAATGAATGTGCATTTATTCCAAAAACAGCATCCCCTTTCTAGAATTCTAGCATCTTATTAAAAGTTTCTGTTGCGTAGATTTTTTTTTTAAAAAGACTTAATGAAGTTCCCTTGTTTTCCCAAATAGTATATTTTATAGTATTATACTGGAAGATATCTTGTCAGGAATTATTATGCAAAATCTTCCTTTGAACCACCCAATGACAGAATGAGCATCACTCCTTTGGTAATCACAATCTAGAAAGGAACCTTACTACAGCATCCAGATATTAAAATAACAAAATCCACGCCAAATTAGTTATGATCCAGATCCTGAAAGATACATAACTACACACACACATACACATATATTCATACAGACTGTATTACGTGATCTCCCTTCTAACACACAGAGTCAGTCAGGACTGCATCACTAAATAATCGAGAACTTTGCCTTAGATTGTACTCACTGTTTCTCAAACCAGCCAGAAAAGCAGAAAATTCAGGAAGTTCCTTGATGCTCACTGAAATTTCTGTACAAGCTCTAGAATCCCCCTGATAAATCCAATGGGACTTTGGTCCAACAAATGTATTCTACTATTGCCTATCAGTACCAAAATTGCGCTTTAAATATATTCCACTGATTGTGATTCAAAAAGCCACTGCTGCAGTCCAAGGGATGCGTTTGTATCAGAACTCAAAGAATCTACTGAATTCAAGGAAGATTTTGAGCAGAATGTTTGTGTTCTTGTTTGTTTGTTTCCCTCTCTTTTCTTGCAGGGGAGGGAAGGGAATAAAATGGCTGAAACTGTTAAAATAACTAAATCCTGGACAAATGTTTTCCTCAATAGTATGGCTTCCTTCACGCATGGTAGTCTTTGGCTTTTAGGAGCAGATTGTGAAATCTGTGAATCTACACAGACTGCCAGATTTTCTGTATCATGAAAATCTGCTGGATGCAGCAGATCCATGATGGGATGCAGCCAGGAAGTGTTTTCTGTCCCAGGCTCAGAGAATACAAGGCCTACACAAGGAAATGCTTTTACTTGTCACATTCAGGAACGACATCCAGTCATAACACAACTAGGGAGACAGCCAGAGTATGCTGTGCTCCAGCGATTTCGCTGGCATCTCCTTTACAGGAGTAGTAGTGGAGAAGAAGGACTAGAATTGACCCTGCTATATCTCTACAGCCACTAGAGAAGTTAAAATAGATGACTATCCCACATTTATCACTTCCCCTGCATGGGAGATGCTCAAGTGGGGACTTTCATTCTCATCGCTAATCTTGGGATGAACTCATTGAAACAGCTTCCCCAAAAGTTTTATAAGATACGCTCCAGTTTCCTTTAGCAGTGCAAATACGAGCACTTCAGAATGGAAAATGAGAGCTGTCTTACGCAGATTTGCAGTGGTAACCTCCTGAGCTAAAAAATATGAATGCCACATTCCTGGCATCAGACATATAGAGTCAGGCCGACTCTGCCAGAAAGGAAGAAAAGAAGTCAAGTAGCTAAAAAAATGTCCAGTTTCAAAATCATATGAGCCTGAAAATGACTTGTTTAGTTCCTGCAGTCACTGGACCATGTCCAGAAGAAAATAGATAGCTGTTTACAGTAATGCAACGACTCCTGAAAGCCTTTCTAAGACTGTCTTCTTTCTTCTTGATCAAAACTCTTGTTATGCTCTGCCCCCTTCCATGAGGATACTTATTCTTTTAGTAATGCTGCCAACAGTTACAAGATGTTCCATTCTTGGCTCTACTGCAAATATATTCACTTATTAATCAAAGGGAACAGTCTCCTTAGCAGTCTGTTTTTCAGATCTACTGATTCTTGAACCAAAGAGATAAGGAGGGGAAAAAACTTCCTAGGAAGCTGTCAGAAGCCAGAAAGTAAGGGGCCACAGAAAAGTTCAATAGGTTGCACTAATATTCTGAAAGTTTCCTGTTTGATGTGTGTGGATATGGTTTCCTCAGACTGAATTCCCTTTGATCTCTAAAAAAAATGAGTCAGAGAATATTACTCCTTCTGATGCAGAAATGTCAGGAGGAGTAGGAGGGGGAGGAGGAGTAAAACTGACTCATCTTGAGAGTCAGATTCAACAAACTCTAGATATATTATCCATCAAGAAGACTCTAATCAAAAGTATGAACAAAAGATTGTGCCACATGGATGATGAATAAGGAACCTGAACTAAGCTGGATGCAAGGTCACTAAAAGTACCAGTCTTCTGTACTAAGAGAGATCATATTGATGTGATTAGAGGTAACAGTTAATATAGCTTTCCATCTCCTATAGATAGATGAGATAGTAAGATTACAGTACAGTTTCAATACAAGAAAAGCCAAAAGGGAAGCTACTGAAAATGATGATTTATATTCCTAAAGGAAAGAGGGAAAGAATTGGTGAGAGGAATGAAAAAAAGTTTACTAGTCAGAAAAAACCCAAACAACTCCATTCTGCCTGCCTGCTGCTTAGACTGAGACAAAACATCAGTCAACAGCAATACCCAAGAAAATTTTAATGTTTGTTGGCCATACCACACCACAACAGGTCTCTGTTTCCTGTAACAGTGCTACAGAGAGAATCAGAAGGATAATGATCACAGTTAAAGTAATTAAAAAACTCTAAAGATCTTGGAGATCCCTTGCTCACGATCAGGGCACAGTCTATTTGCAAATTATATGATGCCCAGTAGCTTCACATTCAGTCAGAGAAGACTAGTGTAACAGAAACACAAAAGAGCTTTGAAAACCCATTGGGTCCTCTGACCAAGAACATCTTCCAAGAACACTTTGCTCTTCTGGACCCAGGAAACATTTACACATAAAGTGAGCGCAAAAGCAGCTAAATCAGAAAGAGGTGTTACTCCCTACGTGTCTCTGACTCCAAATCCTTTAAACCTGTCCTCATGAAGAAATAAAGCAAAGTTAGTACATATATAAAAAAGAAACAGAAGAGAAAAAAACATTTAATGAACAACAAACAGAAGCATCTAATAACAGCAGAAAAAAATTAGTTTGTCTTTGAATGGTTAAAACAAATCTGTATTGCATCTCACAAACAAGTCTTTTTCTTTTACTCTTCACACTAAGTTTGCATCTTAGAACTAAGTATGCTTGTCACCAAATTCAAATAAAGTAGTTTAATTACTTCTGCTGGCACTAATTTATAGCCTGTAGATTCTTGCTAATTAAGAACCCTAATCACTGTTTCAATCTTCTCCACCATACCTCTATCACCTGGTGTGATTCATACCTGCTGATTCCCTTCAGGCACTAAAGTCATATATCAGAAAGACATTTCCTAGGATAAAAGTAAACTTTTTAACTATGTAAGAGTTAAATGGAGGAGATATATATATGCCAAAGTTTTTTCCTTGCAAGTTTTAAACAAAGCATCACAATTCCTACATTCTGTAGAAAGCCAATGCTCTGAAAAAGTCTGAAATTGAACTTGAAAAAATCTTTGACTTCTAAAAGAAGATGACTTAAACCAACTGGTTTTCATTGATTCTTCCCTGAAACCAAAAAGTCAAGAACAGCAAAAACTATGAACACCAAGAACACCTATACAAAAATCAAGAATACCAACCCTTAACTTGCTAATGAAGCAAAAGTTTAGCAATGAAAGAAACAAATTTCAAAACGGAAGCTTTTTTCTCTATTTATTCATTCAGTTTGTTACTTTCTAGAAATTTCCAAACTTGCATAGTCCTATTCAGAGACTTTAGAAGTTTTTTGTTAAATATTGGCGTGATAAGACTTTGATAGTTCCTGCAGTATTCCCCAAAGTTTTGCCTATATTGAAGCTTAAATGCACATTCATTTAAAGCTTTGTATGTATGCTACTGTACTCCTGGAATAGTATGTACTGTGACTCATCCTTTGTAGCTAAATTTCCATTTTTTCACAAGCGTATACACTATTAAAAAAATAAGTCAGTAATTATAAAAATACAGTATAATCAATATAGATTTTACAGGAAAAATAAAGGATGTCCTAAAAGAGACCAACACCATCTTCTTTTATTGAAAACCTTACAATGTTATTCTCAAAATTTTTATACAGTGAAGCATTTTTAACTCTTCTATGCCTTTTTTTATACGGTAATGCTTTAAATTCAATGTAATGTACAGTCCTTATCAATAACGAGTTTGAAACAAATGGAGGGGTGGTTTAAAACAGATGGGATATGTTTAATGTACCTAGTGTGAATTTCTATTTTTATAAAGAAAAGGCATAGAAACTTCACCTGAACAAAGTATACTGGAATAGGCCAAAATTAACATAAAATCCTTCTTATTTTTTCCAGTCTTGATTTGATAAAAATATAAATTTTGGAAGTCTAGGTATTTTATAAAAGCACAGCAATTAAAATGTAAAATGAAAAGCCTTAAATATTAATAAACACAGTAATTCTAAATTTGATAAATGGAAGTAAGACTGGGTTTGTTAAACTAGAACCAGAAGGTCTTCTACTGGTGATATTCTGTTGTGTTACAATTTCTTCTAAGACAATATTTTTAAGGATCAAATATAAAAACCTAGATCTTCACACGTGCTGCAACAAGACTTCCATAACAATCATTCAAAACAAGCTGAAATAAGAGATATCCATGTTTAAATAAACATTATTACACTTGGTAGAACTTTACTTTTCTCATTTACAAAATTTACATAATTCTACACTACTACATGTGGGTGGAGTAGGAGTTCAAAACAAATGAGTCAATATTTTTCTTCAGGAAAAATACCATTAGCAGAGCATTCATGAGCAATCATATAATCACAGGCAACTGTCCCAGACCCATAATATATGACGACAAACACGCTTTAAAGAAATAGCTCAGATGGAGAGAAAACTCTCAGTATGGAAAAGCCAAGATTTTATTCCAAAAACAATGAATTAAAGTAAAGCTTGACAACTTTGCTGCAACTAATTATAATACAGCTGTAAAGTGAGATTATTAACATTCCTATTCTGCCAGTCTTTAAATCTTTTGCCTAGTCATACTTGAAGCTGTTCAGTGCAAGAACTTTCTCTCTTATCCTTTTAACTAAAATCTACCTCAGTGGGTTCTGTTATATTCTGTTGAAGAACAGGAAAGGCACACTAAAAACACAAATTCCCATTGTAAAATGCTGTAAGAGTTAATACTTTAGTGTTAAGTCCCTTACTTTAGTGTTTAGATTAAGTGACCAAAACTACTGTGTGTTTTTTATCATCTCTTGTGTGTAGGCATTTATGCATAACACCCATAAAAAGGATAGAAAAGACTAGTTTAAATAGATTATTTTATTCTGTAAAAAGTTACAGAAATCCAATCCACTGTAAAATTTCTAGCTCACTTTTTGCATGACATATTTGGAGAACATCTTTCTGTCAAAATTATTTGGAACATTTTGCAGTAAATTGCCCTGATGTCTGACAGAAAGCATGCATAACTGCACCAGAATGATCACTGAACCAAGTTCAATGCAGATTCAGAAGTGACTATTTGTTTCAGTGAAGATACTTTACTAACACCTTTTAAACAACAGTCTTTGCTCCACGGTGTGGAAAAAGGAAACACTAAAATGGTAAAATAGTCTGGATATGAGCAGTCAAACAACAGCTTATTCCTACAATAGAACCAGTGGGCCCTTCTCAAGTCTTACTTCTCTTTGTCATCCTTTCCGTTAGAGACTTATCCCTCCCTTTAAACCTCTGCAGCCCTGTATCTTTCTAAACACCATATTGGTGCTGTTAGTAACAAGCCACACTGCCTTTGCAACTACCTTTTCATAGCCTTGGGACTGATGCCTGTCAGACTTCTTTTGTCTGAACTTGTCTTGGCCTGCCTGGAGCTTTGCTTTAACTACTTTTTTAGTGGAAACGGAAATTTTCTAAGGCTCAGGTGACTACTGCCTAATTTGTATTTGAATAATTATGTGGTATAATCGTAATTTTTACAGACAGGAACAACACGTAGTTATTTTCTGAAGAAGGAAATATTTGTCACCCTAGCATAATGGTGTAACATAGAGGAATACAGGCACGATGTGATACCAGACGCCTCAATAGTGGGGACACAGGATGCAGTGTAGGTGGATAACAGCATGAGACGATAATAAAGTGGATCCTTCAAGACCCCAGAACTGTAAAAAAACCACTGATGGTCAGTTAAAGGAACTGAGAACTGGGCAAAACCAGATGCTGGTGTAACAAAGAGCATAAAGAACAGTACCCAATGCATTATATACTCTGTATGTAATAGATTTTACCGTAATGTGGATTTGCAGACTGAAGAGTAAAAACAAGGTGCAATGCATAATAGGGAACATGCAGTAGTAGTTCCAAGCGGACACTAGAGTGAGGAAAAAGAAACCATCAGCATCAACATTACAGTCCTCCTGGCAGAAGACAAAGGAACCCCCACCACAGACTCTCCCAGCAAAGCACTCATGGTGGTGGTGGCTCATGACAGCTGAAGGATGCAGAAAAGCATGGGAAGGATGAATGTAACACCATTGAAAGGGGTAGATAGTGGGAAGTGTGTGTATAATAATAACTGCATTATTTATTATCAGGATTTTTGCTTTACTAGTATTCCTTCACTTATTTTCTTTTCTCTTTTCCTGTAATAATTAGATATGGACTAAAAGGAATTCTTTGATTGTACTGTTGAGATATAAAACACACGGCATTCTTTATTTTTCACATAATGTGTGTCCTTTTCAGCAATAGCAAGACTAGGAATACAACACCTTCCCAAACTTCTTTTCCGACTTGGTTCACATGACTGCAAGTAGTCCCTTTTCTTCCTATTCCTTCTCTTGTGCTTCTCAGTGTTCAAATTCCTGACCTCTGAATTACTCCAGAAATAACTAAGATTTGGAAGCCAGATGCAGTACTAGTCCTAATGAACTCAAAGCAAATTTGTCACTGACCCTTTCAGTGTAGCCTGAGTTCTACCTTGTCAAACCTAATGTTGACGAACATATAATTGTTGTAATTTTTTTAGACAACAGATAATCTCTCTCTCTCAAAACAACCCAGTTCCTTGTTCTCTGCATCGATCTCATCACTAATTGAGAGCCAAAAAATTTGACACTGAACATGTCACTCAAAGAGTCAGAGTCCCCCAGGAACAGATATGTGCCATGCCACATTGCCACCCACTGTTGTGAATCATAATATGTCATGATTACGAAGAAGCACTGAAGACATGTGGGATGCCTCTCAACAGTAGGAAAAGTAGAATCTTTTCAATAGCCTCTCTGATTATTTTTATTAGAAATTAGTTTTGAGAAATTTCCATACAAAAGGATGTCATGCATTCCTCTAAATTGCCATTGTAACTTGTAACACCTTTGCTTAAATTCCACCTTCTGGCCTACCCTTCACATCATGTCCTTTTTGCTAGACTCTTGTCAAAAGAGCTAATTAACCTGAGAGGATGGTATACACTATTAAAGGAAAAAAAGGAGACTTGTTAAAAGCTAAAAATTAAACATGATCACAAAACAGGACCACCGGGGAGAGGCAAGATTAATTATTATGAAATTACCTATGAACTTTGGCTTATATTTGCATATTGCTTTAAGAAAAGATGCTGAAAGTTAGTAGCTTGATTTTCAGGGATGCTCTCTTAACTCAAAGAGGAACCACCCAAGTCAAATGATGAGTCTTCACAATCTTCAAAGAGTTGACTATTGACTTCAGTGTCTCTTTCTGGATATAAGTAAACAGATATAAGCACTTACTTGTAGTTTTTGCCCACTGCAGCACAGTGAATATTATTTTTGCTATTCCTAGTAGTGTCACAAGCTCTTCTCTGAGCTGAGAGCACAGGTCTCAGGGCTGGCCTGGGCTCACCTTGGCTGGAGCTGGGCTGAGCTGGCTTCAGCTCCTGCCTCGGGGCCAAGTGTCTGCTGCCTCCCCAGACTAAGCTTCAGCTCTGCCAGTGCCTTGATGGGAAGGGTCTAGAAACACAGTTTCTTAGCTTTTGTCTAAGAAACAAGAGGCCATGGGGAGGCTGAGCCTGGGGAGGGTGTGGGGCCACACTCACACTCAGCTGGGAGCAGCCAGAAGGCAGCAGCCTGAGAAGCACACAAATACCCAGGAGCAGACTTCACTGGTGAGCAGGAAGGAGTTCAACCAACACTGAAATTCCCCCAGCAAAGACAAGCATCCTGCAGGCTATTCATGATCTCTCTTACCACCCCTCTGCCTGGCAAAACTGACACCATCGACCCAGAGGGATTCTGGAAAGGTGAGCATAGCACCTGAGAAAAAGTCAGAAATTAGAAACCTCTGTATAACAATTTTAAGAGTATTTTTATTAAAAAGACTTTTCTGTATTAATTTAGACTCACGTTTTTGAACCTGCTTGTTGTCGTTTGATTAGATTGCTAAGATTTTAAATAGACCAGTAGTAAATTTTTGGGTCCATGCATAGTATGTTCCCTTTTGCCCATATTTTGATTGTAATATGTCATGTATTTATTTTTGGTACAACAGAAAAAAAATCTCAGATGAAATAATTAACATCTATAATTAACTTAGGAAATATTTATTTAAAAAATAAAACACTCTGGCTTAAGCTTT
This sequence comes from Strix aluco, assembly GCF_031877795.1. NCBI lineage: Eukaryota > Metazoa > Chordata > Aves > Strigiformes > Strigidae > Strix > Strix aluco. The sequence continues at coordinate 70,286,667 of NC_133935.1, forward strand.
ATCACAAGATACCGCCTGGATGAAAACAAAAAGGAAACATTAGCTTAGAATTACATCAGCACTAGTAACAAACTTTTACAAGACTATGCAAGCAGTACAAAATGTAACAAAATGAGTCTGGGAAAGCTCTCAGCAGAGCATTAACTTATCATAAGCACAGAAGTACTTCTCATGCAACCTTCAGGGAGTAATGTTCTGTTTTTGACAGTGAGAGAGAAGGAATGGCCAAAAATCCTCAGATTTGTGGCAAAATTACCCAGACCTTACATCCATAAGAAAGTACTAGATATAGTCATGTCCTTAACACCAGGATCTATTGTGCAGAATTTACTGCAACACATTGACCAGATCTGTACAGAACTACCATATGTAACTAATTCTAATTTAGAACATATAAATGAAAAGTGACAGAAACACCTGTGTACATTTTATTGGCCTGTACATGCTAAAGGTATGAGAACACATAATAAAAAACTAGCTTTGCTGTTAGACACTAGGGTCTTGAAGCATATTAAAAATTAAAGGAATACTATGGATGAAAGAGGGAATTACATGTTTGAATATGAGCAATGCGCAGTATAACATTAATAGGAAAACAATTGAGTTGTCAATCCCAGTAGGTCACACTTAGTTTAGCCAAAAGGTGATTTGTAATTCAGTGGAGTATACTAATCCTCTGGTGTAGCTAATTTAACTACTTGTCTCTCATTGAAGTAGTTATAAAAGTTTCTACCACAATAGTTTTATTTTCATGCTAATATATGTACTGTGTTCTAACAAAGATATTACTATTCAATATGTAGAAATTTTGAACTGTAAATATTAAGATTTCTATTAACTGAAATTATTAACTGAAAGCACTAATCAATAGGAAAATACACAATGATACATAGTGTACATGTGTCACATCTACCCATATATATGAATTCTCTCATCAGAACAAATCCCTGGACAACATCTGTATTTTATGCAATGATTGATGTGTTACACATGAACATTGAAGGATCAGGGACCAAAATTGATTTCAGTCTCTTCAGAAGACTGCTTGAATCACTAGGCTGAGACCTAGTGACCCTTATACAGGCTTTTTCTGTTTCAAAAATGCCTGAATCACTGGTTCCACTGGGGTTCAGCTTTGACGGGTGCGACAGGTGCCTTTAGGGGTTTAGTCACTCCTTCACAGTGGGGATTCAAACCTTCTCAGGCTGAGAAGTGTGACTAGCAAGTTGCTCTAAGCTACTGTGCAGAGAGACAGAAACCCCTCCTCCAGAAGCTACCTGAAGGTCTGCTCATATACCTCAGACAGGTAATACAGTGCAAGCATTTAAAAAAAGAATGGTGTCTGATATACAGCCTGTGCCTAGTATTCTCTTTTGGTCACCTGTGCCGAGGCTTGATGAATTTACACATCCACTTAGTCACTTTTACCACTGACTGTATAGAAATCCTGCTAAATCTAGCGTGCATAAACTAGCTGACACCTTCTCTGCCGATGCTAAAGTGCCTAAAGGGGGGTCTTGTTCTTTCTCTTTCAGATTCTCCTTCTTGCTGTTCCCACATTTTCTTCAATTTGACAGTACTGAAAACATACCTGATATTCAGGGTAGGATTAAATTTATGGATTAAGTTGACCAAATCCAGGTTTGTATTTCAAAACAGTTCCACAGACATACAGAGAGCTACATGTCAACATTTAAGATGTCTTATTCTATGAGCAGAATGGCAACCCCTACAGAAGAACAGTAAAAAAGTAAAGCTAAGAGCAAAGTTTCCATAAATAAGAACCCCAAACATTATGCCTGAAATCTTTATTCCCCTTCCAGCTGTCAATGAGGAGGAGTACCAGCAGATCAGCTGAGGTACTATGCCTCAGATCCTGACTTGCTATCAGACTCCCCCTTGTATGTAGTGCACCTAAATCTGCACATCACCTAAATCTTTTCATTTCCATGGAAGTAAGGGAACATTTAACTTCTTCTACAGACATTAACCATTGCTAGAGGACAAGGATGGAGGAGGATCCCAGATACTTTGTTTCAACATAACTTTTACTATTGCTTTTTCCCTCTTGAATCTTCTTGCTCTATAAATAACTCCCAGTTATTACACAGAAATGCCAGTAGCAGATGTCCAAAACTCGCAGGTTTCAGTTTCAGAGAGAGATTTCAAAACAGCAAAGAAAAACCAAGAATGAAACAAAGTCAATAATTTCACTCCTGTGCACACTGGCAAAGATAGAAGGTGTAGCATCAGCACTGGATCTGCATGTCTTCAAACTTGAGAAGAAACACTTGTAAGGGTATACATTTCCTATCTGATAACTGTAACAGAAGCTCTAGGATATTTCTTTATTGAACCTAAATGCTCAAGCCCCTAGAAACTGCAATTCACATAAACAAATGGGACCTAATACCAGTCTCAAATTAAGTCTTTGTTAGAGGTTTTTATACAAAGTAAAAAGTTGTCAAATTTCTAAAAAAAAATAAATATGCTACTTCTTGTGTCCTTTGTGAAATGTATTTGGCAAAAAAGAGCAAAAACAGTAGAAAATGCTGGGAAATGCTCCTAAACTTTTTTAGATCCTTGGCATAAGCAGCAGACAAAGTTAGCAGTCAGGAAACTTCAATGGTATCTGATTATCACCTCCCACTGCCACATGTATTGTTACTTGTCTATTTTTGCTGAGCAAGGTGGGAAAGGCAAACATTTATTTTCATGTGAAAAAAACCATGATATGTAATTTTTCTTTTTATTTCTATGCAATGAACTAATGATTTCTAAAATGCAAATTTAACATTGAGAGACAGAATGCCTTCTAATAAAAAAAAAAAAAAATTCAATAACTTTGTTTTAAAACACCAAAGAAGACCTCCAAGAAGTTTTCCATGAAGGCCTAGTGAATTTCTCTACTTACTAACCAAACAAAGAAATTAATGTAAAGGCTTTTCTGTTTCTCATAGCACCTTTCCAGACAGTAGTTTGCTTTACTAAATTGCATTTCTTTCAATAAAGTTTCAAGACATAACGAATTTTCCAGTCTCAAATGGGGAACAGAGCCTTCTAGCTATATCAGCTTCTTCTGAAGTAGATATAATGCTGCATAAAAAGATCAATGAAAATTAAAAATCAAACCATATCTTTAGAGGGATGTTTAGAGAGGGAACCCTAAACTTCTTATGAAGAACTTTCTAAAACTTTCAGTATTATCTCTATTTTCCATGGTTTCTTAGTACTTCCTTTGATAATATGAACTGTCCTCATACCAGCAATATAAAAAATTACTATTTTATGTGCATGTCATAAACTCTGTGTTAGTGAAGCACAGATACAATAAATTACTGAATATTCTGACAAGCTCTCAGAAATGTATTCTGACTTTATAAACACGTTTTATTTTGGCAATGTAATGCCTATGCAATTAAGATAAATGAGATAATCACGCACTTTTAACGTATCACACTGAAACTTTAATTGTAGATATCACAGAGCCCAATAACAAGTTCCTACTCCAAATGGAGAATACTAATAGATATATAAGAAGGTTCCCAAAAACTCAGTAGTAGTGCAGTCATGTGAACAGAAATACTGCAGCTCTTTATTGCTTTCACACTGTGAAAGCCACTAACTTTGAATTTTGTGATGTTATTCAACACAATTTGATCAGCTATTTTATGCCACTGCGCATAACAACAACAAAAGATATAAGACCAGTAATAAAACAAGAATTTGTTAAAGTCAATTTGCCTTGTTGCATTATAGAGATGATAGGCTGAGAAAAGGAGGAGGTAAGTTAGATTCAGAATTGTCAGACTCTACTAATAGAAAGTAATTTTGCTCTGATTATGCCAATGAGAGCAAAAGAAAGAAAGAATTAAACAAGATGGCATGTTTTTCAGTAGTTTAAAAAATACATAGTTACATAAAGAAAAAGTGTCAAAGAATAAATGTTAAATCTAAATGATAGTCTCTACAGAAATCTTATTCTTTTATCAAGAGAAAATTCACTTTCTTAATTCATTCACTTTTAGCTCCTTAGGTGTGATTCTGAGGATGCGTTCCACACTTTGCTTCCTTTTTACTAATATATATGGTTTCTGGTATCTCAGATACCAGCGTGTCTTCCTAGCAAAAAAAAAAAGAAAAAAAAAATTAGAATAATCCTATGGCATAACCAATATGTGTTTTCCATGTTTTGTAGTTTCTGCTATTGATTAATATTTTTGGAATATTTTAAATATGGCTAAAGATTTGCAATTCTGTGTTGACTTCAGATATGCACTAAAAGCAAATATATATGAACTATAATTTCCAACTCTTTTGACTGCATTCTTGCAAATCTTTGAAACTTCTGGAAAACACACAGGGTAATCCATTTTGATTTTTTTTTCAGCAAGTTTAAAAAAAAAAAGCAATCCAAGGTCAGTAAAATGCTGCAATGTCTCAGTTTATAGATACTGCTACTAAAACTATAATATTTAATTCCTGCAATAGTGATCTAACATTATTCATTAACCAGTCTATGAATGAAAAATATCAGAGAAGCAACTCTCTTTCCATAAACTACCCTAACATTCAACTGGCAAAAAATGATTACCAAGAGTCTGGCATTTTATTTAAAACACTTTAATATCAGTCTTCACCTCCAAAACCCTCTAGAGATATATTAAGTACCTCATGCTTTAAAATGCCTCTGAGAGTCCCCTCAGACATTTGTAGAAAGTAGCTCTCATAAAACAGCTTTACAGCTGAAGAGATCATTTTTTCAAAGAAACATTCATTATAACATCATATGACACATATAACCAAAAGAAAATTTCAAATACCTAGGCTAAACTAAAATGACTGATGTTACACTACTAGTCACCTCAGAGTTAATATCAGAAAGTTTGTATTAAAAACATGTAACTTTACAAGTCAATTTATATCCATCAAATCTATCCACAAATGCACTCAGACTAATAAAATAATATAAAAATGAACTTCCTATATTTGTATTTCATGTGAAAATATCTTACATAAATACATTAGTAAAGGTAATGTTTTATTGAGCAGTTTAAAAAAAAAAAAACCAAAACCAACTTAATTCCTATTGTAGGCAAATTACCACCAAAAATTCAAAAGTAAGCAGAAAAAAACCATAAACAACCTTGTCAAACCTAAAAGAACCCACAGAAATCACAGATTAGATACAAAAACCTTATGAAGAATCCAGTCTATTTCCCTGTCATCCTACAGCTTAAATCAAAACAACATATCAATCATCTCTTCAGGTTTTTAAGGAGCTTATTTAATAACAACTCAGCATCCTGCACATTGTTTTAATGTCAGAATAGTCTTTGTGGAACTGCAACTTCTTTCAATTTGTCCAGGCACATATGATACTTAAGAAGATTATCTCAAATTTCTGTAACAGAAGTCATACATCTCATTCAATAACATCCATTGATTGCTGTGTGTTCATAAGCCATGCTGTATTTTTGTCTCAGCAGAATCTAATTTTCAGTAATGCATTATCAGCAAAAAAAAAAATGGGTATGTCCCCAGGTGCCTTACAGAAAAATTATGAAAAATGAGCCTCTAAAAAAAAAATTCAATATCTCTAAACCATATAGACAAAGTGATAGAAGCTAAGTTTGCCAATGTTAATTTGACCTTCTGTTTCCCTCAGGAATTTATACTTTCAGAGACAAGCAAACATAGCCACTTGGGCTACTCAAAAGGGTCATGTACTTATGTTATGACAGGCATTGATTACACTATTTTGATAAGTCAGCTAATGAATAGCAGTAAAAACTAGCTTGCAGTGGAAGTCTGCCAAGATTCTATTTAGAAAACCACATCCAGATATACCAAAAACTCTTTACAGATTAATGAAAAGCAAAAAAAAATAAAACTGGCCATATATTAATTATGCTTCAAAACTAAATTTTCCAATTAAGTAGAAACAAATGCACTTTGCTCCACCACATACGCTCATTTTAGTTTTAAAAATAACTTCCTGTCTGAAAGGGAAATGGGAGCTAGTAAAATGTCCTTAATGAAAAAAAAGGCATTTTTGAATCTTATATTCGGAAGCTTGACTGATTATTCAAAATTTCTATGTGCTATTATAATAGTGCAAACATAGCAAGTACATGCCATCTAACAGAGAGGTGTTCCTGTGTTTATGATCCAAATTGTCCCAGTGATACAGTGCCATCCCAAAATAAAGGGAAATAAACTGTGAGAAGACAATTACATATTAACACTAATTCAAGAAGAAATAAAGGCAGCATTCACTGGGGCGAAAGTCTAATCCCAGATTCAGTGTCAAGAAAAATTATTTCTCTGATTTGCTTCTGGAAACAAAGGTCCCAAGCACAATACATCATTTCAAGCTCTGGAACCTTTTATGCCTTTTTCCCGTAGAGATTCTACTTCCAGTAGAGACTAGATATGTCTTTAAATCACAAAAAAAAAAAAAAAAAAAAAAAAAAAATCCCACATGGATGCAGTTTCTTGGCAGATATACAGTGCACTAACTAATTTTACACCATTACTCTAGAGACCAGAGTACTTACTGGGACAGATTCAAACCTGTGAACATCTACAAATGTAGGCATCACACTTACTAATTTAACAGAGGAATTTTTAGTGATTCCTCTGTAATTCCATGTAACTCTATGAAAATATAACACAGTATAACACAGTTTGAAAGTACAGGCTACCTCATGAAAATATTAAGTATTCAGTTGTAAAGCAGACTGTATTATACATGAACTATGGCATCCTTTAAGTCTTGAGGGCCACAGAAATAAAAGACTGATTTGGTAAAGCTTTTTATATTTATCTCAAACAATGGCATAATCTTCCTCTTGTTCTTTGACCTCCATCCTTATGCATGAATACCCACTTCACTTCTTTCTCTGTTCAGCTCTTCACTTAATACACACTTAGCTCTATGGCCTGCATATACACCACTCTGTAGAAGCATCTTCAGAAGCAACCACAAGAGCAAATCTCCAGCTGTGCATACTACCTACCTGCAGAGTATCTTCAGGAGATTGCCCACCTCCAAGATGCGGCCTTGCCTCCAACTAACATGTCCTTAAAGCCCTGGAGAGAACACTACCTGTTCACCCAAAATGCTCTCCACCACAGCACATGCAACTAATGTAGGTTTTGGTCTGTAGAGTCAAGCTGCATTTATCCAGAAAAAAATTGAATGTAAGCAATGTAGAACTTCCCAGTCAATCAAAGCACATGAGCAACACAGCAGAGAAAGTCAACCCCGCACCAGGTTTCCTACAGGCAATTTTTTCAGATGGAAGACCAGGCCCCTCACTACAAAAAGGACATTGAATTACTCAAGCGTGTCCAAAGAAGAGCAACAAAGCTGGTGAAGGGTCTGGGGCACATGTCATATGAGGAGCGGCTGAGGGAACTGGGGTTGTTTAGTCTGGAGAAGAGGAGGCTGAGGGGAGACTCATTGCCGTCTACAACTACCTGAAAGGAGGTTGCAGAGAACTGGGGATTGTGAGAGACGAGAAACCAGGCCTGCGAGAAACTAAGAAAAACAGCCTGAGAAAGCAAAAGTTGAGGCTGATGAAAGAAATGCCTCAAACACTCGCAAGACAAAACTATGAGTCACAGGGTGCATTCTGTGGAGGTCGAAGCTGATAAGGCTGCCCGAATAGCACAAGATGGGACTGGAGGAGGGAGCCCTGTGAAGACAGGACGGCTCTGCTCTGGTGCACCTGGCCAAAACTTCAAGGGCCATCTGTCCGGTGAATGACCTTTGCTTCATTATCCATGAAATGCATATTAAAGTTAACACCCCTCAATATGCTAACAAGGGCTAACATGATCATGCTAATTACATCATCCCATGAAACACCTTACCCCTCCCCATACATGGGATACGTAGGTATGTGGGTCGATCTAGGGGACGGACCCAAGGAAAGTGGGTATAAATCAAGAAGGGGGGGGGGGGGGGGGGGGAGGGGCCCTGGGCCCGAGACAGAGTGCAGTGAAGCGAAGAAGACGGATGCCAGCAAAAAAGACGGATGTCTCCTGTGCCTCCTGGAACCCTCGTCGGCAGGATCAGCACAGAAACCCAGACCGGTGATCTGTATTTCCCCATTCCCTCTATCTCCCTCTTTTCCCTTTCCTATTAAGACATGCAAGGCATATTATATTGCTTGCCACAACTTGCTATATACTTAGCCAACTATCGTGTGTTCAATTAGTACACTGTGAGTAGTTAATAATTGTTTAGACTTGGAGACTTGTTGTCCACTCCATTAGGGATTTGCGAATCTGAGTCACTTGTCCCCCTCGTCTGAGCGGGACGTGACGGGGATGAGTCTCTTTAACCAAGTAACAAGCTATAGGACAAGAGGGAATGGCCTCAAGTTGAGCCAGGGAACGTTTAGACTGGATATTAGGAAGCATTTCTTTACAGAACAGGTTGTTACATGTTGGAATGGGCTGCCCAGGGCAGTGGTGGAGTCCCCATCCCTGGAGCTGTTTAAGAGTTGGGCTGACATAGCGCTGAGGGATATGGTGTAGTTGAGAACGGTCAGTGTTAGGTTAATGGTTGGACTGGATGATCTTCAAGGTCTTTTCCAACCTAGATGATTCTGTGATTAGCACAGACCACACTGCCATTGCTGCCTCTGCAGTGCAAGACCACCCAGGATGTGCTACCACCAAAACATGCAGAACCTGCCTGATATGCAGAGCACTAGGAGTTCTTCCACCAGGTCACAGAAAACATTAGTATAGGGAGAACAGTGAGGCAGATCACAGAGCAACAGCGGTGTCCATCTGATGAGCAGCTGGGAATACTCCAGCACTTGCAGTGATCCAACACAGGCAGCTGAGTACCAAAGGAAGCTTCAAAGTCTCCATGTCTACCTCCTGCCTGGGCTACGGTGATTTTTATTTCTCCTCTTACTGCTGACAGTGCACCTTCACAAGCTGGCCTATCCAGAGCCTATGGGACAGGGAAAGCATCCAAGTAGGGACTGAGGAAGTTCCTTATATTTGCAGTAGCTAGAATAGTCAAAGCAGCACCAGTGGGAAAGAAGTGGAAGCATTTGCTTGGAAGGCCCTTGGAAAAAGTCACTTTTGTTAACTGTAATAAAAGGGTAAGTTTCTTCTCGGGGCAGGATGGGCTAAACAGTTTCTTTTCAAATAAAACCTTCAGCTATCAGAGGCTCTGTCTCTGGGCACCCAGTAAGAGCTGAGGATGTGGCTCAAGGCCTTGTGAACACTGTAATTCATCAGAATTTTGTCAGGTAAACAACATCAGCAAAGCAGGTAGGTATCTTCACGTGATATATGTTAATTTCATCTACATCCCTGGAGAAAAAAAATACCAGAATTCTGGGACATAGAAACTTCAGACAGGCAGAAGACACTATGAGTGATCAATAACATTGTGGAGCGGACACTGTATTCTCAAGGCTGTCTCTGCAATGCCTCCAGCAAGGTTGTCATGATTCCTGAGACACCAACCAGGGGAAAAGTATTATGTAGAGGATGAACTGTAATGACAACGATAACCATGCAGACTCACTGCAGAACTGCTGTGCAACAGACTGGCACGAGCCTGGTTATGGCTAGTTTCCAGAACACAATTCCTTTCTGCTTCTGGGCTCTGATTCAGAACTAGAAACAAATGTGCAACCTCCCTCATGTCAAGGGCAATTCATCACAAAGAGCCACGAAGGTTATCTTGCACATTTGAAAATTATCAGTCAATGGGTGGTTATCTCATGTCTGATCCCACAGGTTTACTGGCCATATGGACAGCCTGTAATACAAAGGTTTACAGTTCTGTGCCAGCCTCTTGAGAGACCAGCATGACCCATGAGATAAACTGGGCAGATAGCAGCACAGCTAGCTAGCTGGTGGGTCTGATTCCTGCTCCACCTCTTGCCCTTTTTTTTCATTGCTAATACCAGTTTGGTTTATACTAAGTTTGTAACCGCCAAGAGGATGCCAAGCTGCAACAGTAATCAGATCTGAGAGCTGTATGATGTCTCAGGGGTTGTACAAAGTACAGATGGATCAAGAACAGCACACCTGAGAAAGGCTTATACTAAATCTTGTAGAACTGGTGGCATCTCTGAAAGCATCAGTCTGACTTCCAGTAAAGACATATCTGAACTATTCTACAGAACCTATGAATCTGAATGTTGAACACTCCAGCATGAGACACTATCACTAGCATGATAGACTTTTAGGCTATACTTCTAAGTAAGCAAAACAAGCACAGCCACAAATTCTAGGTGAACCTCTAACTTCATATGCATTTCCTATGCTCCAGTGCTCCTTACACTTTACTAGAACTGCATCCATCTGATATCATTAATTTCTCTCCTCACAAGTCAAAGCAAAAGAGTAAAACCAGAGGGTGACAGTTTCAATAGGCCTGTGTTCTATTATTAGCTCTGCATAGACCTCCCATGGACAACTCACTTGCATATATTGTAGTTTAAGCTCTCAAAGTGTTGTAATTAAAAAACATACACAAACCTCAAAAGGTATTGTGAAAATTAGTTCTTTCGTTACAAAGTATTCTGAATTCTTCAGAAGATAAATGCTGCAGAAAGATATTATATTGCTATGAAACTGAAACAGTCTACACAGGACAAATGTTGACAAAGGACAGAGAGGATTATGGCCTTCAAGTAAATAATTTTTATTTTATATCTTGGTATTTTTGTGGACCTTATCAGTGTAAGGTCTGAACAATTCACAAATATTAATTAACTGAGCCTGCTTAATTATTCTCCCTGCTTACACAAGGGAAACCCTAGACCCAGTCCAATCTAATTTCTCCTTTAACCATAGATGAGTCAGAAAGAAGGAAGGACAATGCACAGTATGTAATATTGACACTCACTGACCTAATACATTCTTCCAAGACGGCTGTGTGAAACAGAGCTACCACTAAGTTGTCTGAACTCATACACAAGGCTTCACGGTGCCATACGTGAAACATTCATAAGCCTCTCAGTGGTGGGTCCAAATGCTCTATACTGTGTGCATAACCAATAAGGCTTAAACTTGTAAAACAAGCAACATTTGTATATTCAAGGCCGTTCCCTTAAACCCAAGACTGTTTCTTGAAACACATGAAATAAAGTATCATGAGTTTAAAAAAACCAAAACAACATAACATTATAGTTATAAATCCATCTACCAGACAAAGTTATTTCTTGCTAATAGCAAGACTGTACCGATCTGCCTGATTCTTCTTTTACATGCTTCACTGAAACTACAAAGTAAACACTGGTGCAATCATTCTGTTTCACTCAGCTGCTGAAAAAAAATCTGTAAGTGCATATAATATGGAAATTATCAGGTGGACTACGACAATGCTTAAAGTTGTCAACCCTTTTGTTCTAGTCTTTGGGGGAAAAAAACAACAGAAAGATTTAGCTATCTGAAAAATGGAGATTATCTATCTATAAAGGGAGTTATATTACTTAGGAAAAAATATGGTATTTACTCAGCTAGTCAACATGCATCTTCAAAGAAAGAGATCTCAGATTATTTAAAGAATGTATCAGGTCTCATCTAGTTTTGGTTCTGGTTTGGTTTTGCAACATTTGCCCTTTTCAACAGTGAGGGACTGATCCTACAAACAAATAACTTTAGTGTAGTGCCAAACTGCAGCTATCATTTCAACTAGGAGTAAGAATTGGTGACGAAATACCAATCTTTTTCAGCACAGAATATATGGGCTGGTCTCATCTGTCTCTTTGAACACAGATGCTTCCTTTTCTCTGCTTTTTCTGACCTCCTTATACAGATATCCAAGGCAGTAACAGTTTAACTGATCTGTCCGTGCCTTGCCTTTGTCTTCCTTTTAGCATGATATGTCTACCTATTTTTAGGGCAGAGCCTTTGGTGACAGTAACATTGTTCCTATCAATCTGCAGACCATAACTAATGTAAAACATTAATGTAATCATATGAAATAATGTCAGGGAAAGATAGCTAAGACAAGCTTGGAATTCAGTACTTACTAGGCCAAAAAAATAAATGTAAGGTTACTGATTTTTTTTTTCTAGATATATTTTCAGCTTCAATGCAACACAAAAGTTAAACACAGGCAGAGTTTCTCGGTGCCAGATACAGCTCAACTAAGCAGGGAAGCAAGAACTGAGGGATTGATGCACATTCTTGCAATACAGGAAGATCTTCGAAGCAATTTTTGTATGAGATGACACAATAGTGAGAGTTCAACACTACCTTTGCTAAAGCTCTGAGAGGCAGAGGACATCTTCTTCCTCCCCCACCTTCCTCACAAGCCTATGTCCATACATAAAAAATGGTAATTATTCATGAAACAAAAATACCAGCACGCTAGATGCTACTGTGCAGCCTTCTCATGTACAAATCCCTACTCTGAGCAGCATAAACTGGCACCCATCTCTCAGCAAAATTAAAAGTCATACTTTTACCAAGGTGTATCCTGGCTTTGGGGTGGGACTGTGTGCAGTCCTGAAGGTAGACTCTCAAAGCAGAGCTACCCCTGACGCAAAGGTACTGCAGTGCTGCAGGGCAGGATATGCAGCCCAAACAAGAAGCTTCCCCCTACAGACACATAACCATGGCAAATGGTAAACTGATCATTTTACTGCGTTATTCTGGCTATTCTGAGCTGAAAGCTGTACAGGACACTACAGGACACTGTCCCTACACCAAACCGTACTGCACAAAGGTGACTGTTCTCCCCATATGTCCACTAGCAACAGTTTCTGCAATCGATATCCAAGAGAAGGATAAGCAATTACTAAATTTTGGACAAAAGACTGTTTCTGCTTCTTGCAGGAGCAGGATATTGCAATTGTTTGTGATATTACTCCCCTCTCTTCTTTTCTACTTCTGAAAATATTCCATTTAAAATTACAAAACCCTGTTCTCCATTTGGGCCATTTATCTAAAGAACTACAACTTTACCTTCCATTAAAATCAAACAGGTTCAAATCAAGTTATCTGCTGGTTTAGTTTGGTTTTCATCTGGATTTTTTTACTGGAAATTAGTTTTTTAAACAATTTAAAAACAACGGGGCTCCCTCAATTCTTAGATTGAATACCAATGGTAAAATAAAGTCAAAACTTTGGCAACACTCCATTCCAGTCAGTGGCGGAGTTCCTACTGACTGGAAAAGGGGAAACATAACCGCCATTTTTAAAAAGGGAAAGAAGGAAGGCCAAAGGAACTACAGGCCAGTCAGTCTCACCTCTGTGTCCAGCAAGACCAGGGAGCAGATCCTCCTAGAAACTATGCTAGGGCACATGGAAAATAAGGAGGTGATTGTTGACAGCCAAGAGGGCTTCACTAAGGGCAAATCATGCCTGACAAGTCTGGTGGCCTTCTACAACAGGGTTACAGCATTGGTGGATAACGGAAGAGCAACTAACATCATCTACCTGGACTTGTGCAAAGCATTTGACACTGTCCTGCACGACATCCTTGTCTCTAAATTGGAGACATGTAAATTTGATGGATGGATCACTCAATGGATAAGGAATTGGCCGGACAGTCGCACTCAAAGAGTTGTGATCAACAGCTCGATGTCCAAATGGAGACCAGTGATGAGTGACATTCCTCAGAGGTCAGTATGGGGACCAGCGCTGTTTAACATCTTTGTCAACAACATGGACAGTGGGATTGAGTGCACCCTCAGCAAGTCTGCCAATGACACCAAGCTGAGTGGTGTAGTGGACATGCTGGAGGGAAGGGATGTGCCATCCAGAGGGACCTGGACAGGCTGGAGAGGTGGGACCATGCAAACCTCATGAAGTTCAACAAGGCCAAGTGCAAGGTCCTGCACATGGGTCAGGGCAATCCCAAGCACAAATACAGGCTAGGTGATGAGTGGATTGAGACCAGCCCTGTGGAGAAGGACTTGCGGGTATTAGTGGATGGAAAACTGCACATGACCCAGCAATGTGCACTCACAGCCCAGAAAGCCAGACATATCCTGAGCTGCATCAAGAGAAGTGTGGCCAGCAGGTCGAGGGAGGGGATTCCAACCCTCTGCTCCGCTCTCGTGAGACCCCACCTGGAGTACTGTGTCCAGCTCTGGGGCCCCCAACATAAGAAGGATATGGACCTGTTGAAACGAGTCCAGAGGAGGCCACAAAGATATCAGGGGGTTGGAGCACTTTCCCTGTGAGGACAGACTGAGAGTTGGGGTTGTTTAGCCTGGAGAAGAGAAGGCTCGGAGGAGACCTTAGAGTAGCCTTCCAGTACTTGAAGGGGGCTACAGGAAAGATGGGGAGGGACTCATTCTCAGGGAGTGTAGTGATAGCACAAGGGGTAATGGTTTTAAACTGAGAGAAGATTTATATTAGACGTAAGGAAGAAATTCTTTATTGTGAGGGTGGTGAGGCATTAGAACAGGTTGCCCAAAGAAGTAGTGGCTGTCCCCTCCCTGGAAGTGTTCAAGGCCAGGTTGGATGGGGCTTGGAGCAACCTGGTCTAGCGGAAGGTGTCCATTCCCATGGCAGGGGGGTTGGAACTAGATGATCTTTAAGGTCCCCTCCAACCCAAACCATTCTATGATTCTATGATTACAACAACTTCTAATCTTATTTCCATTTAATGAAAAGATAACTACCATTTCCTGAGGTCTAGTTTAAAAAGATGATGACAAACTCTGCCTCACTCTCTCCAATTGGTTGCATTACATGTAATTACTATTCTGATCCAACACGAACCAATTAGATCTTGCCGACGGATAGTATCAGTATCTTCTATATACTTCATGACATTGAATATCCTTGTTTACAGTATCTGACAAGACAAAGGTAACTAAAAGAAGGCTGACAGGCTTCATACTTTCATGACAGCAGACAAGGATGGATCCTGTATACTTCATGTGCATGTTCACAACTGGCATACTGTGAAGGGGCACTGTAATATGAATTAAGGTCAGCATATGAATCACAGCATCAGTGTGTGCACAGCTGGACTCTTAAAAACAGATGCAAAGGCTCATGTCTTCCTACCACTATATTCACAGATAACTGAATCTACTAGTTCATACTTTTCAAAATAGCCATCAAAATAGCAAAAATAATAACAA
This sequence comes from Strix aluco, assembly GCF_031877795.1. Classification (NCBI taxonomy): domain Eukaryota; kingdom Metazoa; phylum Chordata; class Aves; order Strigiformes; family Strigidae; genus Strix; species Strix aluco. The sequence goes on from NC_133935.1 coordinate 70,301,762, forward strand.
AGTTACTTTCTTTGCCTGATAGTAGCCTCTGTGAATAAATTTTTTTAACCAAATAGTAAATAGGTACCATTCTCGAATTATTCAATTTCAGATCTATATATATAAAAATCCTTCTCCATGTGCATCAACCTTCCCATGTAGTATAGAAGAACCTGGGCTGCTAGCAATTCTTTCAGATTTTACAGGCAATTGATGGTTTCTTTGCATATATCTCAGCAGCTGCCCTGCCATCCTGAGTCCCTGGCAGGAGGAGCACAGAGACCATGGGAAGTGGACCCATGTGATCTAGAGCAATAAACAAGGTCCTTGTCCCCTGCATGGAAAACCCTGGATACTTGGGTTCACTGGAACTGAAGTCAGCTTTTCTATGACAGTTAAATGAAGGAGGATAATCTCAGTTTAATATCCCAGAGTCAGTTTTTACAGTTTACCATCAAATAAAAGGAACCCTCCAGGGGAGGCGAATCTCTAACCCTATTGATTTCATAGCAACAAACCAGATTTACATGGGGTTTTTTCCACCTGCTGCTGTTTTGCTGCAGACTATTGGCATGGCAGCAGAGGCACCGCCAAGACCCTCAGCAGCCCTTCGCTTTGGCTGCCTCCTTCCCTGGGAGCGGTATGGCAGTGTGAGCCAGCCCACCCTGACCTCATCTATGCTGAGGCAGGAAAAGGGTAGGGACAGGCAGGAGACAGAGTGATGGCTCACGTCTGGTCTTCCATCAGGCAAAATGGAGCTACCAAACTGAAGACCATCAGGCAGTTTAAATTAACCCCCATCTCTGAAGGACAGCCTTTCCCTCTTCGTGCTCAATGAGCACTGTTAATATGCCAGCTATATTCGAGACTTATTCAAAGCCTAGTCCTGTACAGACTAAATACATTGAGTATCTGGTAATATTTTTTTATTTAAAAACCTGTCATTTGTGTTAATATCACTTTCTTCTGACTGGAATTAGTTTACACCACACTGAAAACCCTATTTTATTGACCCAGAGCACAGTAAATTGTGAAATTAATGACATATTGAAATAAATTACTTTTTTCCCTCTATTAAGCATGTTGAATTTAGGAAAAAAAATCCAGATGCACAACACAAACTGTGGAGCATGGTATTCTTAACAGTAATAGATCAAATAATTGAACAAAAGCATGCCCGTTCTACTCTCTCTGGTGACCAGTGGTAGGACTGGTCAGCATTCTCCTGGCGAAACTGACTGCTCGTGGTTTGGATGGGAACACGCTTCGCTGGGTAAAAAACTGTCTGGGTGGCCGGGCCCAAAGAGTTGTGGTGAATGGAGTTAAATCCGGTTGGCGGCCGGTCACGAGTGGTGTCCCCCAGGGCTCAGTTTTGGGGCCACTCCTCTTTAACATCTTTACTGATGATCTAGACGAGGGGATCGAGTGCACCCTCAGTAAGTTTGCAGATGACACCAAGTTGGGTGGGAGTGTTGATCTGCTCGAGGGTAGGGAGGCTCTGCAGAGCGATCTGGACAGGCTGGAGCGATGGGCTAAGGCCAACTGTAGGAGTTTCAGTAAGGCCCAATGCCGGGTGCTGCACTTGGGCCACAACAACCCCCAGCAGTGCTACAGGCTTGGGGAGGAGTGGCTGGAGAGCTGCCAGTCAGAGAGGGACCTGGGGGTGTTGATTGACAGCCGGCTGAACATGAGCCAGCAGTGTGCCCAGGTGGCCAAGAAGGCCAATGGCATCCTGCCTTGCACCAGAAATAGCATTGCCAGCAGGGACAGGGCAGTGATCTTGCCCCTGTACTCGGCACTGGTGAGGCCGCACCTCGATTACTGTGTCAGTTTTGGGCCCCTCACTACAAAAAGGACATTGAATTACTCGAGCGTGTCCAAAGAAGGGCAACGAAGCTGGTGAAGGGTCTGGAGCACATGTCGTACGAGGAGCAGCTGAGGGAACTGGGGTTGTTTAGTCTGGAGAACAGGAGGCTGAGGGGAGACCTCATCGCCCTCTACAACTACCTGGAAGGAGGTTGCAGAGAGCTGCGGATGAGTCTCTTTAACCAAGTAATAAGTGATAGGACAAGAGGTAATGGCCTCAAGTTTTGCCAGGGAAGGTTTAGACTGGATATTAGGAAGCATTTCTTTACAGAACAGGTTGTTAGGCGTGGAATGGGCTGCCCAGGGCAGTGGTGGAGTCCCCATGCCTGGAGGTGTTTAAGATTTGGGCTGACATAGCATTTAGGGATATGGTGTAGTTGAGAACGGTCAGTGTTAGGTTAATGGTTGGACTGGATGATCTTCAAGGTCTTTTCCAACCTAGATGATTCTGTGATTTTGTGATTCTGTGAGACAAGAAAATGGAATGAAGCTGCATCACGGGAAGTTCAGATGGGACATTAGGAAAAGTTTCTCCACTGAAAGGGTGATTGGTCACTGGAACAGGCTCCCCAGGGAAGTGGTCATGGCACCAAGTCTGTCAGAGTTCAAGGAGCTTCCACACAACGCTATTTGTCATATGGCTTAGTTTTAGGTAGTCCTGCAAGAAGCAGAGAGTTGGACCCGAAGACCCTTATGGGTCCCTTCCAACTTGAGATATTCTATGATTCCATGATTCTAATTCTAAGTGGAAATGGACTTAAATGTTCAAAAAAATTGAAAACATTTTGATTATATGGAAATGATTATATGGAAACATCTATTTTCATACTTTCCTATTTTTGCACAATCTCACCACTTAATAAAGCTTCAGAATGATACTGTGCACTGCAAATTTTAATTTATGCAGCATGTAATTCAACTGTAGTTTGAAACAGCCTTACTTCTTAGAGGATTAGAGCCCAGTATTATTTTAATGTTGCTCCACAAAGACATTCATTAAACAGTATATAGATAAGTTCAAAGCTGGTTGAATTTCAGGCCAAGAAAGCTTTCCAGCTATCTTTTAAAATGTCTTTTGTAGACATTTATCAAATTCTGCAGGTTTGCTTGCTGAAACTGATAAGTCTTATTTACATTTGAGGAATTTTAACCCAGCCTGTTCAGTGACTCAGATGAGCAGTGTTTAGATCAGTTGCACAGCTCTCCAACCTTCGCAGAACTTTTTCCTTTGCTAGCTCTCACTACTCCTGCCAGAATTAGTCTCTGTATCCATTTTCTATGAGCCATGTTTGTGTTAAAGAAACACAAGCCAGAATCTTGTCAGCTGAACTTGCTACTTGCTGTCTAAGCACTGCTACTGCTGCAGCCACTGAGCAGAATATTTTGATTCCAAGGATAAGATTTATAGCATCTCAAGTTAGTAAATAATGAAAAAGTCATAGTATATACAAATCACACTTGCAAGGTTTAAATTCTATAACAGTTTTACTTTTTTTTCTTCAAAGGTTTCAACAGAAAAAAACTCTATTTGAAAGGCATAAAGATATCTCCAGCTTTTGCTGCAGTATTTGAGAAACATACATTACAGTAAAAAAATCACAGCCTAAAATAGAAATCCTTAATCAGCGATTACTGTGAAGCAATGTACATACTGATGTATTTACAGATGAAAGGAGGTCACATAACTCAGCCAAAATACTCCATTTTCAGAAAATCACAATTCTAGTTTAGTTTGTAGTATTAAAAAAACCCTGTAAATTTACAGTCAGATTATAGGGAGCTAGGGTACACTGCCTTCTCCAGTAAAATATGTACTTCCATATAAATCAAGTTTATAGTTTGCACTGTGCTGTAAAAGTGTTAAGTCTGTTCCTTTTAAAAGTGTATTAACAATTTTCAAAAGAAGATAGAAGATGCCATTTATAAAGCACATGCCTCTGAAATACTCCTGAGGGCAAATGATACAAGGAAAGGGCCAGCAGGAGGTAACGCTTTCATCACTCTCTCTGACACAAGGGACCAGGACAGAATTTTGAGATCAGTTCATAGGATAAAGGACGTACTGCATGAGAGAATTAAGAGATGGAAAACAGCTTACAGGAAAGCAATGTTTTTTCTTTGCTCAGTGTATTTCATATTAACTCATAGCCCTAAATTCTGCAGTGAATTTCAGGATTAGACATCTCAGGATCTCAGACCATCCAATTTATGCTGGCATTGAATAAAATCAGAAACCTCTCCTTGAGATATGGTTTGCTTCAAAGCTGAGCCCTGGTTCACCTAAAAGAATCATAAACTTCGGTTAACCTTTCAGTGAAATTAAGTCAGGCAAGTGGTTCCTATAAAAAATGGAAACTAGAGTTTCACACCATACACCTGCACTAATCTTCCACTCCAAAGCCAGTAAAATGTTAGTATTTGCAACAACTTACCCTGGTCTGAAAGAGAAAGTTGAGATGTTCCTTCACAAAAGGAAGAGGTGAACAACGTGAATCAACCCTCCCTAGGAAAAAATATGTATTTGGGAATCTAATTTCACCTATTCAATTGCTAAAAATGTTGTGGGGTTTGGTTTTTTTTAAATCAAGACATATTTCATGGCCAAAACCCAAAGCTTTTCTGTCACAATTTATGTTTAATAATTTCCACTTTATTCAGCAGAGTCTTTTGGTGCTCATAAATTTAAATGGGTTCTTAAAATTTAAAAAAAAAGAAACATGAAGAGCTCTGAAATTATTCCTCTCCTACACCCTGATCATCTGTTTACAGTAAAAATACTTAAAAATACAAAACCAACTTGAAAAGCCCACATTCCTAATACACTGGAAAACATGCAGTCAAATTTGCAAGACACTAAGCTTTTCTTTGTAGACCTAAAAGCTGTAGCAATTCCAAACTACATTTCTCAAACAGCAGGTATCAAAAAAAGGAAAAAGAAATTGTTTTGCAACTGTCAGAGAACAAATAATGCCATTAATTCTGCTGCTGATACGTTTCCTAAACCAGCTAAGTGAAAACCATCACACATTTTGAGTGGTTTTATAGCTACAAACAGGAAGACAAAATACAGAGTATAAAATTAGAGGTGATTCATTAAATATTAATTGCCATAGCTAAAGCAACCACTATGAGTTCAGTTTTGTTAAAAAAATAAAAAGAACAAACATGTTTTTCTGATTTAATTATGAAAGCCTGGAATATTATTTTATAAGATAAAAGTCCTAAAAAAAAATGACCTAGCTATACAAGCTTATATTACTTTTGATGAAGTCTTCAGAGACGTAGTCACCAGTTTTAATTTGGAAATCTAACCTCCAAATGCCAGCTTTAACCCATATCAGATCTTAAATCTTGCTTTTTGGCCCAGTGCTTCTTTATGTGCCAAATAAAAATGTTACTGCAAAAGTGGTTACTGAATTCTTTTTATTGTATGTCTAAATTAGAAGCTCAAAAGAATTATGAGACACAAATTTCAGAGGCATTGTTAATACAGAAAAAGCTCAAAATACAACATAGGAAGAAACTGAATGCCTTTCTGATGATGGGTTTAACAGAAGTGGCATGAGAACAATGAAGTGGAAAGCCAAGTAGGCAGGAACTAAAAATAATTTACATGACAAATTTGGGAATTTACTAGTTGGAAATGACAGAGGAGGAAAAAGGACTAAAACGAACTGATGACACATTAACTGTACACTACCACCATTACGAGGCTGTGAAAGGACAACTGCTATCCTAACAAATAGGAAACAGGAGAGGTACTGCTAAAAGGAGGGAGGCAAGTATAAACATTAATGCTCAACACCACTGCGAGACAGTTAAAATTCAGATCACAACTTTTCAAGCCACTGTTTGAAGGGGAAAGAAGTAATGACAAGTGTACTGTAAGTACACTATCTGAAGTAATGCTGGAAAAGTAACTTTTTTTCTTTAGTGTGGCAAAATAAAGGCTAAGAAGGAATATGAGTATATTCATAATTTCAGCAGGGATAAACACTGGAAGGAGAGAAAGTGCAAAATAAGAAATAGTTACAAATAAATTAAGGCTGAAAAAGATCAGATTTCCAGTACAAAAACAATGAAATTTTGAAAATATCCATGATAGGAGGAAGGTGGGGAAAAAAACCTTCCACAAACTCAGTTTACAGACAGAATATAATGTAGTTGACTGTTAACTTGAAAAATTTAATTAGACAAATAAAAGTTGTGAAGGGGGAAAAGAGAAAGCAAAAGGATTTGAGCAACAGAACAGTTGCAGAGCTGATCAAAAGACAGATGGGACCTACAGTGTTTAAGGCTATTAATTTTTCATTTATAAGGAAACATGTAATACATACAGTTAGGCTGAAGCAGCTTTTTGCCAACAAATGCTTCATTCTGCAAACTCAGAATTTACCATTACCGATAGGCAGCAATTGTCTTTGACTAGCTGACAGGGGTATAATTATTCTCCATCTTTCACCTCTTATTACAAACCTTTGAAAAACAAAGTTCCTTAAAACTAATGACATATACTAGTAAGCATTTAGTCAGAATATTCAAGTTCCTTGCATACTACATCTATAAAACGTTCTTCACCTTTATATTCATGCTATATGTACACCTAATACCACAGAACACAAACATGCACTTTAAACATGTTTACTCAATTTTAATGATTCTGAACATTAAGGATATATAACTAAGAATATTTTTGCCTGTACAGGATATGAAAAGCATGGGTTCAAAATACAAGTAAACATTTCACCACTCGTTAGAACTAAAGATTCAATAAGTATACCATTTATGTGGTCACAGCAATTCCTATTTTCATTCAAAATCCAAATTGCAGTCATTATATACAACTGAAAATCAAAAGCACATTCCATATACTGAGATGCAAATGAACACGTATGCAAGCTCTCTTACACTGCTGCAAGCAGTCACTCTTGCAGCTAGAACAAAATTTGGTCAGACTACCATCCAAAAATGTGCATTTAAGCCTGTCAAGCCTCAGAACTGTATGTAAGCTTCACAAAGCTGGGATCGTGATACAACCAAAATACAAAATAAAGCCTTCGTAGTGGAGGAGTAAGGAAAGACAACTACTGTTTCACTAGCAAAGATTCATTGCACATATCTGTACACAGAGACCTTCCAAGATACTTGCAGAATTTAAAAAGAGTACACACTGTTCTAGCTGGATAGGTTAGAAAAGAGTTCTGGTTACTAATTTACCAGCAGTACATCATAGCGCTATCAAATGTCATCTGCGAAATCATAATTGCAAACTATGGAAATCATCCTGCAGAAGGACAATGTGGTTTTCACTGACATAGCAGCCTGCCTTTGCATACAGGAATACAAAGGGCACTTTGTATTACTGCAGTTTAAATGAATCAATATACATGATTCAGGCATGACAATATCTAAAATATGAGCTACTCTATCACATTCACAAATACAAGTATTACTTTACTTGTGGAGATGCAAGTCATATTGTTGTAACATCATAATAAGCAATAAAGAGAGAGGGAAAAGCAATTTAACCATGCACAGTATTTGCTCCTGATTTCTACAATTTGTTTTAAGATTACTGCATGTAACTACATCTTTTTACTACTTCTGAGCATCTCTTTCTCTGTGATATTACAATGACTCCTAAGCTATATGTCATGGCAACAGAGTCCACTGCTGTAGATCAACTATGATGTCCCATATTCAATGTCATTCAACGGCTGGAGTATCAGGTGGAAGAAAGGAAACAAAAGGACATGAAAGTACTAGTTTAAAACTATCCTGCAGTGGTATAGCATTGCCTTTTGAGAAGCATCTCAAGACACTTCACAAACTCACATCCATGAAAGACAACTTCGTGCCTTTCTAAAACTTTCAGGTACTACTAAAACGCAACAACCTTCTAATTGTACACAGCTTAGAGAAGGAGGACCTGACTGATATGTCGGTGATGACTTAGAGAAAGTCCAATACAGTTCAATTCCGTATTACCCCCCCTCATTTGCACTCCTTTTCTATCTTTCCGAAGATGTGGCATTTTCAGAAGCACAGACCCTACTTCTCCAAAGTACTAACATCAAGCAGCGCCACATCAATCATCCTAAGCACACGGCTCAAGTTCTCTTCAGCTGCCAGTTCAGATCGAGCTTGTACAGGACTCATTTCCACATCCATAAAGTAATGAACATGGTCTTTAAAACACAAGTATATGTCTGCCACATAATATGCAAAATAAATCAGTGTCTCAGTGCATGCTGGTATTCTCGTGCTGCATTTAAAATACTTTTAAGTGGTTTTCTTACTGGATCAACTACAAAAGCAGATACACAGTCAGCGCCCTGCAGGCACTAATGCCCGTGTCTGGCACACCCTGCCCATGGCCCAGGACCCCACTCCGGCCTGTCAGCCCCTGCCCCCACGAAGCTCCCCACAGCCCTGCCCTGCCCAGCCATGGGCCCTGCAGAGCCAGACCCACCCGCGGGCCCGTGGCCTGGTCTGGCCTCGGCCTGTCTCAGCCCCCAGGGAGGTGCCCAATGCCCAGGGCCGTGGCTGCCCCGGTGCCCTCCGGCTACCCTGCTCCTGGCTGCGGGTGGCACTTGGCTGCCAGGCCCTGCCCAGCCGGGTCTCCTGGGGAACCTCAGCACCCCCGCACAGCAACCCCAGTGAGCCACTGGCCGTTACTGTGCCCTGACATACAAAATGCAGCAGATGGACATTAGTTAAGCACATGCAAGGAATACATCGTAATAGATTTTGCACCCTAATATACAATTTAATTATCATCTCTATCATAAAGAAATAAGCTATATATTTGCCAAGACTTTTGAAAACAGAAACACAGACTTTACAGAGTAGCAATTAGAGATGGATGATTTTCAAAAATATCCAAGACTGACAACAGCAGCAACTGTGTGTCCTAAACGCTTCCAATAACCAAATGTCTACATAAAAATGGATTTAAAACCTGACTTTTTATCCTACTATTTCCCAGTTTTCTCCCATTGGACAGAGGTTTGCCAGTGACCTCCTTCAAAACTGTCAGAAATCATACTGCTGGAGAGGAAGGCATGCTTCTTTGAATGCCTTCTCTACCTCAAATGAAGAGGAACTCGTGTATTTTTATAACAGGAAAAAAAATCAATAAAAATTCTCCCTTACACATTTACCTTTCTGTAGGAAGCAAAGCAACACAAGAAAGACATTAGTCGCAATGTTGAATGCATTGTTACAAACTGTGTTCACAAGACATATAGCAAGTCTTGGACAACCACTGCAGGTGGTCAAGAGCTTCATGGATGCTACTCCTAAACAGCAACATGCATGGACTCTGTATTTAAAAACTCTGAAATACCACTGAATATAATCCTTTGCAAGTTCTAAAACCACTAGTAGTCTGTTGACCTGGGATATTTTTGAAAAGCAGAAGAGCACTCAGGGCAGTACCAGAACCCATTTTGATGCTGCAGTGATGTGGAGTAAGGGCCTCCCAGGGTGTAGGCATAAGATGATGGCAGAGGCAGGGGGTATAAATACAAATCACAGACAGTTACTGGTTATTGAAGGAATGTAGCCCTTGGGAGTTCAGTGGAACCAGCATAACAAGGAAAATAAGGAACATACATCTCACATATGTAAAACATCTTTGTATGAAGTGCAAACGCAAAGGTGGCAAGAAGCAGGTATAAAAAAATGGCTGCAGTCCCCTCAAGGGCAGGAGTCAAGGAAGAACAGTGAGGGAGAAGAATCGTCCCAGCACTGTCTCCCCAATTAGGGATACCACACCTCACCACTGATCCTTGGTGTCCTCAGCAGGTCCTCTCTCCTCTCTGGCAGGGAGCGAACACTGCTTTTTTGATTTGCCGTTCACCACATTCTGCAACAGCAACACAGCACTCATACATAAAGTACTATCTTTATGATTTAATTGGGTTAAATATGTTAGGATTTCAAAGAGTTCTGTATGTGTGTGTGCGCTTTCTGCTCCAGCCTTCCCACATGACAAAATGATTGATACCGCAGCAACCACTCAGAATAAATGCAGACATAATAGATGAGTGCAGCATGAAAATCCAAGAAAGCTGTAGAATCTCCATCATCAGAGGTCTTAAAGCAGAGCAATGGTTTAGGTGTACTCAGTTCTGCTGTAGGCTTTTGACTTATTTTTTTATGAATCTATAAAAAAGAAATGTTACTTTAAAAAACGATACTAATAATTTATAATGGAAAAGGAGACTTTGCAATAGAACTGCAGCTGGAAAATGGTGGAATACCTTAGTGCTGTCTAGCGGTAAGTAGTTTCTGTTATTACATTTAACATAATCAAAAATGAGGTCTATTTTTAAATCTAACGTGCCAGTATGGAACAATTATTCAAGCTATAACACTCAACTGGATCAGACATCAGCAAAAACTTCACCTTAAAAAGTTAAATAGCTCAGACGTCCCATGAGTCAAAAGGTCACTGGCCATCATCAATAGAGCTAGATCCAACAGAACAAAGTTTAGAAGGCATTAGAAGATGACTGGGGGCAAACATTATTATTTCTTACATAATTCTTAAACAGTATAAAATATATAAATAGCACTGAAAATAAAAAACTGGCTATTTGCTGAGGCTTAAGACATGCAGTAAATTAACTAGTTAAAACAACTGACCCTGCAAATTGCTCCATAAAAGTAATTTGCTCAGTTTGGTTGCACATGGAGTTAGAAAGCTAACAGAGCAGTCCGTGGCACTCAGAACTAGAGTTTACAATACTCATAGTGCACAGTACTAAAATTGGCCTTTGAAAATAGCAGAAATGGATCTCACTGTTAACTCTATCTTTTGGTCTGTTTACCAAACCTCTGTTTCATACAGAAAATATTACTGGAAAGTTTGTTCTAGAAAAAAAGAATTAGTGAATTAATGAGGATTAAAAATAAATTTGTGAGAAAAGACAGGAAATACTGCCCTGTATATTTAAAAATCATCAACATTAAATGTACAACACAGCTGCAACAAATTCTTATACTGAAAAACACCTACATATTTTAGTATTTTTTTAGGAAAAAACCCAAACAACAATTATCTTAGGAACAACATAATTAGAAAGCTGATTGGAAAAGGCTCAGTTTGCATAACTTACCAATGCCTTCATATTTTATTATGTTTTGCATAAATGTAAACTCTTTGAGGCCAACCCCACAAATGCACAGAATTATTCTCTTTCTTATTCACAAAACTTGAGAAACATGTCATGCAAGTTAAGAGTTTCCTCAGTTTAATACATCAGATTTAGAAAATTTTTGCAACCTACATGTTACTATGGCAACTTTTTGTTTTTTCAAAATGTAAATTAACAGTGAGGCTTCATTACAAACTCTTTATTCCCTTTGTGTTTGTACATATTCTTTTCTCATATATGGATTCAGGATAGCTCTTTTTACTTTAAATGGCTACAGTTTATATTAAAAAATGAAGCTACATTGAGAAGTCAGGAATAAATCAGTTAGTAAGCACATCTCTGCTTAACCTTGACCACTTTTAAACCATAACATAAATAAGTGCAGGAGAAAGCAATCAAACAAATAAGTAGTTCTATGGCAAAGGGTTCTCTGTTTGTTTTTTATAAACTATTAGAAAATGAAAATATGCTGCAAATTGCAGTCCTTTTCTTGCTCTTTTTACTGCTAATTCCACTGAAATTTTACTGGATTCCTTTCTCTTTTTCTAAAAAAAAAAAAAAAATCTGGAAAGAAAATATGATTGCTCTGTTTTCTTAGGAAGAAAATTGTGTTTTGACATGTCACTCTAGTACTGGACAGCTTTACTGAATTCAAGAACCTGGCTGACTAAAGATGCACAGGTGTCTGCAGTTCCCGTTATAGTTAACAGGAATTATATAAGCCTAGAGATAGGTCTGACATCTTCAGCATCATTTCAGAAAGTCATAGCATTAGAATGGATCTGAGACAAGCTGCTCCTTTTAATTTGACTTCCATCATTTGTCTGCTAAAAAAGGGACGTTTGCAAATCTCATCTTGTGAACTGAAAATAATTTTCAAACTACTCATTAAAATACCTGTAACAAATAGAGACTTTATATTCATTTTACACCATAATACAAATTACTAAACATACATAATTTTGATGAACTGGGTTTAATATTAAGATTTATTATACATCTAATGTATTTTAGCTCTATGATAGAGCTCACAAAACCGAAGCAGAGAACTTAAAAGGGTAACACTACAATAAAATGAATGTGAAAGTATACAAGCTTAACTACATATAGACTTGGTCTCCCCAGCATGGGCATCTAAGCAACCTGGTCTAGTGGAAGGCATCTCTGCCCATGGCAGTGGGTTTGGAACTAGATGATCTTTAAAGTCCCTTCCAACCCAAACTATGCTATGATTCTGTGATTCTGTGATCTGTACCGGCTTCCTAAGGGACCAGTTGCCTGGAAGTTTTCAACTGAGTTATCTAGTGCAAAATTCCCATCTAACAAAGAGGAAGTAATTACAAAAAGGGCACAAATTCCTTGTTCATCTTAGTTCTCTGTCAGTACTAGAAAATAAAATTTTCAGACCGTATTCTAACAAAACTAAATCCGAATACCAGTAATTCATTAGCTAATACACAATGCCCTAAGGCCCAATGAGATAGATCATATGGCCAGCCATATTCTAACCTAAAAATCAGACTGGAAGAATTTTATAATGGGTAGACGGACAGTCAAAGCTTTACAAGCATACAGGCAAAGCTAATATGGAATTTATTTCTAAGAGAGACTAGAATCTAGCCAAGAAAAGCACAGTGTTCAGAATCATAACAGATCCCTTGACCATGTCCTTTTTTGCCATGTTCCCACACATGCATGCAGAATAAAGCTGCATTTGCAAGCAAGACAGAAGGCAGAAGGAGCATGCTGGAAGTGGACAAGGACCACTGAAGAAATTAGGCAATTCTAGCTGGAGAGAAGCATTAAGTCTGTGAAGACACACTGAGGAGAAATGATAGTTCATAACTTCTGTTATTTTAACTACTTGCTTATGTATAATTTAACAATCTTTTTCTTGTACTTCTTCTGTGAACTGCGAGTGTCTCTAGATTTGTTAAGTGACTGCAAGGGTACAGTTCTGGCTCTAGGTAAGGCCTCAGTGCATAATTAAACAGAAGCACATACTACTAACGCTAATAAATCACTGCATTAGAGTATGCAGTTACACAACAGACATAGTTTTTAGCATCTGTGGAACAAGGAAAATAACCTGATTTTACCAGTAGCAAGACAGTGTCACCGGGAGCTGGAGTGCCCAAGTATGAGACAGGGAACTGTACTATGAAGCAGAACCTGCGCAGTGAAATACATGCTTTAATCAATTGATTTGAAAATAGCTTCAGCAGGACTTATCTTTCAAAGTCATTTACCTCACACATCTTACTGATAGGAAAGGATGCTTTCCCAAGTCAATAAACCAAGGCAAAAGTATACCGACGTAGAACCTCATGCTGCCCAACACAGCTAAAACTGGGACACCAGTGAAAACAGTAAGAAGTTCACTATCAACTCAAATGGAAACAAGATTTCATTCCTAACAGCAAATAGTATATTCATTTTCTCTAACCACATTCCTTCCTTCGAATTTCATACCTTACAGATTACTTTCTGAAGGATATTACCAGAGACAGTTTACTTAAAGGTGAAAAGCTGTATGTGGCTTGCAGAATGCTTTTGGGCTCAGAAAAAAGGAAAAAACTTCTGCTAATTTATACACCAATCTTACAACGCATTTTTTATAAATAACTAACAAGTGATGTATATATATCACAACAAATGGATATTTGTCTAGTTATGAATTAATCAGTAATAACAATAAACCTGTTGGACCTTGACATGAAATTAGTAAGTGGACATGGCCAAGAAAATGCTCAACCCATATGTTTTATCACACAATATCTAATTGCAGGCGATGGGAGTTCTTGGGTCTTCAGCCCACTTGAAAACCATGCCACTTATTACCTAAATAACAGGTAAAATACATTTTTAATGTTGTTCTAGTCTTTAGGGAAGACATAAAACTTCTTGTAATATTAAAATAGAAAATGTTTTACTAAAATGCTAATTAAAATAATGTAAAGGTAATAAAATGGGGCTGTTACTATATACTACAAAAAAAAACCCACACAGCAAAGGGATTTTTATCTTTAAAGGCTTGACTCTAAGACTCATCAGCATCCATTATAATTCTATAAAATAAGTTAAGGCAGCATCTGGTACAATCTATATAGTTTTATAGCCAAGCACACAAAAATGCTTACAACGTTACGAGATCTTCTCACAATAAATGAAGCTGAAGACTACTTCATCTACCAGCGTGTATTTAGAAAAACAAAGGCAAAAGCTAGAACAAAAGAGGAACCCAGAAGCACATCCATTTTTTTAATGACTAATAATACTTTTAAAGTATTAACAGATAGTGGGAACTGCTGATGCACAGGAAAAGGGAGCATCTCACAATCATTTTAGTTTAATCTCAATTAGTTCATAGCCAGAAGCAAGGTGATACTCAAGCAGTGACCATTTCAAACAACTGCTTGATCCTCTTGAGGCTACAACTATTCCCAGATCCACAATCTCCAAAACATGTACAACTTTGAATAATGGAGCAGTAGTTTGGTTATTTCTTCCTTAAAGCCATAAATTTGTATTGAAAGAATCATGCAGAAAACCATGTAATTTAATACAATAAAAACTGTAGCAAAGTACAAAATATATAACATCATCGCCATGATTAATTAGCAGTCACCACAGAACAACATAAAATGTGAGTGCTTTTTGACAAACTAGTGTAAAGGGGTAAAGAAATTTTAACTTGCAATACAGCAACTTCTCAAACCTTTCTTATTTCCAGTCTTTAAATAAATGTTAGTGCCACTCAAGAAAACAATAACTAGTACCCAGCTCTTCTACACTTCTAAGTAAAACAACCTGGTAGTGCATAACTGTTCCAGAGACATGAACAAATTCCAGACCAGACTTGTGCAAGCACAAGTTGTGGAGTATGACCGTATTGGGTTTGTGTAGCAAGGTTTTGGTAGCCGGGGAGCTACAGGGGTGACTCCTGTGAGAAGCTGTCAGAAGCTTCCCCTGTGTCTGATAGAGCAAATCCCAGCCGGCTCCAAGACAGACCCACTGCTGGCCAAGGCCGAGCCCATCAGCGATGGTGGCAGCGCCTCCATGTTAACATATTTAAGAAGGGGGAAAAAACTGCTGTGCAACAGCCACTGGGAGAGAGGAGTGAGAATATGTGAGAGTGAAACAACTCTGCAGACACCAGGGTCAGTGCAGAAGGATGAGGAGGAGGAGCTCCAGGCACCAGAGCAGAGATTCCCCTGCAGCCCGTAGTGCAGCCCACGGTGAGGCAGCTGTGCCCTGCACCCAGGGAGGTTAATGGTGGAGCAGATCTCCACCTGCAGCCGGGGGAGGACCCCACACCGGAGCAGGGGGATGTGGCCGTGACCCTATGGAGAGCACACACTGGAGCAGGCTCCTGGCAGGAGCTGTAAAACCATGGAGAGAGGAGCCCACGCTGGAGCAAGTTTGCTGGCAGGACTTGTGACCCTGTGGGGGACCCACACTGGAGCAGTCTGCTCCTGAAGGACTGCACCCAGTGGAAAGGACCCACGCTGGAGCAGTTTGTGAAGAACTGTAGTCTGTGGGAAGTACTCACGTTGGAGAAGTTCATGGAGGATTGTCTCTGGTGGGAAGGATCCCACACTGGATCAAGGGAAGAGTGTGAGGAGGAAGGAGCGGCAGAGACCACCTGTGATGAACTGATCACAACCCCCATTCCCCATCCCCCTGTGCAGCTTGGAGTGGAGAAGGTAGAGAAATCAGGAGTAAAGTTGAGCCCAGGAAGAAGGGAGGGGTGGGGAAAGGTGTTTTAAGATTTGGTTTTGTTTCTCATGACCCTACCCTGGTTTTGACTGGCAATAAATTAAGTTCATTTCCCCGAGTTGAGTCTGTATCACCCATGACGGTAACTGGTGAGTGATATCTCCCTGTCCTTACCTCACTCCACAAGCCTTTCTGTCACCACGATTTGGTAATTCTGCTTTTGCTACTGGATTTGAAGCCATGCAGACATCATAGAAATTGGGCAGTGTTGCATCAAGGTACACACCATTACAGATGGCAACGAACGCAAAGCTCTTAACCACCTGTAGCACCAAACATGCACAGGTTGACAGAGAACCTCTCTGAAGCCATTTTCAGCTCACCCTGTTTTGGGATTGGTTCTGTGCTTCCCATACCAGAGGTCAGAGCAGCCATAGAGCCACCTGGAGATAAGCCCTCCAGGTGCTGGGGTAATAGGAACAGACTGGCAGAGCTCAGTAAACCTCAACCCAAATCCTCAACCCATGAGAAATACTGAAAAGTGAATACTAATATTCTAATTTCACTGCTCTTTGTATATGAAGAAGAGTGAACAGAGCAAGGCCCTGCTCCAGGATGCCTTCAAGTGCTAAAGAGCTTGCAACAAAAAAAGTACTTAAAAGAGTGATCTTTAAATACACCAATCATGAGATTTTATGTTCCTTTTTTTTTTTTTAATTACATCTGCAAGTCAAAAAGTGGCACGATTTAGCTAATAAACAAACTGGTTGTTTTCTTGAGGTTATATTTGTCCCCTGAATACTTTCAGATTCTAGTGTGTCTTCTCATGAGCCTATTCACTTCAGCAGTCAACAGAAAACTGCCCTAAACTCAGGTGTTTAAATATCTTTCATCTTTCTAGGTGAGTTTCAGGTAAGCGCACATTTTGGAGACTAAGACTTGAAGGGACTTCAAGAAGTGATGTAGTCCACCTGTGTGCTTCAGCTTGACGATACTATTCCCAACGGATAATATTTCAACCTGAAAATAGAATTTCTCCTGTTTCACAACTTCCCAATAAAATGTCTTCCAATGCTTAACTATTCTTGCCATTGGCAATTCTACCCCAACGCATAGCACAAATTTGCCTTGCTGCAATCTTCCTAATGTCTAACCCAGATCTCCCTCAAATCAGTTTGCACTCATTGCTTCTTGTAATCTTCCCACTTTACAGAAAGAACAGCTTGTTACTCTTAAGGCAGAATTTTACTGAAATTTTTACTGAAAACTCTTATCATACTAGTAATCTCTTCTCTAAACTCAGTAACTCTAGTTTCTTCTGTACTTCTTTCTAGGTTCTTCTAAAGTTGCAGTTATTCCCTTCGTTCTCCTGTGGATCCACTTGATTTGACCTACAAGTTTCCTCATGTGTGACTGCAATTAAACATCTATATTTTGGAATACCATATAGCTTTGTGCATGTTAGAAAGAAGCTGAGATCCAGAATACAGTGGTCTATTATAAATATAATTTTTCACCTGAGGAATTAACACAATCTTCAACTTTCCTCCATATGGTCAAAATTAATAAATCACTCACATGAAAACACACATTAGTACAGTATCTGCTTTTAGAAAATATTTCAATAGGTATTGATCCATTACATTATTTTTTTCTGGTTATTTATATGTTAATTTGCTGTTTGGATATATTTCAAACACATTACTCATTGCTTTTCACAAGACTAACAACAATTAGTAGGAAGATCTATTGTTCTGACTAGCATTTACTTGTGAAATGATGTAGTGCCAAAGGTAAAATGTAATGAATAGGCAGATTCATTATATTGTGTTGGATTTCCAGAACAGGCATAAAAAGCACATTTAGGCAAATAATTGGATTTTGTTATTAAACAGAACCTTCTATCACTATGGGTTATAAGTGGCAAGAGGACACAATTTCTAAGCAAAATAAATCTTTGCTAAAATCCAGATACTGGACAGAATAGATCCGTGTCTTGGACTTGTAAGAACATACACTACAGTTGGCCAGTCATACTTGGCTGAGCTACCAATTCCAACTGGGACATCTAAATACTACCAGAAAACAAATACCGTTGTTCTCATTAGTACAAAAACTTGTGTTGCCTCTTTTCCTCATATGATTATAAAAAGTTATTTTGAAATATATATGAGAACGGAATAATTTTACCTATATTTTGGGTAGTGAATTGAAGACATTTACAGTTTTTCTTACCAATACTGTATTGAACTCTTTTTTTTCAGTCTCCCCTTTTAAAATTAGTTTTAAAAAAAATCACAATTGTGTGTCTTGTTTTAATTCCAGCTTTGTATTTGATATGCCTGCTAAGAAACAACAAAAATAAATATTAGTCAAAAAATCTAAAAAGCATGCATTTTTATATGATGTGACTCACATCAGTCTATAGTACTGCCTTTAAGAACAGGTGGTGCTGATAAATACTGAGAAAGGTCAATAATTCCTCACTTGTGCTCTTGGGGCATGAAAACAAGCAGTCATTAAAAGGCTACTGAAAATCTGTTACTAATTCCTTTTTTCAAGTTGCTCAGTTGGGAAAAGTAGGGGGTTTATACCACCTATGGTGCACTTCCCTGTGAAGACGTACGCATCTTTTATTTTCATCACCCAAAACCAAAGACTGTATCAAAGCTACCTTTTGTGGGTAGAAAAACTGTCAGACTCCCCCTCTTGGTATATCCCGGCACAGCAGATGCCAGATAGAGAACATCTTTCTCAGCTCCCTGAAAAGAAAATTAATGAGAGCTTTTGTCTGCATAGCTTCCTTTCACTGCCATATTTCTCTAACCCTATCTTAAAAAAAGAACACCTTTGAAAATACCAAAACATTTTCAAATACAAAGCTATTTTATCTCAAAGCAGCACCTTCTCTCATTTTTCTGCAGTCCTGATATGCTGTGCACTATCAAATAGCCACTGAACTGGGTCGTCTTAATTTTATTTATTTGCTATGAAGCTATAAAAAAAATGCAAACAAAATCCCCAGATTGGTAACCTTTCACATTTTCTTTCCTTGTGCAGCATTTATTCAAGCTTCAGGCTTTTTAACTGCCAAATCTGTTTCCTGGATGGGAAGAGAAAACTTCACTTCTGCATTCTGTGACTCTCTCTCTAGTCTGATGTGCTGCTCTGATAATCTCATTCGTATCTGCCTCTCCACCCCCACCCCACCCCCAAAAAATGTATAGAAGACAAACAGGAGAAAAGAATTATACTACAGTATGTTAAAAGTAGCAAACCCTTCAAAAGCAGGCAAATTTGCAGCTGGGAAACACTGTCCTCAACTCAGTTTTACTATACATAGGGAACACAGGCAGCACATCTGGTACGCAAGGTATTTTACTGTTTTGAGACACAGGTTAAGCATAAAAGGGCAAACTGAAAACAACAACACTAACATAAACTTTTTTCCCCACATTCTTAAAAGCAATTCTCTTTCTCACTTTAATTGTTTCTTTTTTTTAGTGTTTAAAAGATAAAAGAAAAATAATTTTTAAAGGAATGAAAGGCTGGCAATATTATCTGTCATAATAAGTCACATTCAAATTCTTTCCAGGAAAATTTTGAAGGCCAAAGTCTCAAAAAGTTTTGGAAGATAACAACTTTCCTCAAAAAGTTTTACACAGCAGTAAACATCCATTTTACCAACTTGAAAAAGCTATCAGATTATATAAACAGAAAGTTCTGAAAAAAATTATTTTGGGTATACTGACAAGTAGACATTTTCAAACATTAGCAGAGGAGTAGCAGAGTTGCTTGGGGTTACACAGATAAATAATGTTCCTTATTATTTTCAGTGTCAAAATGTACACTCTAAAAACACAAAAATATGCAAAAAGCTTTTCCAATACTTTTAGAGCAGGCTAAAATATTTAAATCTGTAAAAAGTGACAGAATAAAGATATTAAGTACAAAACCAAGTTATTATGTGTAATAAATGCATTCTTTTAAAGAAAGTGCTGCAGTATTTTTTGCTATTGTGACATTAATTCCTCTAAATGTGTTTGACAGAGAAGTGCCAACAAGAGTGTAACCAATAATTGCTAACTTTTGCCTACGGCAGAAAAAAAGGGAAAGTATGAAAAATGTGCTAAACAGATACCTTTTCATATATGTAAGTATATACTAAATCTGCACAAATGATACTAAAATTCTGGTTTATAGCCATAATCATCTGGATATAGCAGAAATATTGGAATTCTCTTGTCTCTGCTTAACTGCTGCATCATATCAACAGAAAATCCTATTTTACACGGCTTACTACTGAACAGCTACCCAACAGATTAAGAAAGTGGTTTTGAGATCTGCATACGCCAATCTTCTATACTTTTAAGATTCTTGAAACCGAATCCATGTTTCTGTGTAGTTCCTCTCCAAACAAGGCTCACGCCACCCTAATCTCATAAACCATTCAAAATATTAAATCACTCTTGATAGATAAGACATTCCAGTCTCTTAATGAGCAATCACAGATAAAGAAAGCTTTCAAGTATATCCCAGGCTGTAACACACCCTGGCTTCAACATCCACATACCCTCCCAAAGTTAATCCCTAACTGCACTACTTTCCATGGGATTCAAAGTCACGTTTAGAAACTGTATCCTTTACCTTTCCCCATCACTGCTGTGTCTGAATGGTTAAAATGTTCTACTACGTGAAAAGAGTACTTGTCTGGGGGCAAAGGAGTTCCCAGAATTAATGTGTGTAACATCAACTCAATGGTTTTCAGGTCTCTTTGAATAAATATATTAAACAATAAGAGATTAAAAATTATTTTAAATCAGGCATGAGTAGTGAATGTAATTATTTTTAATTCTCAGTGGCGTATGCAAAAAGTTTTAGATATTTCAATTTTTAACACCCCTTCACACTGACTGCAGCTGACTAGGGTGTGTTAAATTGCTTTGCAGGAAGATCAGACAGGCATGGGACTGCAATTATATATCACAATACCCTTTTCTGGGTTCACAGCTCTATTCATCTTTTAGAAACACTGAAGGACAGATTGGACATAGGGGAACGGATTAGCCACAGGACGACCTGTATTTCCACATAAAAGCCTAAGTGTGGAAAAATGGCACCCTGTGTCACCCATTCTTCACTTCCTGAAAAAAACATATTCATGAAAATAGACATTTAAACAGCTCTTTCCCACTCATCTCAGAACAAGCATTCATTGTTTCTTAACACCATTTAAATGGCAATAATGAAATGCTACTACTAAACTGCCTTAATTCAAAAATGTATATAAAAATATTTAAGAATTGACAGGGCTACTAAGAGTAAAACCTAAGTTCAAAATAGGAACTAATATGAAAAATTAGCAGTGTGAAATCTCTCAGTTGACTGTTCAAACACACAACCTCATATTTATGAATGTGACTGAAGGAGGATTTGGTTCTGATAATAAGTTTCAGCTGGATGTAATGAAAGTTCTACACATTATAGCCATGCAGTACAACTGAAATTACAAAAATATCTTGTGTTAGTAGGTGATAAGAGTTTAACATAACAGATAACATCTCTAATTCCAAGTGAGTAAAAGGAAAATGAATGCAGAAAAAGACATGTGGTAATTATATAATTTTGAGATGTTTTAAGAAGTGAAGATTATGTCAGTTTTCTATTAAGACCTGCCTCTGGAAAAACAATAAGCAGTAAATATTATGAAACATGCAAAAATGGGAAGAGTGTGCATTAATAAATTAAGTCAGACCTGTAATTAATTGTACATGTCATTCTTCTTATATCAATTGTCTTGCATACAAAAGAGATGCTTGGTGTATGAGCTTGTACTGTCAAATTGTCTCAGGAGATATGTGCTATCAGCTAATCTGATCAAGTTAGGCAAACTGGTGGTTTACTTGTTTGTTCTGTGGGACTACAGGAAAGTATCCTTCTGCACAAGAAATAATCAAATGAAAATTTCCAAGCACTTATCTTAGGAATTCGACCACACAGCTAAGTTACAAACAATGAGCCCATGTAGTTCATTAGGCTCTGACGGGAAATTAATCTTTTTGCCAGGAAATCAACAGTCTGACAAAATTATGGCAATGAGATATGCCATTCCTAACTTTTTATAAAATTTTAATGTAAAGGCCTAACTGGTATCAGAAAATAATTTCAAATCTTCTGAAGTTAAGGTAACAGCCATCTCATATGTATTCTTTTTTATACATATTTACTTAGTAAACTAATGCGGTAGGCACATGGTTAAATGATTCGCTAGTCTTTTCCTCACACTTCTTTCACTTGTTTTCTTACTGAAAATAATGATAATAAAACCCCACAGGTTTTAAAATGAAAAAGAAAGGAAATGTAAATCTTGCTTTTGCAAACTGTTTGCAATATGTAGCTTAAATCTTCTGTTATCTATTTCTCCTTCTCTTAGATGCTTGTATTTGAATATATTATGCTTAATCCAATCATTTTTATTGGATATTTGAAAAGTTCTTCATAAAGAAAAAACTCAGTTATACCATGCAGACTTTCAAGCAATTCCACTATTCAGTGTCATTACTGAAACTACAGGGAGGAATACATACATTGCTGAAGTAATTATACAAAAGGGGTCAAAATGCTATTGTGGAGATTAGCACCCGTCAAGAAAAGGCTGACAACTAGCCCAATACATGCAATCTGTATTTACAGAAAGTATATAGTTCTCAGTGTTAAACAAAACAGAAACATTTTGTTCGCAAATATAAACAAACTGATGCAATTAAGTTATCCACAAGGCTAAGAGCTTCAGTTTTCTCTCTGCAGTCCATGTTAAGAGTGGCTATAAATGCTGGAGGAGAAGCAATGTAAAATGTGTTAAAAGTCCTCGGTGTATGGCCATGGTTTCTGGTTTTATATATTAATTTGCTAGCTTTCAACTCCTACAATGCAAGAAGAAATATTTTAAATAAAACAAAATGCTTCTTCCTTTATGGATTATTTACAGTAACACAGGTCTCAAAATCAAGCAGTGAAAGAGTGAAGGAAAAAAAAAAAAAAAGCATAATGCCAAATACTGACAAAAAAAATAGCCTGAAATGACTGGCAGTATTTCATTCTGCAAAATCTCCTCAAAAGGAGTCATCTCATTAGACAGAGATATATAAATACACTAGTCCGAGCATTTTAGAAGAATGTTAAATAAGTGACTATGTGGGAGGCATTGCACACAATGCAATTAAACCGTGGATAGGTTTCTTAAAGGAGAAATCGCTGGCACTAGAGATATCTGGATAACGCTTCTTAATTAAAGAAATCAGGCAAATCAGTGTTTATTCAATTCAGAAAAGATCTGTGAAAGTGTACAGTCTCGTGCCTTTTTTGGACTGACACTAAATTAAAACCAGTAGCAATACTTCAGTAGTTGCAAGACTGTCGCTTTGCCCAGTCTTGGGTGAAACTTTGTCCCAGTCACATAAAAGTTTTTTTTCCATGCTTTGCGCTGCCAGCCCTCCAAGCTGAGCTGGGCTGCTTCTTCCGGCAGCTATAATCTCAATTATATTACAATGCTAAAAAAGAATAAATGGGTTCACCAAAACCCCCATATATCGTGTTACATTTAACACTGCTTAAAGAACAGCACTGGGCTTTCCCACACACCACCAAATATATATACACCTCTCAGGATTCACACTTGAATCTCAGACTACAGTTTGCTTTACAAATAAGCAGTGGAATCACTATTTCAGCAGAGGGAAAAACAAAACAACAACAACAAAAAAAGGAGTAATTTCCTGAGGAAAGAAAACAAACAAAAAGAAACAAAACAAAACAAAAAAAAAGAGCAATATGAGGTTTACTCCCCAAGAAATTTCCTCTATCCACTTAATCAAACATATCTGTTTCCACCCAGCTCACATAGGGAAGAAAAAAAAAAAAAAAGCCTGCCCCACAATCCAAACTCTTTTCTCCAGCAAATTGTAATCACAATTTTCTGACCACAAGGTGGAAAAAAACAGGACCGTTGAAACCACGCAAAGGCCTCTTCCAGTTTTGGGGCAGCAAGGAGGAGAATGAAGATGCTGAACGCCCAGGATTTACTCTGCCCTGCCCTTTCCATAGAACTTTAGTGCCATCTATTGAAAATGTACCGAATGAGGAAGAGGGAAAGGATGTCTATTGATCTGGTATAAAAATAAGACGTTTACTTGTTAATGGTTTTTTTGGTTTATTAATGCTCCCATGATGACTACTGTTCTGTGGTCATCCGATAGCAACAAATATTTTCTATACACTGTACATGCCCCATAAAGAAATGAGGCATTGGCTAAAACATTGACTACAAACATCATACACATTATACATATATATATATACACATTTACCACGAATGTAAGTCTAAAGCTACCTCTTATCTAAAGGAACAAAAATGAGAAGGCTTTAACGGAAAAGAAAAATAACGTGGAAGCACTGCTGTAAATAGAACATACTGGAAACAGTAAAAATAATTAAGGCACCTCGTAAAGACCTCAGTATTAAAGAACAGGGTATGCAGACATGCAGATATAATTACCTTCTTTAAGAAACTGTGAGTGGATGACAAATATAAGAAAACAGCAGATCGCTGCTCCTGCTAGTGCCCATAAAGCTTTCAAGAGCTGCATCTCGGTCTGAAACTCAGTAAATACCCAGAAAGTCACACAATGAATTTCCACAGCGATGCATCAACGCTTCCCTCTGTGCGCCAGGCGCGGCGGCTCCCGGCAGGGACCACACTCCCGAGCAGGGCGGGCGAGCCCGGGGCTGCGGAGGAGGGGCCGGGGCTTCACACCCCGCGCGGGGGCAGCGGCAGCGCCGCGCTCTCCTGGCCGCGGCAGCCGGCGCGGGGCCCCATGAATCAGCGCTCCGTCTCCGCGGGAGCCGCGCCGAGCCGCGCCGAGCCGGCGGCGGGGGCAGGGAGGCCGGCAGCGCCGGGCAGGGCTGCGCAACAGCGCCCGCTGCGCCGCGGGGCCGCCGCCGCCCGCTCAGGGCGCGCCGCCGCCGGGCGGCGCGGGGCGCGCGGGGGCCGGGCCCACCCCGCCGAGGCTCCGCGGGAGCCGCTGCAGCATCGCCGGGCTGCGGGCGCCGCCGCTCGCTCCTCGGGCCGCCGCTCCGCTGCTGGCTGCCACGGCTCGGGGAGGAGAGAGCGAGCGGGGTGGGGAGGGAGCGGGGGGAGGGAGGGAGGGATCTCTCTTTACTGCAACTTCTCCCGGCTGGCGGCAATTTGTTGCACCCCCTTCCCCTCCTCCCCGCGCTCGGAGATCCCCTCTGCTGCGGGGAGGGGGGACTACACACACACACATTCACACACACACTCACACACACACACTCACACTCAGCTCATCCCGCCGTCCCCGGCAAACGCGGGGCCACCCGGGGGCTCTCGCAAGGATCGCCGGCCTCCCCTCGGGCTCACACCTCCGCCGCCGGGGCTCCTCGCCGCCCGGCTACGGGAACCCGCCCCCCGGGCCCCGCAGGCGGCCCCGCTCTCTCGCCCGCCCGCGGGGTCGACCCCGTCCCGGCGCCGCTGCCCGGCAGTGGCACCGGGCTACGGCCAGAGCTCGCTCAGTTTACAGGTTGATGCCTCCGTTGCAGCCATCCCCACGGAAAACAAGAACGCAAATGAAAGAATGCTATAAATCACAAAAAAAAAAAAAAAAAAAAAAAAAAAAAAAAAAAAGGACCGGGTCTGTGATTTTGCTGCCGCCCTCCCACTCCAGGGGAAGGACCGAGCCGCTGCGGCCGGCCGCCGTAGAGAAGCCGGGCGGGGCGGCGGGAAGGCCGGGGAGGTGCTGCGATGCGGAGCCGCTCCGCGGGGGCTGCGCGCTCGGCCTCGCCACTGTGGGACGCGGCAGCCCCGGCCGGGGGCAGACACGCCGCGGCGGTGCGCGCCCGGGAGCCGCGGGGACCGCCCCGACGGACGGGGAATGCCCCTAAGGGCACCGAGCTCCCTGCCGCGCCCGCGGCTGGCGGCGGCTCGGTGGGGCGGTGCGGGGTAGGGGAGCCGCTGCGCTCCCAAGCGCCGCCGGCTGCGCGTGTTCGGGCGGCGGAGGGGGCTGCCTGGGCCGCGCTCCCGCCCGGGTGCCCCCCTGCCCGCGGGCACGGTGTGGCTGCGCGCCTCTCGCGTTCAAACGCCGCTGGCTGCCCCGCGCAACTTCCGCGAGGCGTGCGTGCCCGGCGCCGCGGCCTGCGCTGGCTCGCGGGGCAAAACCCCGAGTGCCGCGGAGCGGCGAGGGGAGCAGCGCGGCCCAAGGCCGGCGGGGCGGCGGGGCCGGAGCGGGTGTGGGCAGGGTGCGAGCGACGGGCGCGTAACACGGGGAGAGGAGGGGGACCGCGCGGCGGCACCGCGGGAGCCTGCGGGCAGGAGGCGGCTGCAGCGCCGGGCGGCCTCGGCGGGGCAGGCGGCAGTACACGGCCCGGTACGGCACGGCTTGGCTTGGCACGACACGGCCCGGCTTGGCTCGGCTCGGCACGACACGTCTCGGCTCGGCACAGCCGCGGGCCCTCCTCGCCGTGCAGCTAAACTGCAAGTTGCTGCGCTCCTCAGGCCGGCTGCCCGCATCAGCACTGGAGTAACGCACCGATGGCCGCTGCCTTCCCCCGGTTTGTCCGGGATAGACAGGAAAGCGCATCCATAGTTTTGAGGATATAAACCAAGTAACGGAATCCTTGCACACTAAGAGCTTTGTTTTCATAGCTCTTTGGTTACATGTTTGCATTTATGTTATTTTTTGTAATACTTAATATTTAAATATTTTAATTAAAAAACAAAACAAAACAAAACAAAAAAAAACAAAAAAAACCCCACAAAACCAAAAACAACCACGGGAGGGTTTCCAATTGCTGGGAAGGACGGATTAGTAAAAGACCAGTATTTTCATTGGGCAAACATCTCCCTTGTTGTTGATGATGTGTGTTAAGTTCTTCCCTGTGCTTTCTGTCTTTTCACTGATAGCACAGAGAAACATTAAAAACAACAATCTTTTGAATTTTAAACTTCACACAAGTCCCTATAAACCCATTTATTGAATTTACTATATTTGAAGATTACAGCAATGCAATGTTAAAGCAATGTCATAGCTACACTAGAAATATTCCACTGTAAATCCTTCATTCTGAAATGTACACTTTGGTGCGAAATTGGCCATGCTTGGATGCAGTTCAAGTTCGGTTTTGTTTGTTTATTTGTCTTCTGGGTGAAAGAAAAAAGATGTCAAGTAGCTAAAGAAAATTCACACATTTTACACTTAAGCAAACACAAAAAAAACCCAACCCTGACATAGCAGCTTTTATCTCCACAGATGTGGATCTTAAAAGTGTGACAAAGTTAAGAGTTTATGTAGTCCAGGATAAGCAATATGTATATTTCAGTTTGAACATGCTGAATTTGAAGAGAAATCCTGTGAATAATTTTACACATTACTTTCCTTTTTGACTAAAAGCATGTGAAGACCCACTGTCAATGGGTCAAAATCTCCAAATTGCTTGCCCCTTTTGAGGTGCAAGAGGATAGCCCTTCTCCCATTTTAAACTTCTCTTACTTCTTTGAGCTTCTGAATTAGACAAACACTCCTGGGCTTCTGTGGGCTTTGGATCAGACCCCTTCATAAGCAAGGCATCAGAATGCGGCACTGTGCTTCCCGGCCACAGGGGAGTCACTCTGCATGCACACTAGAGTAAGTAGGAGCAAAATCTGGTTCAGTGCTCACACTGTACAGAGATATTTAGTCTCATAGCAACAAGGGATTCCAGAAGACTTCCCATTTGAGAGGACAGAGGTACCTGGCAACGCCGCTTGCCGCACTAAATAAGGTTCACTGTGGTTTTTGTGTTTTCTAAATAGCTTTGGACCTTTCAAATAGGGTGAGTCCTATCAGAAATATCCCTCTTCAATATCTTGTCACCTGCAAAAAGATTTATAAGATATCAAAGATACCTCAAGTTACCAGTGTAGACTTCTCTGGGAGAGTTTCCTGAATAAATTCCACTGACAAAAATTCTCCCTTATCTTTCAGCCTTTTAAGATTTGCATCCCCAACTAATGGACTAACACCCATCCAACAACTTCTAAGCTCCTTAGGCCAAGAGATATTTACAGAACTATCTCACTGTGAATTTTCAGATTTTTGCCAGAGTTCTGACCCCAAACATCTCCAGCAATACAGAGGCAAAAAGGCTGTGGTCCTGCAGCAGCTCCTGCCAGGGAACCACTCCACGGGAACTCTCCCAGTTGTGTTTTAATGATAAAGGAGGGACGTTCAGCACCTGCAAGCTGGTAATGGATGGTGATGGCGTTGGAAGACATTTCCAATACAGAAGACAGTTGCAGCTGCAAAAAGTAGTGAGGAAGTGAGGAATGCATTTTCTTGATGATCAAGGAGCAAGAGCAAATATGTATAAGATATAAATTCTTCTGAGTTCTTATAAGAAAGCAGCACAAAAATGAAGTGCATAATTTCCAAATGTGTGTTCTCTTTTGGAAATACAGCTCATTTGTTCTTTTTACCAAAACTTCAATCTAGTTCCACAGCATTACTAAAACTGGAACTCTGTAGCAAAGACAGCAGCCTTTGCTCAATTTTAGAGATTTAAAAATATTATCTATACTCTGCATTTAATTCTGTGAAAAGATTCTACCAAACTTTAGAAGATTTACTCTTCGCTACTGAGATATTTTAACAATAAAAACATGCTAAAATTCCTGGAAGACAATCATGTTCAGATTGTATTCCATATACCTGTAACTAAGGCCGTAGTATTTTCAGTTGTGTCAAATGCCTTTTGCATAATTATTTTATTCCTGTTAATGCAATAAACCCCAAAATTATGCACGGCCAATGCAGATCTAAATGCAGGAGCGCAAGAGATGACGTTAGCCCATTTTCACTAATGAATTTGGAAACTACTACTGGCTTTGAATCACAAAAAAAAGAGCAGACGATATTTATTATTAGGTTAGCTAGACCAAACCTTTGCTAATGCCCACTGGATTTCATTTTTGTTAGTTTTGAGTTACTCAGGCAATAGTCTGTCACCAGTCACTTGAGGTGATTATTCCAGCCCAGTGGTTCTCTCAGCTGGAATGTTTCTCCTGATGCTAAGTTTAACATTTTATTTTGTTGAAATTCACCCAGTTCATCCTTCACATATGCCTGAAGTGCCATTATAAATCTTTTCCTATTTTGAATCTAACCAAAATACATGCTATATTGAAAACATAGTAATGAATACAGATGGATATATTTCCACCAATTAGTTTTTGCAGCTTTTAAATATTTTTTTTCCCTCTGTTCTCTGCATGCCAATGGCTGGTTCTCATTTCTTTGCTACAGGGCTGGTCACAACTATAGTAGTCCTCAAAATTTTATCACTGATCTTCAGTTGATGCTGGGTAAGTGTCACTGGAGTATAAATTAACCTCTAAAGAGATTCTGTTAACCATTGGTTTGTGACATGATGCAGCTACCATAAGAACGACAAATACACATCTATATGATCATCTCCTTCCACGAACACCTAAAATTTTCACTTGTTTTTCCTTCCCTTACCTAATTAGGTGATATGTTAATATGTCTTTAGTAATTTTTTGACAGACCAAACCCAGCTTCCTGTTCTTTCTCCTAGTGGCAAATTCATAAAAGGGATAGCACAGTCTAGATAATTTAGAATAACCAATGTGCAATTTCCTTGCTACAGTGCATCATGTCTACTTAAAACTGTCAATGTTTTGGCGGGGGGGGGGTGGGGGGGGTAAGTCATTTTGTTTCCTTTGGCTTTCCAGTTGTACAATTCTGCTGTTCTTGTCTCCTTCGTACAGTCTTACTGACTTTCTATTCAGGTATGATTTTCTTCCTCTTTTCTATTTATAGAGAAAGAACTGTGCCAGCAGTTCATGTCATGTGGACAGTTGCCCATTGGAAACTCATTGCACTTTCTCCCACATAGCAGTCACCAGTTGATAATAGCTTTTGGCCACTGCTGACAAAGCCTGTATAGGAGCTGTCTAAGAAGAAGTGAAAGGTTCTATAAGACCACTCTGATCCCTTGAACCACTGGTAAATTCCCCCAAAACACAAATCTGAAATGACACAATATGCCAGTCACATATATGGGTAGTATAGTTCAACTATGTTACCATGTTTCTCCATCCATGTTGTACTCATGGATCATCTTCCTCATATCTGCTCATCAAGCAATCTCCCCTTATAAAATTCAAACCTTTGACAAGCTTGCTTCCAAAATGTTCCCTTTGTCCTCTTTCATTTTACCTTATACACTCAACCTGTTACAGGAAGCACCTAGCTTTGCAGTAGCTGCTCTGACACATTTAACAGCACAATTATAGATGACTTGGTAACCACCCATTGACTAAAAATAACCTAGCAACTGAAGACACACTTAGGAATTTATACTTAGATATCCCAGAGGAACCCTTCACAGCTCCTGTAGCTGGGGAAAACATGTATCTCACCAAATGCAGTAAGCTAGGAATCCTCAGGGGTGGGGGCGGGGGGACATAGGGGAAGTGATAACATTGCACAGCTGAAAGATTTTCCAGACAACACTCTGCCAGCTAATCCAACTCTTACCCAACTATCTCTGCAATTAACGTTTCCTACCGAGAACAATGACAGCATTATGACCTGGGGAATTTTCTACATAGAAAGACCCCAACATATCTGGAACTACAAAATTTAGAGTCTTAAAAAATCCAGTTCCTACACTGATGGTACTTGCAACCAGTACAGATCCAAAGGAACTAGTGCCAGTATGCATATGAGAAAATACATGAGCTGTAATGAATGAGCTGCCAATGAGGAGGGAGCCAGGGCAGCATATCCTGTGTGAAGAACCTGCAGTGCTGAAACTCATTCTTGCCTTCGAGAGTACAGATACTTTTTTTATACGAGTTGTACAAGTTTACACTCAACCTGTTCAGGAAGAAATATTCTGATGTCTGAAGAAAGAGACATCTAAATTATGTGATTTAATTTCTATGATATATGATTACATATGCTATGGCTGCCTATGGATAATTTTATATATTTGAGGGAAAAATAATCTCAGTATTAAATTGACAGAACCACACATCTCTTAATGGAGAACTAGTAATACTACAGTGTCTGGCTGCCCACCCTTTCCTACTCCCAATTTTTTCCCATTTGTTTATAGCCTTCATCAATTCTTGTTTTCAAAATATGCCTTCATTCAGCTAAAAAGAAGTGAATAGGTAGCAGTTTACATCCAGGAGGCGAACTACTAATCTCAAAGCAAGAGTCTACAAAGGGCCTTTCTACCTGCCTGCAGTTGTAAGATTATTGCCTCGAAATGATAATGAAGTGTTCAAACTCAGGTTGGGCGGGGATTTGAGCAACCTGATCTAGTGAAAGATATCCATGCCCATGGTAGAGGGCTTGAACGGGATGATCTTTGAAGGTCCCTTCCAACCCAAACCATTCTGTGATTCTCTGACTTTACAATAATTCAGAGACAGCATACAACTGTTGAAACACACAGTTAAGACTGATGGGCAAGGCATAGGCTTGAATGTTCCAATGATTATAGGGCTATTCAGAAAAATCACCATGAAACTGAGAGGGCCTATCCTCATATTTTTTACTTTTTATATATTTTAAGATCATCTGCACTTTTTAACACTTCTCAAAATACAATTCTTTATTCCTTTTTTAGAAAAAGGATTTGTGTTATAACCAGGATAATTAAACACATGAAGTTAATGGAATTTAGTTATGATCCACAGTTTCCAGCATCAATTCCTGAGGGTCCAGCCTAAATGCACACAACTAAAATGCTGTAACATTCACTGAGTAAGTTCTTAATTGAAACTGAGACCCATGGAGAAAGCCATGCTGAATAACCAGTGACTCTATGACTCAAGTCACAGCAAACCTTTATAGAATGGCCAACAGCAGTGTTGTATGGAGAAGTTAATAAGCTAATACATTTGGGGGTCTTGTTGCTTCCTCCCACCTTAGAGGAGGGGAAAAATAAAAAGAATCCAAATTTTACTATACAAACCCATGGTCACTGGCAACTTAACCAATAAGCTCTTTGACCTATAGCTTGAACTTTAAACAGAGAACTTTCTTTACATTTATATAGCTGTTGACTTTCCACCTCAAAATCTGGATATCAGAAGAAATGATCAGGAGATGAAGTCAGGCCACAATGGACACTTTTAATTCTTTCTATTAGCAATTCTTACTGTAGTAAATAGGAAACAGAGCTGCAGCAAAAATGGAGCATATCCAAAACAAACCAGACACCTCCACAGTTAGCTAGAACAGGTTCTGAACTTAAGAAGAAGAGACAATGGCTGCCTCTGTAATATTTGAGCACATTGGGCGACATTACTGAGGGCAGAGGTATGTTGCTAATAAGATAGTGGAGGGGAAACAAGTATTTTTCAGACAAATGTTAAGTGCAGATGCTTTAAAAATTATCCAAAACCTCAAATAAACAGTTGAAAATTGTTACATGCACAAAATGAACAATTATTACATTTTAAGTATAAATTAAAATGGGTTTATCACTATGGCACTCTTTTTTTAACCCGAAAACTCTCATGTTTTCAAGAGATCTACACCTGCATCAGAATGTTATGTTAAAGGAGCCCCAGAATTTTATATATTTCCTTCTGGGTCTGTGTTCAGGACTTCATTCAAAAATCTCAAATAAGTAAAAGAGAAAATGGTTTTTAAATTTATAATCTTGAATCTTAGAACACAAACTTGTTTGTCATTCTGAAATACAAACCAATAATTTTACAAGCCATTCATGTATAATATAGTTCACTAGTTCTTGATAGCAAAGAAAAAAAAAAACCATTAGCCAGTCTCAGCTTTTATTAGATATGAGCTAATACTAAATGGTATAAGAAATATTTTGTTCAGTAGGATAAAAATGGATTACTGCAAGCTAATCTGAGATTTATTACTGGACTCTGTGGAATTAACACACTGAAGGCCCATCTATGTACACCTGGGGTGGGATAATGGCAGGAACTGCAGATTAATATAACCTTCCCTTGCATGCACAACCTATTTATTATTTGCTTGTCTCTTTGTTTTTGTGGGAAGTTTATTTCTTCTTTTTACCAGATATATCAGGCAGCCTATAGCTTACTACAGTTAATGAAGTAGCCACTGTATAGCAGCTTCCCACAAAACTTTTTATGAAAAGAATATTTTTAAAGGGAAACACCCTCTTTGGTTTTCTTTTGAATTGTGCTGTTTCTATTAGAACCAGTTTTCTGCATGCTTACATTGTTTTAAAATAGAAAGCTTTAATTGCAATATGAAATGAAGCATCTAAGATTTTGGCATTTAACAAAAAGCCGCCTCAGCACATGAGGCAGTATTATGTTTTTAAGTTGTAACTGAAGCTAGTGACAGTGCACAGCCTGGACTAACTCCTGTAAAAATCCTGGAGACACTATAGCTGATTCAGCTGGATTTCAGCTGGATAAAACATTACAAAGAGCATTATACAAACACTGTAGGAGATAGAGCATCCTTCTCTACAGCAGAATATACACTCTCCCTGGACATTGCTTAACCTTAAATAGAGGAGTAAAGTGGATCATGGACCCCTCCTTGTGCCAGCTCCTGGGAGGTTTTAGCATCATGCCTGTGCTGGACTGTCCCGGTCATCATACTCATCAGCAGGCTTTTGAACAAGAGACAGAAAGCTTTTTCTGATTTCTTCACTTAATGCACGCTCAGTGAAAGCCCCACACCAACACCCCATGTCTACACTGTCCTTCATGCACAGGTACAATTCACCAGCCCATATGTTTTTAGTTGCCTGTGTCTATATCCAAAAGGGCAAATGAGTCATGATAGCTAACTTCTCCTGACTGAACAAGAGTGTATAACGTAATATGTAGATAGAAGAGATGACCTGGGAATTAAAGCTTGAATGTGAGTTTTAGTCTTAAACTAGTATATTGGTTAAGCCATGCCCACAGAAACAGTCAGCTTTGACCCTAAAGTCACAGTAAAAAATCTGAGTATGGTTTACCTCACCAGTATACTAATATAATGGTAATATGATGACATTACATTAGTATAATATTATACATTGAATGGCTACTATAGAAAAAGTAGGCACATCAGAAGTGGGTTATGATGAATTAAAGTTTTTATGTATGAATTACCACATACAGATTAGATATTGTATTTACTTTTTTAAAATAGTTGTTACCTTTTTTTTTTTTACCAAAAATGTTTATTTCATTTTGTTTAACATTTCAGAGGAAACTAGTATAGTCTATTCTGGCAATAATACACAGAATAATAGGTCAGTAACACAGTTTATAAACTATACGCTCTCAATCCATGCCATAGTGCTTTGAGAATGTGTCAACACTCAGTAATTTCCTTACCCATCTCAAAAGCATCTTGGAAGCACCCCGGGCAATGTCTCATATACAGCCATTGAGGGTTATCCGCTCCAAAATAGCTGTTATAATCTGAATGGAAGAACCATAAATGATTCAATTGAAATCACTTCTGAAAATGCAAAAGGAAATGAACACAGAATAAACTACAACATTAGGGGGTCTAACAGCCCACAAACCTGAAGATTTAGAATTGAAGACTTGGGCGTTTCCCCTTACAATCATCCAACTGTATGTAACAGCTACTTTAAGATGCTGAGAACAGTATTCATAAAATTGACCTTCACTGATTTTAGAAGAGTTTTTTGCAACATTTCAGATATAATTTAACCAAACATATCCAACTGCATCTGACACAACTGAAACTTGTTAAAATAGTCTCTCTCTCTCTCTCCCTCTCTCCTTCTCTCTTTGAAAGAGGTTAAGTATTCCTATCTTCCCTATAAAGGAGATATAGTAAGGGACATAGCACTTATCTAGTTATAGCCTTCATAGTAAAACCGTGTTAAATAAAAACTTAAAATCTAATGCCACCAAATGTTGGATCCACAAACAGCTTGCT
Source organism: Strix aluco (assembly GCF_031877795.1). Taxonomy (NCBI): domain Eukaryota; kingdom Metazoa; phylum Chordata; class Aves; order Strigiformes; family Strigidae; genus Strix; species Strix aluco. The sequence continues at coordinate 70,336,494 of NC_133935.1, forward strand.
TTGTGGTTTTTTTTTTTTTTCCTTTATGAAGAAACAATGCCAGAAAAAAATCCTTTTTTTTTTTTTTTTTCACAGAAAACTAATGGAATTCTGTAAAACCAGAACAAATCAAACTCCCAAAACACATGACAATTACTTCTAGAAACAAGGGACTAGCAAAAGAAAGTATACTAACTAGAATGATTGCTATGGTTAGATAGGATATTTTAGATTTATTTTGAATGCCACCCACATTTTGTATTGTTTGCTTCTCTTTGCCTACACATAATTTTTTTTTCTTCTGCTATGTACCATTACATTTAAAAGTTGGCTTTTTTTTCATAATCACTTCAGAATAATATAGAGGAGACATGAGAAGCAGGTGTGTACTTTAGTAAACTGAAATATCAGATAGTATGAGCAAGATAACGTTTAATTGTATGTTAAGTATTGCCTGAGGGATCAGCAAGGGAGAAGTAATTCTGTTGATGTAAACGTGCAACTCGCATCAGTCCTAAAGACATGCCATAGGTATGAAGGTATTTATCAATAATGTTGTCCTATCAAAGTGGATAGAATCAGTATATGACCAATGACCTCCTACTGTGAGAAATATCTGCAATTTACTTTGCCATACAAAAAGGCCTTACCCTTTCCAGATTATGCACCCTGCTTCTTCTCATACAGAAAAACATCCTCAAAAAGGCATAGAACACAGAACATAGCAATGCAACTGTAATAGTTTGAGTAGGTTTAACTGTTTTCTTTTTCTTTACCAGATAGACTGTCAAAGATGTGTATCTATCTTCCTTTTGACAGACACAACATAGGACAAAAATTTTGTCACAGAAATTTGAATTTTCCACTGTTTGTGAATGCTCATCTTTTTTAATTGGCTGCTGGAACTGAGTTTTGCAAACAGGCATCTTTTCGGGTTTTCTAAACTGTTTTTTTCAAACTATATTAATCTTTATCGTCCCAATTATTTTTTGTGTGCGATGCATACAGTGTATCAAAAAGGATTAGTTTGACACAAAATGTAAAATATTTCATATTTTTTAAGAAGATAAAAATAATCCTTTGAGTTACATTTTTTCTCAAATATTTTGCTAGAGAATTTATTGCCGTTGCAGTAGACTACCATGAAAATATATTAATACAGGAAATTCTTAGTAATGAAGGATTTGACTTAAATAATGCCTAATAAACAGAAATATGAATAAACTAAAAGTTGAAAAGAGTTGTTACAGTATAAAACAACAGAGAGAAAATAATGTTTCATTAACAATTGTTAATGATGCTTCCTCTCCTTAACTTTATTGATGCTTTTTATTCAATCCTGCATCAAGTTATATTACAAAAGATGGAGTTCTGATTAAGAATCTCCTAATACAAGTCTTTCATTTTCTGACTATAAGAAAAGATGGCTGTACTGAGTCTTTAGCTAAACCCAGAAAACAGGATACAATACATGAGGTTGGGAGCAGCCTGATGGTTGAGAATCCAAGTTAAGATTAGGAGCTGATGCTCACGGCTCCTTTTATAATAAGTTTGTACAATGCTGCAGCAGTGTAATTTACTTCTTGATTTCATTTTCAGTTCTGCTGTCCAGAGTTGTATATGTTACATATGTGTATAAGACAGGACAGTATCAACCCCAGTCAATCCCCAGTACTCATAGAGAGGGGGGGAAAAAAATAAAATACAAAGCTCTCTTCTCCTGCATTGTGAGGAAAGTCTAACCACAGCTTAAAAACAATATTCATCTTGAGAAGCCATCATTTTGAGAAGCATTTCCACTGTCACTCATATGGGAACTTTATTAAAAGCACTCCTATTCAGTACATATTCAAACAATAGTGGAGGGATGGACTTCACAGCAAACTGCATATTAATAACAAGTAATCCTATGAACCGCAGAACAAATGAGGCCTATTCTCCTGAATGTTTATATGTTGTAATTGACTGCAGGCTTTGATTTCCTACAGTTGTATATTTTTTAAGACCATGTTGATTCTCTATATTTAATATGGTAGCAGAGGACATAGTATCTGTTCCCACCATTGTGACATTTATAGGGTCTCTGTCTCCTAATGATCACCTATATTCATAAACCTTTTCAAACTTATATTTGATACTTCTATCTCTCTGAGAAATTTGGCTGAACTCAAAGTTTTTACATGAATGAACAACAGTTATCTTGTTTCCCACACCTCAAAAACTGCAGAGCCCTCTTCACTGTCCTTGGGGACTGCTCACACTCTTCCAAATCCCTTACTTCCATACTCTGTCTGCTGCCACTAGATTCTACAAATTAAACCAAAACAAGCCATAACAAAACCAAACCCTTTATGAAGGCCTTTGCAGCACCTATTCTCCCTATTCTCACCAACAAGTCCTCACAAAGGCCTTGGGAATATTGGATACTCTTTGCCTTCTCCTTGGTGCTAATGCTCTGAGCCCCATATTCAGATTTTAATACTGTACAGCACTCAGCCAGGCAAATTATCAAATCAAATTACAGTGGCTTACCAATTTACCTCCCATCAGCTCTAAAGCAATACCTTGTTAACCTGCTATAACTGTGTTGTGTCTCTGAACTGAACACGTATGAGTGAAGGTTATTTCAGAAAGAAAGGACAGATTGAAAGAGCAGCTTATATCCACAAGGAAAAAATACGGTAGACATTTGAGCAAACTGTTTAACTTTAAAGGCAATTAGGCAATGGAATGACTTGCCTGAGGAGGTAGTTTAGACAATGTAATGAGAAGTGCTTAAAATAGAATAAACTATTTGCGAGACAGATACAGATGTAAATAATCCTCCATGTTTTGAACTAGATGAATCAGGAGAGGTTTCTTTTCTATTCAAATGTCTGACTATAAAAATTCTATTCTCTTTCCTTGGGAACAGCTTTCAAACTTATGACTGTTTACACCTGTTCTGAATACTAAAGTGAAACTGCACTCCAAAAGGCAGTTTAACCTCACTGTATCATTATAAAGTAGATTTATTCATAACAAGCATCTATGAAAAACTTGCAGCAAAAAACCATCTTAGTCAGGGAGATGCACATTGTTGCAAAAATGGATTGTTTCTCTAAGTGCTTATATGGCCCCATCGTTATAGCATCCAAGCGCCTTACAAACATTAATGAATGTATTCTCACAACACCCCTGGGAGATAGAGATAGTATTATTAGCTAATGCACAAAGAGTAGCTTGTCCAAAGTCACACAGAAAGTCTGTGGCACAGCCAAGACTCAAAACTGTGATTTCCTGCCCACTGCTGTAACCATGACTATATTCTCCTGTCCATATACAGCATTTCAAAATATGTTACATATAACCTCAGGTCTTTACACAATAAGCCTTTCTGTTCAGCTGTAGATCCAACCACTGACTTAATAAATAAAAATAACTTTGTTTATCGGGAAGCTTCATTACAGCAACAAATTTGCAGGTTACTGAAACAATGACAGTTATATGGGCCATAACTGGTTCTGATATATGAGAGCAGTGAAAGAGAATTCCCTGATCATCACATTCCGACCAGGAGGCATCATATCCAGAACATGATTTTGATACCAAAATATTTTCCTTCCGATAACGTAAAGTGTTACATTATACAGAGAAGTCTGATTTTGAGAAAAAAAAGAAAAAGCTAGCTGTATTCCCTACATAATTCCTTTTGAATAAACTATTTCTGTAATAAGACATAACAGTATTTTCAGTTTTAATGAGGTCAAATCTGGATGGACAACTGCAGTAAGTGTATTTACCCCTGAATATCAGGGAAAAGAATTTGGCTCATAAATTTAATATTATAATCGTGCAAATATATGATATTTTTAAATATATATGGGTTTGCAGTCATTTAGATTAATTTCAATGAATTCAGAAATCTGATCAAATGATAACAGGATTCTTCTTAATCAGAAACACAGCAACTTGTCTTTCATTTTGGCAGGGGGGAAGCACAGGCATTATATTTTTCCTCAAGTGCTAAACAATTAAAAAAGAGAAAATAGAGGACAACTGCATAAATAATGGAAAAGGGTATGAAGGTGTAGTAGATCACAAAGTGAATAATGATTCAAAAAATACAATATTTTTGCAACAAAGTGAAGTATAACTTTGGAATTCATTGGCAGAAACAAAAGACAAGGTAACTAGTGTCTCCTGAACGTCACTCCTGAAGTTTCAGCAACAGCACTTTCCTCATTTTGTGCCTTCATGTTTTAAGAAAGATGTAGATAAATTAGACCTGGTTTTAATTAGAGCTATCAGTATAGCAAAGGGGATTTACATTAGATGCTAATTGAAAACAGCCCAGCTATCACAACAGTTAAATGATGGAGCAGATTATCATTGACAGGGAATCCACATCTCAAGCCATGTTCAAGAACAAGTTAAATACATAACCATTAGGGGTGATCTTAATTCACATAAGAGGATAGACTAGATTGCTTCCTCAGATCCATTTCAGTCTAACTCATATATTTAATCACTGTACAAATAGTACAGTTATTCAGATGCCTTATTCTTGAAGAACTCCTATTTTAGAATCCCTTATTCCCTCCTTTTTCTCTCCCTCTCTTCCCTGCCTCTCTTTCTCTCTTACTCTCCCTTTCTTTCCCCTTTTCTAAAATTTCTCTCTCCCTCCACCATCAGCTCTATCTCTCCCTTTCTTTCTCTGTTTCTTCCCTCATCCTTTCATCCCTCCCTCTGTTCTTTCTATATGCTTTTAAAGTGGTTGGACTGGAAATTCCTGAGATGTCTACCTTTAGCAACCTTAGCATGTTAAGGAACATCCTATTCTGAGGGGTCAGATATCTGTTCCCTATCAGACTACATAAAGATCCAAATTTAGATAAAATGTGATTTAAGTTCCTATCATACCTTCACTACAGGACCAGAAAACTGCAATGACTGGGCACTTCTGGGTAATTTTTATTATAATTTTTATTACCATTGAGTAATAGAAAAATTATGAAGATAGACTGTACATTAGCAAAATTATCAGATTAGAGAAACAGAGACTCTTGCTATTAAAGACCTTAGGTGCTCAGTTAGGCTGCAGGAACAGCTTTTCATTTTCTCTGATTCTCCCAAGTCCAGGGCAAGGTTTCTCCTATTCCTGTAAGCTACCTCCTTACATTTGCACATGCAAAAAACCATACTCTAATTCTATATGATGAGTATAGATCATTCTATTTCATAAAAGCCAAACAAATGTCACATGGAAGACAACAAACTGGTATCCTGTACCATCACTTTATCTCCTTTCATTTCTTTTGAAACTGTTGAAACAGGGACTGGATGGAGATAACTGGAACTGCACTCAAATAAAAGAATGATAGATTAAATAGTACCTAGTTACAGGTGGTATGCAGTGTTTAAATAGTCAAACAAGAGTGGAGGAAATGTTTCTAATGAAGGAATAAAGGAAGACTTTAAACTTGGAGCACCCTCCTTCAGTTATAGTTCCCCTGGGACTGCTTTGCAAAAATGAGATCAGACCATGTTATCTGGTTAAAACAGGCTACTGTATTCTTCATCCTACTTTGTCCCCAGAGATATACAGCTGATTGGGAGAAACTATTCAGTCATCTGAAATTGTACAAAAGCCGTAATAATATCAACAAGTGTATTTTTACTATGTGACATGGCAGCCTACATAGCTGACACTAAGAAGGAGTCTGGTTTCTTATACAATCAATTCATATTCACTGGAGTGCAGTTTATAAGAATGGCTATATTTATGTGCAGTTTAGAAGTTACTGTATAAAGGATTAATTTTTTTAAAAGCACCATTTGGCAAGTCCAGAAGTGCACACATGGAGAAAGTCCTCACTCAAGGAGAAAATGAACCTTTGTCTAGAATGCAGAGGAAGCTGCAGGATGCTTTTCAGAAAATCTGGAAAGAAAGACTACTGAAGCTAAAGGTGGGTGCCAGAGACCCCACTTACAAGATGATAGCAAGGGCCCTCTGCTGCGAAGTTTGTGGAGTGCCTGGCCAAACACTAATGAAGAAAATCACAGGAATCCCATACTGGAAACTGAAAGTTAAGCTGTTAAATATGAACATATGGAGTTAGGCAAGCTGTAGAAATGCCAGCTGGTTGTGATGATTTAGACAATAGCACTTGTTGTTCCTCATAGCAAGATCATATCAATGAAAGGAGCCTTAGAATTGTATCAGTTAAAATGGATAGCTTCACTTAAAATGGACAACCACCATGAACAGAACCGGCAAAGGGAATTATGATGACTCAGTAAACAAAAAAAACCCATAAACCATTACTTGACATTTGGTCATGAGCAGCATTCTGCTACTTTTACCAGGAGCTAACAGACTGTCAACGACATGTAGAGGTAAGATCTTGGAGAATGGCACAAGCAAAGCGAATTCATTCTCTCTTGTGAAAGGTCTCACTTTCATTGCCTGCATTAATAATCTCCAATCTGGCAAATGAATTCTAAAAGACAGTCAGAAATCTAGCTGTGGGGTGTTTTTTTATTGGTTTTGGTTTGTATTGGTTTGGTTTGTTCTGTGTCTGTGGTTGACTGTGGGAAAACACACAGTCTTTCTGACTTTCAGAAAACAAGGGCCCAATGAATGAGAAAAATCAGGGGAATCACTGGTACCTCTTACACAGAAGCTCAAAGTAAAAACATGAGACTGTCTCATGTAGCCTCATTTCACTAGGAAACACAAATTATTTCCTCTAATTTCATAGAATCATAGAATCACACAATAGTCGAGGTTAGAAGGAACCTCTGGAGATAATCTAGTCAAATCTCACTGCTCAGAGCAGGTCACTCAGGACTATTTCTCTGTCAGGATGTGGATAACCACACCCTTGATGAACAACCTGTTCCAATGTTCAATCACCTTTACAGTTAAAAAAAATATTTTTTTTCTTATGTTTAAATGGAATTTCTTGTATTTCAATATAAGCCCATTGTCTCTTGTCCAGTCATAATAATTTAGGCAAAACTTAACCAAAATGGAAGAAATCAAAGTTGATAGCAAAACTTTATGCAAGTCAAGTTGTTAAGTCTTTCTTGAAAGGAAGGATACCTCACATCACATCTAGTATTACTTTCAGTGAATTAAAAAAATAATTGCACTGGCAGAGGTTAAAGAGTCATAATGATGCTCATACTCATGTGCAGTAATATATGCATAATGACATAGTTCAGTGCACATGAAGAAGTACCATAACAAAATAACTGCTGGTAATTTCAGGAAAATAACATCTATCCAGCTGTTTCCATGAAGGTGCTGCTACTATGTCTTGTCAGATACACCCTAAGGAAATCAGTGAGTAATTCAGTCACAAGATTGGAACCCAACTGGAACCCAGAAGACATAGAACTATGTATCTCATATTCAAGTGCTAAGCATACAGACTAAACTATTATGATCCAGTTTTCCATCTGCACCACAGTATGTGTGGACCAGCAAATAATTCAAATTGAAGCCAAGAAGTAGGATAAAGACATAATGCTGTAACATGATCCTTCTTCATGTTACTCCAGTTGCAATAAAAGCTACACCATGACAGTAAGTGAAACCAAAGAAGTTCTACTAAACCTGCACATAGCATATATTTAAATGAAGCTTTATTGTAGTCCACCCTATTTTAATTATAAGATGATGGACTTTGGTAAATTAAAAGATTTACTGAAGAAATTCAAATATATTCAGAAGAAGAAGCTAAGCCCACAGTTCAATCTGAGAACCAAAAAAAGTTAGAAATAACCAGGATACTGCAAAATGATGTTATTGGGCTGGTCATCGACTTTCTCAGTTAAATTTGCATTCCTTGTATTTGAGTTATCTTCGCTGTATAGGTCTAGTTTTATGATCTTGACTTTTGTGGTTGCATGAAAAGGTTCAGTATGTGCAGATAAGAATTTTCATAGAAATGCAAGTGACATACAATGGTAGGGAGCTCCTGGGAATAGTTAAACTGGAATAAAATCTTCTGAAAGATAAAGACAATTTTAAAAAGTCTGGCACCTATCTGCTCCCAAAACTACCGTGAGATCATTTGAGAAATGAGGTGAAGATTGTGAGACCTTTCTGTCCTAGTTACACTAGAAAAATAAACATTTTTAAGCCTAGAATTTGCAAGAACTACATTGTTACAGAATATAATATATTTAGTTATGGCAAGTATGACCAAATATAGTATAGTTCTGGTAGTAAAACACAAGTTGCAGGACCATCTTAATTTACCTGTTCCTGATCCTGCCATCACTAGTGTAAAATTTGTTTGCTCTAAAAGTTAATGGCTTGTGTTTAGGAATTTAATAAATATCTTGTATTCAATATGGTGAGAATGAACGATTTAGATTCATAACATCCAACGTCTCAAATCACATGACAGACAACAGTACATTCCTTGCAGTCAGGTAATGGCACTAACCAAAACAGGACCTTTTATCTATATTATTAAATATTTGCAATTGACACTGGATCAATATTAAATGAGAGAAGAACCATAAAACACCATTCCAGTTCAATTGTGACTCGGATCAGTACTGTCCTTGATCTACATCTTAGTGAAAAGAGAAAGTGATGGCTATAGCTGTCTGCAAATTAGGAAGGGGTTGCTTCCTTGGAGTTAGTGATACACTCACACATTTCTGGAGAAGTTACTTTGGCCAATAATCATGACTATATAATGTCAAGCTTTGAATGACAGCCAGAAGGACTTGGTTCCAACAAATAACACTTTTACGTGGGGTCTTGCTCTTATTTCTGACATAGGAAACTGCTTCTAACAGAAGAGGGTGACAGAAGTGGTGTTGTTCAGCCTAACAGTAGCATGCAATACTAGCTAACACATGTATCTGCTTCCAGGTCATCATGGCAAAGACATTTTGTCCATGGGCTTCCATGTCCACAGAAATGATACTGCAGTCAACTCCACATGAATCCCGGCAATAAGCTGAGTGGATAACATGTTCTTGCTCCAAAACCTTATATAGTATTTATGTGATATGCCCAGTATGAAAATGACACCTACATAAATGTCTAAGAAACAGAGATTTTCAAAACACGGGCAAAAGTCTGAACTAAGGCAGGTAACAGTGATTATTGCTAAAACTGGATGTTTAAGGCAACATTTTAAAGCCACTGAGGAACATATGTACGGCATATGAAAAGTGAGAAGACCAATAGGATTTCCAAAGTTTGCTCAAAATATCAGAGATTAAATTCCTAATGACTGAGTAAACGGGTTAAGGAAAATTAGAGCACAGTGTTAATTGTATCTTTAAATTTCTGCTGGGTTTATTTTTTCAATTAAAGCTTAATAGTTTGAACTTTTCGTCACTGCTGAGTAACACAACAGTAAAATCATATTGCATGACATCCCAAAACAAGGGATTTGTAGGGAAGCTGAGGGACAATATCACATCATGCTATAAATTAATGCAATAAACTAAAGAAAAAAAAGGGAGAAACAAAACAAAACAAAACAATGCCCAATATCTTAGTTTGCTTCCTCTCCTAAGCATTAAAGCAGAAACATTTAAAGGAAGAAATTCATTCATCACAGCCCTCCTAAAGGACAGATTTGCATGACCTCAGAGTATGTAGTGTATTCCATAAGGAAGAACACTACAAATAATTGCATATAATCAATAAGATTTATGATAAATACACTCTTAAGAGCTTTTAACTGATCATTTCTATATAATGATTATATTCTAATCCTTTCTATACCCCTTGTCCATACGTTATGGTTGAAGCAATGCTTCTTAGTGCTGCCATGAGCTGTCCTTTCAGCACCACAACCTACCACATACTGGAACTCCTCGAATTAACTCCAGCAGTTAATTACCTTATGAAACAAGAAGAGTGCTGCATTCGTTTTCAGACTCTAGAGATACATGTTTAAAAGACACAAGTTAAACTATACAAACTGAGATCTGAATTACACATATGTAAAAGTAGTCATTTACAATGAACTAGAAACACTGATAATTTTATAAATCACTGTTTTTAAAGAAATTTCTTTAAAAGTATGTAATTGTTAAATCTATATGTGTTTGAAAATCCTGTCAGAATTGCAAAGCAAGAAATCATTTCAGCTCAACAACTGAGCATGCATAATTGAATTCCTTTAAACAGCCAACTAATTATACCAAATCCCACACTATAAAAATTCATTGTTTATATAGGTGATAAGTGTAGATTTTCCTTCCATAAACTTTCAGTGTCTATGTGACAGAAAAGTACTCCTCTGTAAGCACTAATAAGATCACCTGCAGCAACATCTTTGATGTGCTGCAGGACTGTGGCTCTTAGTGAACAGAAGAAAATGGAAAAAATACTCTCAGACTGTAAATCTACTATCTTTTTTTTTTTCTTCATTTTAATTTTTTTTTTTCCTTTGGGTCAACTATGCACGTACATGACAATAGATTAGAAAGTCCAGGTTTAAAACCAGCACTAACTCTGCGTTAAGACTCTGTCTTGACCATAGAAATAGTGCCAAAGTTAATTGCCGCCTTCTGTTGAATGTTTATACCTATAAACACTCCTGAAAATTTCGGATGTAATTGACGTATAATAGATAGGAAGAAATTATATTTACTCCCTGTTGATACCATGAGGAGATTGTTCATGCTGGAAAGTTCAGAACTCCACCTTGTGGTGATAATTTTAACTATATGTTGAAAACTGTGGAGAAGAAAAGGAACAGATGCAGAGAGAAAGCAGGAGAAATTTAGATCTGAACTATGGTGAATAAATTCTGTGGAGGTTAATTTGCAAAAGCTTTCAAATTCACTTGAGGCATGTAAGGCAAAGCAAAACCATGGAATGTTTTCTTTATTTTGGGAACAAATTTGCAGAAAAATGTAATGTGTAATATTCACTGTGAAGATAGGTAGGCTTCCATCACTGCTCCACTTTTTCTGTCAAGTCAAATGACTGAAAGTTAGCACATACCTATATTTACAGTGACCACTCTATGGCTGCCTTTAGCTTTCTTATAGCAACAAATACTAAGTATTCTGCTGGACTTTAATTGTTTCAGAAAATCCAGACTGACAGTCTCCCACCACAGACTGCAATAAATAGCAGATAACCAACAACACAAATTCCATCACTTAATATTCCTATATGGAAAGAACATACTCTGCTAGTAAAATATCCATCCTCTTTTATTACTAAAACAATATGAAGGGAACAGAGCATCTAAGCCTCTGGAAATTTTCTCCAACTTAAAATAAAATTATCATAGAATCAGGCTGATGCACAGAAGCTGAAAAATGCATATGCATATATATAAAAATTCTCAGGCACTGACATTTTCTTCTCATGTTTATGAAAAAAAAAAAAAAAGGTAAAAAATAGATGGTTTAATTTATAATGTGGTGGTTTAAGTTTTCATTACACTATAGAACAGGGGGCTTAAGGGTGACAAGTTGGCCAAGCAAGTTTATATGCCAAATTACTACAATTCTAGAAATGCTATGATTTATCTGTTTGTTTATTTTGGGGCAAGCACAATGGATTTTGGGGATCCCTATTTCTTTTCACTATATTTCCAAGTTGCAATTGAGCATCATATGCTTTGCTGTTGATGTATCTTTGTAGAAAACATAAATTGACTTAGCTCAGCTATTAAAAAATAAACCAAAATACTACAAATTCGTCTACTAATACTGTTTTGTTTGCTTGCTTGCATACAAAGTATTAGTTTAATTAACTAATGTACATGGAAAAGTCACTGTCATGCCACAGAAAGTCTTTTCCTGAAGAAAAGGCCACTATTTGAACCTCTTCAGACAGAGATGCTTGAGGTAACCCAATGCATCTAGCCTGCCAGGGATTCTCAGCTTTTCAGTGTAAGTAGCAAACCCCTGTTCTTGGACAGACATGCCTTCATTACTGGAAGTGTTGCAAGAGATATGAACAGCTTTATGTTTCACCACATAGAAACTGAAGGAGAAGACATCATTAACTATTCCTCTGTGTGTATGTCTAAGACCTCATACACCCTCAGGAGTCTCCTGCAGAAGGATGATACAAATAGTAAAGACACTCTGCTAAGCTTCTTTACAGAAGACATTAGAAATAGAGTCTTAAAAAAAGTCTTTCTGTGTTTACTGTACATCAAATTATTGCCCCCTAACACCTCACACTAAAAAGATGTCTGCATGCAAGTGCTGTGCACCCCTGTAGTAGCTATTATTTCAGAAGACTACTGTGTAAAGCTTAAAAAACAAGGACCAAACCTTTTCCACAAATAAATTATTTCATACCTGTCCCTGAAATACACTCTCATGGAACACGATGTGAATAGATTCTTAAAATGAATCCATTACTATAAATAAGTATACCAAACCAAACATACAAGTTACATATACACTGGTACATATCTATCCTGACATGAAACTAGTAGCAAAAGCAATAAAAAGCTTACTTACAAGGGTTGCATACAATTATAAACAGTCAGGTCATGACAGAAAAGAAGTTATATACACCAAAGGAGAGTTAAATGTATAGAGCAGCTATAAAGAATAGTAAGCTTTTATTAGTTTTTAGCATGGCTGGCTCTTAATGAAATGTTACTACCATTATTCTGCGCTGCAGAAACAAAACAAGAATGAAGGCCTGCCAAATGAATGCATGCAACTGCAGCAGAACTCCGCAAGACAATAAAGGTTTTAGTGGAAGGAATTACTTTTCTTAACTTCCTTTGGTTCCTATAATGACCAATGCACCCTACCTTGAAGCAGTTGATTTAAAATTGAGCTCAGTGTATGAATTATTGAAACATAATAGACATTAGGCAAAATGGGCAAGCACAAAACACATCATACCAACGCTTCTCCAAACCCCAAGCATGTACATTTGCAGTTTTATGTATGTCAGTTACCAGGGTCGTAAAAGATTTCTTAGATCCCCTCCTCCTCTCAGTCTCACCTTTTCCCCAGCAAGAAGCCTCTCTCTCTGTCCTGCCCTCAGATCCCTACTGCCAACTCTGCCCACAGCTCTCCTGACAATAGCAAAATAGACAGAACTTTCCTTTGGGACTTCCACATTGCTGTATCTTATTTTCTGAATTTCCAAGTTCAAAATTCACCAGACATCCATGTATCTTTTCTACATTTTATGCAGCATTCTCTCTGGTGGTAGAGAATACCAAACAAATCCCTATACTGGGTTATTACTTTCTTGGCTGTGATGGCTTTACATAGCTTGTAAATGTATTATTTCTGTTTCAGTATTTCAAATGCCCACTCTTACGGATGGTTTATGTACGCACTGTGTCTGTGACAGTACTTACTTTTTATTACCATTTTTATGATACAGTGAGTTCTAGAGAGGAAATCCACTGGCAGTAATTTAGGGCCAATTTCTAAGTGAGAAATTCTTTTCTCAAAAAACTTAGCCTACATGCCTCTATCACTGCCGAATTCCTACATGATACAGTAATCAGAGTTCATATAAGTGGTTGCTTTCATTGTGTAATTGGGTATGGACTGTCAGTAATCATAGATTTTCTTCAACCCAGCAAGATCTTCTCCAGATTCTCAGGGATTCCAGTCATCTGCTAAGGACCAAGGAGCTCAGCTGAGCAGTGTCCAAGAACCTTCTACTGCGCTGACCTCATGTATTGCACCTGCTCTGGTACTGTCACTTGCTGACTGTGAGATGCTACCCCCGCTCACTCTCTTTTTGCAAAGCTACCATTTATGCTCTACACAGCATCACTAGCCAATGTTACTGACAATCTCTTGCATTAGGAAAAAAATATAAAAGTAATTAAAGAAAATTTACTTTACAGTACAAATTCCACTGAAAAATGAAAACAAACCACTACAAAACTAAACAAAGTCCTGTAAGCAGAACTTTTGTTTCTTGAACAAAAGAAATTAATAAATTCTAAAAAAGCAGATATACAAGGAAAGGGTCTTAATAAGGCTTGTGCAATAAATTCCAAACAGTGTTTCTGGTGAAATACATACAGCTTTCACTTTTACATTTTTAGAGAAACTATATGGCTTTCTCAATGATGTTAAGTTGCATTGCCTACTAAACTAAGTTCTTCAGTAGTATCCATGTTAGAATCTGTATATTCTGTTGTGAACTCCAGTGAACCACAAAGCAAGCCCACAACTTAGGACAAGTAGTTATGTCAACATAAAGGTTATTTGCACATGGTTATTCACCGTTCTCAGGTAGTCAGTATAACTGTTCACACTGATGAGATTTTAAGTCCAACCCTTTCAATTTAATATTTGCAAGCATATACATTCAAAATTTGTTAGAACATATGTTTTCCAAAGAGCAAATACTTCCAATTTATCAAATATTTCTGATACATATGGCTACAGTCATAGGTACCTTTCTTTTCCATGAAAAAAATACAGCATAGCAACACATTAGACTACTATTCCTAAAGCAGCTTCATTCAAAACCTCGAAACTTAGATGCTTTTCCATTTTAAAGATATCTCATCAGACCAACTTCTCACTTGGGTATGATCTCAATTACAAGAAGCAGTAAGTATTCCTGCTTATGGATGACAACTTTAAAATGACTGATGCTGTAGAATGGCTTTATTTCGACTTAAAAGAGCAATCACAGAAACCAACACACAAGTTAACTATGACTGCATATTTTGAAGTATTTCAGAATTTTATATATATATATACACTATATATAAATATACAAAGAAAGAGTTTTCTTCACAGAAATTTCAAGTATGTTTAAAACCAAGTCAGATTAAGTACCAACTGCATCCATATATGATAATCAGATAATTTACTTTTTAATTTAGCAGTTTAATGGTGAAATAAATTAAGAAGATAATAATTTGTTATAAAGATCATATTTTGATTGCAAATAACACAATTTATGACCAAAAGCATTACCATTAATTTGACTCAAAATCTGTTTTAATCTTATTATCTCTGGTTACAGATACATGAACTGTAATATATTTTTTAAAGAAAAGTAAATACGTCTCAACTGCATTTCAATTTCCAAGAAAAATTAATTGCTCTTTTTCTCATTGGTTTGGTTAAACTAATAGAATTTATGTGAGAAAAATGTGCCGGTACTAAGTATAATGCGCTTTTTTGGTAGAAAATTACTGAGCATAGTACCACAAAGTCACATATAAAGCACAGAAAACCTTATTACAGGAAAGAAGGAGGAGGTACCAGAAAGTCATTTGAAAATGTCATGGGAAAGTGTAGTACTGATTGCTGCATTTATAGTAATTACAAAGGAAATGAAAATAAAAATCAGCAACTACAGACCTTCTTAAACATTTAAAACAGTCAAAGTGAAAGGATGAATCTAGTTCTGTAAAGTTGTTTTCTGGCTTCATCCAAATTCCTATCATCTTCTCAATTCTTCTCACTACCCTATTATTCCTAACTTCAAGTTATCCAAGATTTGCTCACAGGATTTTCTTAAGTTCCCAGCTCTGCAGTAAAAACAGTTAGGCATAAAAAACTCCATATACTCTGAAGGGTAGTTGTCATCAGTCAATTGTGCAGGCACAATATAAGCACGACAACTGTTTCTAATTTGGTGCATGGCTCAAAGCAGATGCAAACATTCCGTTTGTGGTTGTTGGCAGAGGCAGGGTAATAGACAGTATCTAACATCTACTGCTGTTAGCCATGTGCCAAAACAGAATTCTGCACAAGAGAATGTTACAATTCTCTTTGGAAATACAGAATCCAAGGGAAATCATGCTAGTAGAAAACAGCACTTACTCATAAAATATACATAAACATAACACTCATAAAAAATCTTCTGACTGTTGGGCTTATATTTATAAAGGGGTCATAAACAATGTTTTATTCACATTTCAATCATTCAAAAAAAATCAATTTTCCACACTGTTTTAATAACAGTGATACTGTGTTGACATCTAATAGCTACTATCTAAAATACCCACTGCAAAAGCACAACATTAAAGTGTAACATAGAGGGAAATGTGTAATTTTGTACATCAGTGAACTAACTAACAATAGAAGACAACTTGGAAAATAATGGAAAATAACTTCCCTGCCTTTATATGCCTTGCACGTATTCCTATTATTTAGAAGAGCACTTTAATGTAAAAAAAACCCCAAACTTTAGACAGATAATCCTAATTCCTATTTTCAGATAAGAAACTACAGGAGACTCAAATTCCTTCCAGTATGGTACACAGCTCTTAACCATTCAGCTGAATTACAGGAAGACAGCTGAGGTTTCACATCTTAAAATGGGAAGTGGAAGGCTAACTGAAACAGAGCTAAAGACAGAAAGCTTACTGAGCTCTGAACTACAGAGCTCAGTATATAAGGTCCTCTCAGGAAAGTTGTACAAATAAGGTGATGTCAGAACAGAAGTGTACTGACCTCCTAGGTCAGTTACCAGAATATCTCTAGCATAAGTTACAACACTACAAAGAAAGTACTCTGTTAATTGATAACCTTCTGATGTGCATTTCTTGCCATTAGCCTATAGGCTCAAACACTGCTGGTTTATTTGCAAGGCAGAGTCGTCAGTAATCCCTAGCAATAATGAGACATACAATACCATTCATCATGCAAATAGCAACTAAGCAAATATCAGTAGTTTTTTAAAAGCAATTTCTGTTACACCATCAATTCTCCTACCCCATCAATTTATAGAGAACCTGGAAAGAAAGAAAAAATAAAAGAAAATATCATGACAAATTATATAGGGGATTATAAAAGGCAAAGTCTACTTACTTTGTGGTTATTAGCCTGGATAATTTTACCTAATATTTTGGGACAGATGTTTTAACTTGTAGAAATTAAAAACCATATTAATATAAACACCGAACAGGGATCATTGTTAAGTCATGAAAGACAGTATTTCTGAGGAGTAAGGATTTTCAGCCTAGGAGAGGGAAAATTTGTGAGTATGATGGGTATTGACAAAATCACGGTGACTTGGGCGAAGTAGATAGTACAAGACAGTACAAGAACTTGTGAGTATCAAATGAAGCTAGCAGCAGTCATGCTCTAGGGAAACAAAAGTATGTGGTTCTCAACACAAGCAGACCTGTGGAATACCCTGTGATGTTGTGGATGGATTCAAGAGAAGACAGGGCAAGTATGCAGAAGAAAGTTTAATTGAGGGCTACGAACGTGACAAATCACATCAGGCTCAGGAAGACTCCTAATCTGGAAAAAGCTAGAAGAGTTGTACTGGAAAAAACTATATATGTTTTTCCTGTTTTCACTCCTAAGCACCAACCTATGAGTGCTGTGGGAGACAGGATAGAAGAGGAGACGGACCATTGCGCCTAACCCATATGGTCATTCTTAGGTTCTTACATTCTTGATTAAAAGCATCTAAAAAATGCACAACATTTTCCTTAACACTTTACACTTGCATGTTAACATTTCAGTGGTGTCTATTCAACAGACTACATTTAAAGTACTCCTGCTTATTAGTATTGGTGTAGGATGGCTGTGACATTTTGTCAGTGCATTTTCACTTTTACCAGAAATATGATCGGTGTCACAATGGTCACTGATGTACTTCCACACATCTCTTCTCACTATATATTTTCAATACGTCTCTGATGTCCCTATAGGGAAAGCCTAATTGCTATCAAGGTACAGCAGCATGGAAGCCAATGGTGATTTCATACTGGAGTACTACACTCATATCATTTTGTGGCCTTTTGCAGTAAGCATTACACTAAAAAAAATTCTTGGCATTTACAATCCAAGCCAATTTTTTACTGCCGCTTTCACTTACCTTTGATAAATTAAAAAAATAGACACCTTAAAGTAGTTGTAGTCCAAGATCAGATGTTGGCTTCTGGTATACATCATGAATTATGTTTAGCTGACATCATTATGAATGCAATGGAAGTTCCAGGGTGGTGCACAAAGGGTGTAAATCAGTTCTCCAGTACACAGATAAATCATTTTCTGTAGGGCATGCAATTTTGTATTCTTGGAAATAACTAACATTACTGCTATCTATTCTCTGATTTCACTCTTTGCTGGTTTTGATTTGAATGCAGAAGTCCCTTCTGTGGAAGGCAGCTTTTAAAACATGCTATTTTTGCATTTAGACTGTCAGGTTATCTACTTTCCAAGTTTTTAGCTATTGCTGAATTTAGGTTGTGATGTTACCGAGACAGACATTTATTTCTTCACCACTGTGTAAGATGCAGCTTTTATTATTACTCTTACATTCACATCCTAGATTCCAAGAAATTTTAGTTTTTAATAATTCTGAGAAATACAGAATGGGTTTATGATTAGTCAAAGGTCTATTAAGCAGTTTAGTTCACTCCTGTGTCCTCAAATTCAACAGATCATTTCCATGACTGAATTGTTTACAGTACTTCAAAGAGGATTTGTGAAATTTATACCTCACTTTCAAAGCATTAACCATACCTATAGATTGTTCTTAAAGAGAAAATACATTTTTTACTTCAACAGAAGTGATGTTTTAATATAATAGTTCTAGAATTTAATGTGTTATGCTGTTAACATTTCTTTCAAACATAATGTAAATGCTTTTAAAATGCTGTAAAAATAATGTAAACAGCATTTATGGAAGTTAGAACAAAGTTGTATTCTGTCATACACTTACAGTAAATACACGCTGTAAAGAGAAATGCTTAAAGAATTTTCTTTCACAAAATGTCAGCTTGTGTTATTAAAAAGTAAAGGTCATTTGGTATTTAAAATGTTTCTGTGCATGGATTCTATACTTTGGATGGACGGAATAAATTCAAATAGATGTTTTCTAAAAGTTAACAAGAATATAAAAAAATGTAAATAAATAAACAACTATATTTTGCTTTTTCCCCAGAGATACAACCCCCAGATAGAGTAGAAAGGGGGCAATCTGAAAATATATCATTACATGTGCCTAACAGTGCTAATCATAAATGTAAAGTGCTTCAAAATTTGCTATGATTGAAAGTTTGTTGAAGACGTTTGAGAATCCTTCTTCTCTGGTAAAATTAATTAAATCAGGAAAATTAGACTTTCATAGCACAATAGAGGGAAATTTTATTATGAGGAGGCCCTCTGCAATGATTTTATTTGGGAGTACCATGTCTCAGATGGTACCTATTCAAATATTTTTTTCTTTAAACAAATCATATACATCCTTTATGGACCATAATGAATAAGCAATAAATCATTTAAATATGATTAATTTTTTATGGGTTTATTTGATTCATTTACACAGAGTGACTCAGAAGAAGAATCCAGAAAAATTCTCCCTAAACCAAGATTTAAACATCTAAAATTTAATTAAATAGCTTTATTGTTTAGTAAGGTATACTGCAATCTAAGCTCATTACGATATTTGCCCATACACACTTGTCTAAGGCAAAAGATTCCCTTACATTGTTAGCCTGGCTTAGGTCCACACTGCCTGTGTTTTCTGAAGATGAAAATATTAGACTTAGTAGAAATTGTATTTGTTGTCATATAACCCATCTTTGTGTTTACAGCATTCATACTGGAATTGTGAGATAGGTTTCCATCTCTACTCCAGTCAGAAATACTGAATCCCTGTCTCACAAGACATCCATAGTAATAACCTTATGTGAAATACTTCCTATCTATTTTCTTGAAACTATTGTGTAATCAGGAGAACAAGAAATACTGATTCTAAAATAGTAGTAGCTAAAAACAGAAATGGGTTAATTTGTTTAATGTTTAATGTTAAATAGATATACATTCAAGGAACTGTATTTGGGACTGAATCTAAGCTCATGCAAACTCACTGCTCATACCATTAGACTAAAATGAGATCTTTTCAACTTTCTGTCCTGGTACGATGACTACTGTATCATTTGTCGGCATACAGGCTCAACTTCAAGAAGTATCAGTTTAAGTACTCTTATCTGTGACACCTGCAGCCTGGTTATTAGAGCAGTTGTCAGAAATGCAGAAGATGAAATTTAATCCCCTTTCATCTACCAGACTCTTTTAAGCATTACCTATTATGCAAAAGACTAGTGTTGTAAGTACTACCACTCCCAAAGAAAAGTAGGCAGATAGGATCTTCAATGTATGGGAAGATATTTCTAATATTTTCCTATGGACTTGATGAAGAAAGAACTAAATTGCATCCTGGACATACAGTCAAAAGGGAGCTGTCTAACTGAGAAAAATACAAACTCTGTCTACAAATCCTGAAAGCATAGTTAATATATGTGGTTTATATTATGCCAGCTTCTAGAACTATTGATTGCAATGGATTCACGTTGTTCAATAAGGACAATTGTAGATATGGACATGGAAAGTGGAAAGGGATTTGTTAAGTTCAATTTAATTTATTTAAAGAAGGAAAATATCATGAAAGAAAAAGAAAATAAATAAACCCATAGTTGATTTTAAATATAACCTACAAGTCAAGAATTGCAAATACACTGGTGTTATGTGAGGATAATACCTTGTCTTTCTAAGTGCTACGTTTCAAACACTTAAGAAGTCAAAAACAACACAAGAAAGAAATTAAATTGTCAAAATTAATTACTTCTGCCAGCTACCCATTAGATAAAATCAATAACTATTTTCCATATGACCAGCTCAGAGAAAAAACAGCAAGACCCAACAAATGTATTTGTAATTATTTGTGAATTTCTCAGGGTCCTGAGTACACTTTCCCCTCCTGGGGTTCAATCCCCTGTGCTGAAGCTGAGTGCTGGTATGGCACAGCTGCATAACCTCAGTTCAGACTGCTGTGAGAAGCAGTGGCCTCCCCACGCCTTTGCCAAGAGTATACATTTGAGCTCAGGCTCTTGCCCTTGCTTGCTGGCTGAGCAGCACTACTACCATGCCTGCGCCCGGTCATCTACCCTGCTGATCTGGACCCTGACCCTGACCTGGAGACTTGACTTCCCAGCTTGCATTTGCAAGGCTTGACCTGCCTTCTCACCACAGACTTGCCTGGGGATCACTGCAGAGGGGCTGATCCTGGTTACTGTCACTGGACCTGATCCTGACTTGCTGACTTGACTTCCCAGCTTGACCTGGGACATTCCTCATCACTTCAGTTTTGCCTGACACTCTAGACTCTACTCTGAATCTGGTTAATGCAACTGGACCTACTCTGCTCAACTTGTTTGGGTATTGTAGGACTGGGCCCCTGCTGGTGATATCACTGCTGCCATTTTGTTGTCATGCTCAGCTCCCAACTTGTTTTTCCTCATGGAGCAGCCCATTCTTATGGCTCCCTGATGTTATTGATAATTACCGTTTTGTTAAACTAAATCAGGGAATGATCCTATATCCAGACATTTTCTTTTCCTACAAAGTCAATTTCTTTTCCTACGTATTAGAAGTCACCATAAAAACTAACAAGGTGATTTGGTTTCCAAGTAATGCAATCACTTATTAAGACTATCAGAAGTAATGAATGGATTAATAACTGAAAGAACAAGTAAGTAAATTACATTAAATTAGAATTAAATTAATTATATATTCAAAGGATAGTTTAGAAATAATACTCCAATCAAATGTGAAATTCTAGAATTCAGGATATTTGGGTGGAAAAAATAGAAAGAGTATTTCACTCAGCTGAGCATTTTCAAAAGGTAATGTAGCTCGATGTCATGGTTTAAACCCGGCCGGCAGCCAAACACCATGCAGCTGATCACTCACTCTCCCCCCACCCGGTGGATGAGGGAATCAATTGGAGGGGTAAAGGGAGACCCATAGGTTGAGATAAAAACAGTTGAATAATTGTAATAAAATAAAACAATAACAATAATAGAAAGTACAAATGGGTAATGCACAACGTGATTGCTCACCACCCACTGACTGATACCCAGCCCATTACCGGCTAGTGATCCTGAAAAACCAAGATGCCACAATTGCAATCCCGGAAGCGAGAGAGCCCGGCCACCCTTCCTTTATATACTGAGCATGACGTTACATGATATGGAATATTTCATCAGCTAATTTGGGTCCAGTGCTCTGGCCCTGCTCCC